>NW_027649848.1:77500-457500 GCF_965287045.1 Carcharhinus amblyrhynchos | reverse complement strand
GTTGAATTTTAACCGGGCGCTGGGAGACTTCTCATTGAGCAAGTACAGAGCTGAGAGAAGTGTGTTATTTCTCTAAATGTGCTCACAATGCAACCATTCACGGTTAGATGTCAGTTAATATAAGTTTAGATTGAAAATGGCTGAGTGGTTGGAGTGAGATGTGAGTCTTATTTCGGTGATTCAGTATAAACATACCGTGTGACCAAAGCATTTTGTTGTGAGAATTGAATATTTAACCTGAGAATATATTTATTAGTGATGTATATTAGTTGAGAAAGGTTATACTGGCACTGGAGGGGGTGCGGAGGAGATTCCCTTGTTTGATTCCGGAGTTGAGTGGGTTGATTTATGAGGAGAGAATGATTGGACTGGGACTGCATTCATTGGAGTTCAGAAGAGTGATGGGGGGTCCGGCTGTGGGGGGACGGTGCGGGGTGTGGGGGGGAGCGTGCAGAGTTTGGATGCGGGGATCTTACAGAATCATATAAGACGATGAAGGAAACAACGGAAGCAGGGAGTTTGCTTCCACTGGCGCGTGACACTAGAACTGGATGGGGGGGTGGGGGTAATGGCCTCAAAATAAGGGGGAGAACATTTAGAGTTGAGTTGAGGGGGGGGCCTCCTCATCCACAGGGTTATGAATCTGTGAAAATCCCTCTCCAGCGCATCAGTTGAGGTTCCCTCTTTGAATGTTTTATGGCAAGGACAGATACGTTTTTGAACAGTAAAGGGATTATGGGTTAGACGTTGGGAATAGAACATAGAACACTACAGCACAAACTGGCCATTCGGGCCATAAGTTGCGCCGATCACATCCATACCTACCAGGCCTATCTGTAACTCTCAATCCCACTAAATCCCATCTACTCATCCAGAAATCTCTGAAAAGACCCCAGCGAGTTTGCCTCCACCACCACCGATGGCAGCCGATTCCATTCACTCACCACCCTCTGAGTGAAAAACTTACCCCTAACATCTCCTCCGTACCTGCTCCCCAGCACCTTAAACCTGTGCCCTCTCGTAGTGACCATTTCAGCCCTGGGAAATAGCCTCCGAGAATCCACCCTATCTATTCCTCTCAACATTTTATAAACCTCTATCAGGTCGCCTCTCAACCTTCGTCTCTCCAGGGAGAAGAGTCCCAGCTCCCTCAACCTAACTTCATAAGGCATGCCTCCCAATCCAGGCAACATCCTTGTAAATCTCCTCTGCACCCTCTCACTAGCTTCCACATCCTTCCTGTAGTGAGGCGACCAGAACTGCGCACAGTACTCCAAGTGGGGTCTGAAAAGGGTCTTATAAAGTTGCAGCATTACCTCCCGACTCCTAAACTCAATCCCTCGACTAATGAAGGCCACTGCTAGCTGTGCAGACACATGGATTTGGGCCGGTGTCTGTGGGAGTTTGCGCATTCTCCCTGTGCTTGCGTGGGTTTTCTCCGGGTGCTCCGGTTTCCTCCCACACCCCAAAGATGTGCTCTCAGGCTGATTGGTGTAATAAATTGTCCCTAAATTATTGTCCCCTCAATCTGGTTTCCAATTGGGGTACCATACGCATAGACACGGGTCAAGGGTGGAGGAGGAAAAGTACATTGTCAAAATGGCAGCGTGGGCTCGTTGGGCCAAATGGCCTGATTCCTGTGCTGTGTTGTTCTCTGTTCTTTATACACCTTCTTGACCACATCCTCCACCTGCAAGGCCAATTTAAGAGTCCTATGGTCCCGGACCCCAAGGTCCTTCTGCAGTTGTACAGAACGTTGGTTAGGCCGCATTTAGAGTACTGCGTCCAGTTCTGGTCGCCTTACTACCGGAAGGACGTGGAGACTCTAGAGAGACTGCAGAGGAGGTTTACCAGGATGTTGCCTGGTATGGAAGGACTGGGTTATGAGGAAAGATTGAAGAAATTAGGGCTCTTTTCCCTTGAAAGACGGCGACTGAGGGAGGATCTAATAGAGGTATATAAGATTATGAAGGGTATAGACAGAGTAAACAGAGTTAAGCTATTTCCTATGTTAGAGACACGTAGGACAAGGGGCCATGGACTTAAGGTGAGGGGGGAGAGGTACAACACGGATATTAGAGGGAGGTTTTTCACACAGAGGGTAGTGGGGGTATGGAATGCTCTGCCAAGTAAGGTGGTGGAGGCAAACACGCTAGAGTCATTTAAGAGTAACTTAGACAGGCACATGACTGAGTTGGAGATGGGTGGATATAGGAGAACCTTTTAAATAAGGGTCATTAGCACTGGGGCGTCCCTGGTAATGTAAATGGGTATAGTATGATAATGTTTTTCTCTTTTCATTCACAGGTTTTAAGTCGGTCCGCCTCGTGTCCAGCGAGGGGCATACACGCGATGGGTCGTACTGGGGCTGCTCTTGGTAGTTCGAGATTGGCCTAGTGCTTCATGTCGTTAGTGTGTGCCTAAACTGGACCAGATACTGGGCAAGATGACAGCTCAGTGACTATCACTGATTGCTGTGCAGACACATGGAATTGGGCCGGTGTCTGTGGGAGTTTGCGCATTCTCCCTGTGCTTGCGTGGGTTTTCTCCGGGTGCTCCGGTTTCCTCCCACAACCCAAAGATGTGCTATTAGGCTGATTGGCAGGAATAAATTGTCCCTAAATTAGTTTCCCTCAATGTGGATGGCCATAAAACATTAGATAGGGGTCATGGGGGGAGAGGTGGTGTTGAGATGGCAGCGTGGGCTCGTTGGGCCTGTTTCCCAGGCTGATTTTGTTCTTTGTTCTTCAACACTGCTAAGACTCCTACCCTTGATATTGTATTCCTTCATCCCATTGGTCCTGCCAAAATGGACCACTACACATTTATCCGTGTTGAAGTCCATCTGCCACTTCTCCGCCCAGTCTTGCATCCTATCTATGTCTCGCTGCAACTTCTGACATCCCTCCAGACTATCCACAACACCACCAACCTTTGTGTCATCGACAAACTTATTAACCCATCCCTCCACTTCCTCATCCAGGTCAGTTATGAAAATGACAAACAGCAAGTGTCCTAGAACAGATCCCTGGGGTACTCCACTGGTGACTGACGTCCATGCAGAAAAAGACCCATCCACAACCACTCTCTGCCTTCTTCAGGCAAGCCAGTTCTGGATCCACAAGGCCAAAGCCCCTTGGATCCCATGCCCTCTGACCTTCTCAAGAATTCTTGCATGGGGGACCTTATCAAACGACTTGCTGAAGTCCATGTAAACCACATCCACCGCTCTTCCTTCGTCAATGTGTTCTGTCACATTTTCAAAGAACTCAACTAGGCTCGTAAGGCACGACCTGCCCTTGACAAAGCCGTGCTGACTATTCCTGATCATTCTAAACTTCTCTAAATGCTCATAAATCTTTTCCCTCAGAATCCTCTCCATCAGCTTACCAACCACTGAGGTCAGACTCACCGGTCTGTCTCTGTTCCCAGGCTATCCCTGTTCCCTTTCTTGAAAATAGGAACCACATCCGCAATACTCCAATCCTCCGGAACCTTTACCGTCTCCATCGACGACGCAAAGATCATCGCCAGGGGCTCTGCAATCACTTCCCTCACCTCCCACAGTAACCTGGGGTACATCCCATCCGCTCCCGGTGGCTTAATTCCCTATAATCCTTACTCCCTATAATCCAGATCTCAGACTGCAAAGTGTGTAATGAAGGCTGATAAGACATTCACTGTTTTTACTTTGATTTTTGTATGAATGTGTGAATGTTCCATTCAAGGGGTTATTGTGTTAACACACTCACAAACTTTTATTAAAGCAAATTATATTTCAACAATGCAGTTTAAATGTAATGAACAAGTTATCGAAAATTTCAATAATAGAGAAATATAAACATAAGATCCAACCCTCAACTGTTGAACAATCTCTATTCGTTCTAATTTAACTAATATTTCTCAAAAACTTAAACTCCCTTTCTCAAAATTGGTTCGCAAAGAAAAAACCTACTCCTTACCAAGCACAGAATCTATGATTTGATTTGATTTATTGTTGTCACATGTATTAGTATCCAGTGAATTTATTGTTTATTGTGCGCTATACAAAGCATACCATTCATAGAGAAGGAAGCAACAGAGTGCGGAATGTGGTGTTACAGTCAGAGCTATGATGTGGAGAGGGATAAGCTTAATGCAAGGTAGGTCCATTCAGAAATCTGACGGCTGCAGGGCAGGAACTACTCTCCAGTCTGTTGGTACATGACCGCAGGATTTTTGTTTTTCTTGATGGAAGAAGGTGGAAGAGAGAATGTCTGAGACGCGTGAGGTCGTTAATAATGCTGGTTGCTTTGACAAGACAGTGGGAAGTGTAGACAATGGTTGGGATTTGGATATGTGGGATGGATTGGGCTACATTCACAACCTTTTGTAGACTTATTGTGGTCTTTCACAGAACAATAGCCATACCAAGCTGTGATAATACCATAGAGTCATGGAGGTTATAGCATCGTAACAGGCCATTCATTCCAACTTGTCCATGCTGCCCCTTTTTGAAACCCCTCGCTAGTCCCGCTTGCCCCCATTTAAAGTCATCTCAAATAATGATTTCTATGTAAGAGCTGGTGAGAGTCATGGCGTATATGCCAAACTCCCTTAGTCTTCTGAGAAGGGATGAATATCTGAAAGGAGAGGCATAGACAGAGAGCTGTTTCTTGAGACCCACCCAAAACTACCTTCAGAGAGATAGAGAGAGAGAGATGCTCTGCTTTTTGCACAAAAAAACAGAAACTATGTAATTATCTCTGGAAGCCGAGCTCCTTCCATTGACAGGTGACTGTCTGTTGCAAAAAGCAGAATTAAGACCTATTCTGAACTCCCAGGGAAAACCGGAAGATGGACAGAAATTCATGCGTCGATGCTTAAACAAACACCACGTTATCTAAGAACAATTATTTTTGTATGTTCTCTACACGTGGCCTGCCTGGAGTTGGCAGATCAGCAAACGATTAAACAGAGCTGTCTCTGAAACGCACAGTTCACAAAATCAAGAGAAACCGGTTCTGCTTCAGGCAGGGTGCCGTCACAGTTTGGATGAGATTTTCCAAATTGAGGAGGCGCCAGAGCCCGGAACGTGCCGGAAGTTCAGATTGGATGGGTGAACGAAAGCTGTAATCAATTCTGATCAGAGCAGAAAATGAATTAATCGATGGAGGGCCATGTGTGGGTCGATCTGGAGATGATTAGAATCGTCAAATCTGGAGATGAGGAGGGCATCGATGACAGATTTAGATCCGTTTAGATTGGATTACATCAAACATAGAACACTACAGCACAAACAGGCCCTTCAGCCCACAAGTTGTGCCAATCACATCCATACCTACCAAGCCATAGAACTACCTGTAATTCCCAATCCCATTAGATCCCATATACTCATCCAGAAGTCTTTTAAAAGACCCCAGTGAGTTCACCTCCACCACCACCGACGGCAGCAGATTCCACTCACTCACCACCCTCTGAGTGAAAAACTTTCCCCTAACATCTCCTCTCTACCTACTCCCCAGCACCTTAAACCTGTGTCCTCTCGTAGTGACCATTTCAGCGCTGGGAAATAGCCTCCGAGAATCCACCCTATCTATTCCTCTCAACATCTTATAAACCTTTATCAGGTCGCCTCTCAACCTTCATCTCTCCAGGGAAAAGAGACCGAGCTCCCTCAATCTATCCTCATAAGGCATGCCTCCCAATCCAGGCAACATCCTTGTAAATCTCCTCTGCACCCTCTCAATAGCTTCCACATCCTTCCTGTAGTGAGGCGACCAGAACTGCACACAGTACTCCAAGTGGGGTCTGACAAGGGTCTTATAAAGTTGCAGCATTACCTCCCGACTCCTAAACTCAATCCCTCGATTAATGAAGGCCAGTACACCATACGCCTTCTTGACCACATCCTCCACCTGCGAGGCCGATTTACGAGTCCTATGGACCCGGACCCCAAGATCATTCTGCTCCTCTACACTGCTAAGACTCCTACCCTTGATATTGTACTCCTTCATCCCATTGGACCTGCCAAAATGGACCACTACACATTTATCCGCGTTGAAGTCCATCTGCCACTTCTCCACCCAGTCTTGCATCCTGTCTATGTCACATTACATTCGAGTGATGATCTGGAGATGGTAAGGAACAGTCTTGGTGCTGTCAGGCAAAAACTAAGGGAAACAGTCATCGAGTGCCAACTGCACACCAGAATTTCCCTCTGTATGGATGAGATGTAAAATGCTGTTGATGAATGGGTCAGTATTCAGAGGACGGAATTTGATTCAGGGAGCAGTGCCAATCTCCTGTTACTTCCCAATATTTAGGTGGAGGAAGTATCTGCTGTTCCCTTCTTTAAGTGTTAGATATACAAAGTGTGAGAGCGCAGGAATAACATGGCATGGAGCTGGGATAGAACAGAGTGCACTGACCTCAGAGTTTCGTGGTAACTTGTTTGCTTTATAACTTCAGTAAGTAATCACTATCTTGTCATTTAAAATGTTATGAATAAAAACCCATTGCTGGTTCTGTATATTTCAGTGAGAATTCAATGCCCAGTTTTGCAGAAGCCTGTATTCAAGTTGGTGATACCTAAGTTATGTTCTCCTGTAACGAGTGATATCTGTTGTCCTGGCCCCTGTTTTCAGTCCTGACAACTGTCTGTATCTCACACGGCTTTCGTCAACTCCCCTCGGCAAGTAACAGATCACTTCATCCTCAAACTGTGGGTTAATTTAGTTTCAGCTGGCCTGCGGGCACTATTTTAAAACGGGATCTTAATCCCTCATTGAAACAAACAAAACACGCAGGAAATAGAATCCTACAGCGGAGAAAGAGGCCCTTTGAGTCTGCTCCGAGCACTATCCCACCCAGGCCCTACCCCCATATATTATACCCACTAATCCCTCTAACCTACACATCCCTGGACACTAAGGGGCAATTTCTGAGCACGGCCAATCAACCTGACCCACACATCTTTGGACTGTGGGAGGAAACTGGAGTACCCGGAGGAAACCCACGCAGACACGAGGAGAATGTACAAACTCCACACAGGCAGTGACCAGAGCTCGGGAATCGAACCCAGGACCCTGGAGCTGTGAAGCAGCAGTGCTAACCCACTGTGCTACTGTGTCACCCGGTAATGCTTAAAGCTCTCAATCCCTGCAGCGCAAAATCGACTCAATATTCTACATAATGTTAAAACAATACTAACGGAAGATGGACACTTCCTGTGAACAAAAGTGAAGTTATGTTTGAATTATCATGGAGCGAAACCACAAGGAGATTGGATCCCGGGATCCGGTTGCTTCTCACCCCCTCGCGCACGCATCTCCCTCAGGGATCTGATTCATCCACGTCTGAGCATTGGACCTCCACCCGGTCCCAATCGATGGGCTGGTTCGGGCACTGATCCTCGAACGCCTGCTGCACCTACAGATCAGAGAGGAGAACAGGTGAGTGTGACAGCAGAGAAAGGAGGGAAAGAGAGAGAGAGAGAGAGAGAGACAGAGAGAGAGGAAGAGAGGGGGAGATAAACCGAATGCGAGACAGAACAGAGATTGGTAGATAGAGGAGGAGGAAGGGAGAGAGAGGTGGAGAGACACAGAGGGAACGAGAGAAAAAGAGGCAGAGAGAGATAAAGGTAGAGATGGATGGAGAGAAAGATTGAGAGATAGACAGGAGGAGAAAGCAGGAAGGCATTCAGCTCATCTGGAGACGCTTATGAAAAGTAGGATTCTATTCATAAGAACATAAGAAATAGGAGCAGGAGTAGGCCATCTAGCCCTTCGAGCCTGCCCCGCCATTCAATAAGATCATGGCTCATCTGATAGTGGATCAGTTCCACTTTCCCGCTTTCTCCCCTTAGTTCCCTTGACTATCAGAAACCTATCTACCCGTGACTTAAATATATTTAGCGAGGCAGCCTCCACCACTTCAACGGGCAGAGAATTCCAGAGATTCACCACCCTTTGAGTGAAGAAGTTCCTCTTCAATCCCTCGTCAACCTGTTTTGGGACAGAGCTGGGGATGGGCTGGGGTGTGTGAAGGGAAAGGTTTGTAATTCTGAGCCGGAGTCAGCAATCAGAGCGTGCAGACTGTGAGAGGAAGGATGTTGTCTCTCCCCTGTGAGCCCTCTTTGCATTGCAGTCTCACTTTCTTCAACGCCATCCTCTTCGCTGTTTCATCATCGAGTTCCGTTCCTGAAGCGACCTCCACACTAATCGTTTGGTAACCAGTATCTGAACACAGAACGAACAACAAGTTAGACACACTCAGAGTTTAGCTGACCACATCTATCTCGAAATATCCCTCCCAGTTAATCAATGTCCTTTTTCCTTCTGTTTAACATCTCCTCTTCTCCGCCACGCTCTCTGTAACTCCAATATTGACTATTTACACCTCTGTCTCCTGGCACCATACCAGCCTCATTCTGTGGTAATTCCTTATTCTGTTTCCAGAACCTTCTCACTCCTTGTCCCGCCCTTGTTCTGTACATTCACACTACCATGTTTGAGGCTTTTTTTTTCCAGAGGAGGGTGAGATGCAGTGAGTGAGGGAAATGAGATATAAATACTACTCCACTCAGTCACTAAATCCCACTCACCTCAGTGACTACATCCAAATTCCCTCAGTCATTTCCTCCCAATGCCCTCCGTGATGACTTCACACTGCCCTCAGCAGATGCGTCCGACTCTCCCCCGTCAATAAATCCACTCAGCTCAGTCGCTGCATCTCGCTCCCCTCAGTTACTACTTCCCTTTCCCTTCAGTCAATACACGGTACTCCCCTCTGTCACTACATCCCCCTACCCTCAGCCGCGACACCCTACTCCTCGTCCAACCCACTGACCTCAGCCACTAATTCCCAATCCTCTCAATCAAACCCACTCACCGAAATCGGGAATCCCAGAACTATGTTTTCTGTTGAAACCAGAGAGAGAAAGAAATAGCAGTGGATTGATACCTGAGGTTGGGAATTTTGATGGATTTGGTGAACTTGCTTCAGTAGATTCTGGCTGTGATTGTTCTTCGGATCCCAGAGTTTGTGTTGTCACCGGGTCTGCAATAAGGGAGGAGATATGGAGATCAGAGAGTTAAAAAAAACTCAATCGTTCAGCTGTGGGTTTCATAGGATCAGATAAATTCCCCAATTTTCCGATCTATTCCACCCAGATCAGTCATTCCGATAAACAGTGCCACACCTTGACTTTAAATCACACTTTACTCTGCATTAACAATAACTTCTCTCCGCAGTCCCTCACTCCGTAAATCTGACACACCTCACTTCCTAAATCCCACTCATCTCACTCCGTAAGTCCCACTACCCTCACTCCCTCTGCCCAACTACCCTCACTCACTCACTGGCAACTGGCAAATGGAATTTAATGTTGGCAAGTGTGAGGTGGTCCACTTTGGGAGGAAGAATGGTAGGAAGGACTATTACTTACGGGGCGAAAAACTGCAGCAGGCGACGGTGCAGAGGGACCTCGGGGTCCTTGTGCATGAGTCGCAAAAACTCAGCCTGCAGGTGCAGCAGGTGGTCAGGAAGGCGAATGGGATGCTGGCCTTCATAGCGAGGGGGATTGAATATAAAAGTAGGGAGGTCTTGCTGCAACTGTACAGGACACTGGTGAGGCCGCAGCTGGAGTACTGTGTGCAGTTTTGGTCGCCGCAGTTACGCAAAGATATTTTGGCTTCAGAGGGAGTGCAGAGGAGGTTTACTAGGCTGATGCCGGAGTTGAGGAGGTTGAGCTATGAGGAGAGGTTGAATAAACTAGGCTTGTACTCGTTAGAGTTTAGAAGAATGAGGGGAGATCTCATTGAGACGTATAAGATGATGAATGGGATGGATAGGATAGAGGTGGAGAGAGTCTTCCCGCTCAGAAAGGACGGTAGGACTTGAGGGCACAGCCTCAAGATAAAGGGGGGGAGCGGTTTAGAACGGAGTTGAGGAGAAACTTCTTCACACAAAGGGTGGTCAATCTCTGGAATTCTCTGCCCGTTGAGGTGGTGGAGGCTACCTCGCTAAATATATTTAAGATGCGGGTTGATAGGTTGTCGTTAAGGGAGGGGATTAAGGGTTATGGGGAGAGTGCGGGAATGTGGAACTGAGCCACGACAGATCAGCCATGATCTTATTGAATGGCAGGGCAGGCTCGAAGGGCCAGATGGCCGACTCCTGCTCCTATTTCTTATGTTTCTTATGTTCTTATAAATCCACTCAGCTCAGTCGCTGCATCTCGCTCCCCTCAGTTAGTACTTCCCTTTCCCTTCAGTCAATCCACGGTACTCCCCTCTGTAACTACATCCCCCTCCCCTCAGCGGCGACACCCTACTCCTCCAACCCACTGACCTCAGCCACTAATTCCCAATCCTCTCAATCAAACCCACTCACCGAAATCGGGAACCCCAGAACTATATTTTCTGTTGATACCAGAGAGAGAAAGAAATAGCAGTGGATTGATACCTGAGGTTGGGGATTTTGATGGATTTGGTGAACTTGCTTCAGTAGATTCTGGCTGTGATTGTTCTTCGGATCCCAGAGTTTGTGTTGTGACCGGGTCTGCAATAAGGGAGGAGATATGGAGATCAGAGAGTTAAAAAAAACTCAATCGTTCAGCTGTGGGTTTCATAGGTTCAGATAAATTCCCCAATTTTCCGATCTATTCCACCCAGATCAGTCATTCCGATAAACAGTGCCACACCTTGACTTTAAATCACACTTTACTCTGCATTAACAATAACTTCTCTCCGCAGTCCCTCACTCCGTAAATCTGACACACCTCACTTCCTGAATCCCACTCATCTCACTCCCTCTGCCCAACTACCCTCACTCACTCACTCACTGGCAACTGGCAAATGGAATTTAATGTTGGCAAGTGTGACGTGGTCCACTTTGGTAGGAATAATGGTAGGATGGATTATTACTTACGTGGAGAAAAACTGCAGCAGGCGACGGTGCAGAGGGACCTCGGGGTCCTTGTGCATGAGTCGCAAAAACCCAGCCTGCAGGTGCAGCAGGTGGTCAGGAAGGCGAATGGGATGCTGGCCTTCATAGCGAGGGGGATTGAATATAAAAGTAGGGAGGTCTTGCTGCAGCTGTATAGGGCATTGGTGAGGCCGCAGCTGGAGTACTGTGTGCAGTTTTGGTCGCCGCACTTACACAAGGATATTTTGGCCTTGGAGGGAGTGCAGAGGAGGTTTACTAGGCTGATACCGGAGTTGAGGGGGTTGAGCTATGAGGAGAGGCTGAATAAACTAGGCTTGTACTCGTTAGAGTTTAGAAGAATGAGGGGAGATCTCATTGAGACGTATAAGATGATGAATGGGATGGATAGGATAGAGGTGGAGAGACTCTTCCCGCTCAGAAAGGACAGTAGGACTAGAGGGCACAGCCTCAAGATAAAGGGGGTGGGGGTGGTTTAGAACGGAGTTGAGGAGAAACTTCTTCACTCAGAGGGTGGTGAATCTCTGGAATTCTCTGCCCGTTGAAGTGGTGGAGGCTGCCTCGCTAAATATTTTTAAGACGTGGGTTGATGGGTTTTCGATAAGGGAGGGGATTAAGGGTTATGGGGAGAGGGCGGGAAAGTGGAACTGAGCCACGACAGATCAGCCATGATCTTATTGAATGGCGGAGCAGGCTCGAAGGGCTAGATGGCCTACTCCTGCTCCTATTTCTCATGTTCTTATGTTCTTATAAATCCACTCAGCTCAGTCGCTGCATCTCGCTCCCCTCAGTTACTACTTCCCTTTCCCTTCAGTCAATCCACGGTACTCCCCTCTGTCACTACATCCCCCTATCCTCAGCCGCGACACCCTACTCCTCCTCCAACCCACTGACCTCAGCCACTAATTCCCAATCCTCTCAATCAAACCCACTCACCGAAATCGGGAAACCCAGAACTATATTTTCTGTTGAAACCAGAGAGAAAAAGAAATAGCAGTGGATTGATACCTGAGGTTGGGGATTTTGATGGATTTGGTGAACTTGCTTCAGTAGATTCTGGCTGTGATTGTTCTTCGGATCCCAGAGTTTGTGTTGTGACCGGGTCTGCAATAAGGGAGGAGATATGGAGATCAGAGAGTTAAAAAAACTCAATCATTCAGCTGTGGGTTTCATAGGATCAGATAAATTCCCCAATTTTCCGATTTATTCCACCCAGATCAGTCATTCCGATAAACAGTGCCACACCTCGACTTTAAATCACACTTTACTCTGCATTAACAATAACTTCTCTCCGCAGTCCCTCACTCCGTAAATCTGACACACCTCACTTCCTGAATCTCACTCATCTCACTCCCTAAGTCCCCGTACCCTCACTCCCTAAATCTAGATTCCCTCAGTCCGTAAATCCCATTTCCCTCTATTGCGAAAACCCACTCCCCTCATTGGCTCACCCGATTCCTCCCAATCATAGGTTCCTACAGTGTCGAAGAAGGCCATTCGCCTGATCGAGTCTGCACAGAACCCAATCCCATCCAGGCCCTACCCCCATATCCCTACATATATTATACCCACTAATCCCTCCAACCTACACATCCCTGGACACTAAGGGGCAATTTCTTAGCACGGCCAATCAACCTAACCCACACATCTTTGGACTGTGGGAGGAAACCAGAGCACCCGGAGGAAACCCACGCAGACACAAGGAGAATGTACAAACTCCACAGAGACAGTGACCCGAGCTGGGAATCGAACCCAGGACCCTGGAGCTGTGAAGCAGCAGTGATAACCCACTGTGCTACCGTGCCGCACACCCTATCCCCTTAACATCATGCACACCCCCTGACAACAAGTGGCAATTTGGCATGCCCAATCCACCTATCTCGCATATCTTTCGACTGCTGGAACAAAGTGGAACAGTCTGGGAAACCCACAAAGACACTGGGAGAATGTGCAAACTCCGCACAGACAGTGTACGAGGGTGGGATTCACCCTAGGAGCTATGAGGCAGCAGTGCTCGCCAATATGCTCGGGTGCCACACCAATAAATCCCATTCTCCTCATTCATTACTTCTCACTCCTATCAATCACCAAACCTCAGCTGGAGTCAGGAATTGCAGCATAGAAGTGTGGTGTGCGTTGTACCCAGAGGAAGGAGCAGCAGATTGATACCTGAGGCTGCAGATTCTGTTTTGTCCAGTGAAAATGGATCACTGGAGTTGGACGGTGAAAGATCATCGTGTCCAAGGTTTGGTATTGTCCCGGGATCTATGAAAAGTATGGAGATTTATTCATCTTTTTATTGCATAAATTCATGTGAATTCACACTTTCCAACATATCCCCAGCCATAATCAATCAGTGCCCTAAAACTGCGCCAACAGCAATAGGTCAAATCTTCTGTAAGCTGCACGCAATACACAAATTTCTTTCAACAAAACCCAAGCCCTCACTCCTGAATCCAACTCCCCCTCATCTCCAAAACGACCCTCCAACTCCAAAAACCCCAATAGCCCTCTCTCGCTGAATGTCAAAAGGCTCACTCCTACAAATCTACTCACCACACTCCAAAGATCCAACGCCCCTCACTCTCAAAGTGCCATCTGCGCCTCCCTAAACATTCACCTCACTTCCTATATACCTCTCCGTACAAATTCTCAGTCACACACCCCCTCCCCCACCGCTCCCCACCATCTAAATCACAAATCACTCACCCCTTAAGTCTGACTCCGGCATATCTCTACATCACGTTACCCTCTGTTTTTAATTCCGTCAGACTCCTTTCCCTGGATCCCACACACCTCAGTCACTGCTTCTCAACTCCCTCGGTTATTATATCCCACCCTCCTCAGTCTCCATATCTCCCATCTCTCTGTCACTGCTTTGTAATCCCCTCAATCCCACTCCCCCTGTCGCTGCATCCCTCTCTCCTCAGTCACCACCTCCATTCGCTGGAGTCAGGGAATCCAGCGTACATTTTATGTACAATGAATCTTGATAGAAAATCTCGCAGCAGATTAACACCTGCGACTCGAGATATTGATGGGTTTGGTGAACATTTGCCAGTAGATTCTGCCTGTGACTGATCACTGGATCCCAGAGTTGGTGCTGCCCCTGGATCTGGGACGAGGGAGGAGATTTGATTTGATTTATTATTGTCCCACATATTAACATACATTGAAAAGTATTGTTTCTTGCAAGCTATATAAACAACACATAGGGTTCATAGAGATGTGTTACCGATGACACAAAGACAAGTGGAAAAGCAAATTGTGCGGAGGGTGTGGAGAGTCTGCAGAGGGATCTGGATAGGCTGAGTGAGTGGGCGAGGACCTGGCAGATGGAGTACAATGTTAGCAAGTGTGAGGTTATCCACTTTGGCAGAAATAATAGTAGGAGGGATTACTGTTTAAAGGGCGAAAAGCTGCAGCAGGCGACGGTGCAGAGGGACCTGGGGGTCCTTGTGCACGAGTCGCAAAAACCCAGTCTGCAGATGCAGCAGGTGGTCAGGAAGGCGAATGGGATGCTGGCCTTCATAGCGAGGGGGATAGAATATAAAAGCAGGGAGGTCTTGCTGCAACTGTACAGGGCACTGGTGAGGCCGCAGCTGGAGTACTGTGTGCTGTTTGGGTCGCCGCACTTGCGCAAGGATATTTTGGCCTTGGAGGGAGTGCAGAGGAGGTTTACTAGGCTGATACCGGAGATGAGGGGGTTGGACTATGAAGAGAAGCTGAATAGACTGGGTCTGTACTCGTTGAAGTTTAGAAGGCTGAGGGAGGATCTTATAGAGAAATATAAGAGAATGAAAGGGATGGATAGTGTTGAGGTAGAGAGATTCTTCCCACTTAGAAAGGATAGCAGGACTAGAGGGCACAGCCTCAAGATAAAGGGGGGGGGGGTGCGTTTTAGATCTGAGTTGAGGAGGAACTTCTTCACTCAAAGGGTGGTGAATCTCTGGAATTCTCTGCCCGTTGAAGTGGTGGAGGCTGCCTCGCTAAATATATTTAAGTCACGGGTAGATAGGTTTCTGATAGACAGGAGAATTAAGGGTTATGGGGAGAAAGCGGGAAAGTGGAACTGATCTACTTCAGATCAGCCATGATCTTATTGAATGGCAGGGCAGGCTCGAAGGGCTAGATGGCCGACTCCTGCTCCTATTTCTTATGTTCTTATGTTATAGCCACATTTAGGGTGTGGTGAAAGACCAGCTTAATGCAAGTTAAGTCCATTCAGAAGTCTGACAGCAGCAGGGAAGAAGCTGTTCTTCAGTTGGTCGGTATGTGACCTCAGAGTTTTATATATTTTTTTCCTGAAGGGAAAAGGCTGACGAGAATATCCGTTGTGCATGGGGAAGTTAATTCTGCTGGCTGCTTTGCTGTGTCAGCGGAAGTGTTGAGAAAGTCAGTGAATAGGAGGCTGGATTGGATTAGGCTACATTCACAACCTTTTGTAGTCTCTTTGCAATCTTGAGCAGAGCAGGAGCCCACACCAAGCTGTGATACAACCAGAAATAAAAATGCTTCTGAAGGTGCAGTTGTAAAGGCTGGTGAGATTCCGAACTGGAATGCCAAATGTCCCTAGTCTTCTGAGAAAGTAGAAGCGTTGGGTTTTTTTTTTGACTGCAGTGACAGTGTGGGACGGGGGAGACCAGGACTTCTTGTTACATATAGAAAATCTTATCAATTGTAAACCTGTTGGTTTCATATATTCAGATAAATTCCCCCAATTCACTCCATTCAGATTCAGCCATTCTGAGAAACTATGCCACAACTCAACATTAAATCACACTGTAATCTGCAAGAAATGTTTTAACTCCTGTCAGTACATCACAGCCCTGCTCCCCTTAAAAACAACACCCTTCTCTCCGCAAATCCCACTTCCTTTACTCACTGGGTCACACTGTCCTCAGTCCCGAAATCCCGCTGCCTCTCGCTTCTTACATTCCCGTTCTCTCACTCTCTAAATCCACTTTCCCTCAACCACAACTACCCTCTATCACTAAACGTCACCATCCTCATTCACTCCATTCCATTAGTCTCGATGATAGAATCCTATAGTGCAGTCGGAGGCCATTCGAGCCGTAGACTCTGCACCAACCACAGTTTAGATCGGAGTTGAGGAGGAACTTCTTCACTCAGAGGGTGGTGAATCTCTGGAATTCTCTGCCCGTTGAAGTGGTGGAGGCTGCCTCACTGAATATATTTAAGTCACGGGTAGATAGGTTTCTGATAGACAAGGGAATTAAGGGTTATGGGGAGAAAGCGGGAAAGTGGAACTGATCCAGTTCAGATCAGCCATGATCTTATTGAATGGCGGGGCAGGCTCGAGGGGCTAGATGGCCGACTCCTGCTCCTATTTCTTATGTTCTTAGAATGTGCAACTTCCACACAGACATTGCCGGGAATGGAAACCGAATCTGTGGAGCTGTGAGGCAGCAGTGTTAACCAATATGTCACCGTTCC
This sequence comes from Carcharhinus amblyrhynchos, assembly GCF_965287045.1. Taxonomy (NCBI): domain Eukaryota; kingdom Metazoa; phylum Chordata; class Chondrichthyes; order Carcharhiniformes; family Carcharhinidae; genus Carcharhinus; species Carcharhinus amblyrhynchos. The sequence goes on along the minus strand of NW_027649848.1, from coordinate 441,117 downwards.
TAGCCCACTGAAATACTGGGTGTACATCTCATCCACAGAAACTAGCAGCAGATGGGTACCTGAGGTTGTAGACTCTGTTCTGTTCGGTGAGACCGCATTAGTGGATTCTGACAATGCTGGGTTACCGGATCCAACAATGGGTGCTGTCCCTGGATCTGTAACAAGGATGGAGATTTGGGAGATTACGGAGTAGAAACCATTTGAGATGTTAATCTGTTTGTTACGTAAATTCAGATGAATTTAAACTTCCCAACTTATTTCACCCAAAATCAATCCATACTCAAATACTGTGTAACAACTAGATGTCAAACCACACTGCACGATGCACGCAATAGACTAATGCGTGTCAATACACCCTGGTCTCTCACTCCCTGATTCCCACGCATGTAACTCCCTGAATCATCCTCTTCTCATTCTATTCATTCGACAAACATCTCAGCTTAAAGCCTGTTGGGTTCACTCTCTCAATCCCACTCTCGTCACTCATTAAAAACGTCATACCTCATTCTCAAAATCTGACTCAAAGAACAAAGAACAAAAACAGCCCGGAAACAGGCCCTTCAGCCCAACGAGCCCACGCCGCCATTTTAACATTACCAGTCCCCCCCTCCACCCATGACCCTTATCTATGCTTATGGCATCACTTTAGGGAAACTAATTTAGGGACAATTTATTACCTCCAATCAGCCTAACAGCACATCTTTGGGGTGTGGGAGGAAACCGGAGCACCCGGAGAAAACCCACGCAAGTACGGGGAGAATGCGCAAACTCCCACAGACACCGGCCCAAATCCATGTATCTGCACAGCAATCAGTGATAGTCACTGAGCTGTCGTCTTGCCCAGTATCTGGTCCAGTTTAGGCACACACTAATGACATGAAGCACTAGGCCGATCTCGAACAACCAAGAGCAGCCCCAGTACGACCCATCGCGTGTATGCCCCTCGTTGGACACGAGGTGGACCGACTTAAAACCTGTGAATTAAAAGAGAAAAACATTCTTATCATACCACATCCTTTTACATTACCACTCTCTCACTCCCTTATCCCACTCCCCTTAGTCAGTCCACCCCATTCACATCCGTCATGACACAACACTGACATCAGTCCATTTATCCCACTCCTCTGTCAGTACACCCCAAAACCCTCAGTCAGTACACCCCAAAACCCTCAGTCAGTGCATCCCAATCTTATCAGTCTCTTCACCCCACTCCTGTCAATCACTGCATCCACTCTACACATCTCTACATTCCACGTCCCGCTATTAAATCCCACTCCCCTCAGTTTGACCATCCCACTCACCTGAGTCACCCAATGCCTTCAGTCTCAATTTCCCACTGCCTTCAGTAAGTATTTTACTCCCCATGTCACTACATCCCATCTCCCTCAGTTATAACACTCCACCCCCCTCAGTCACAACACCCCACTCAGCTCAGTCATATTAGGACTCTAATGCACAATTTGGCATGGCCAATCTACACTTAGCACACATCTTTGGACACTAAGAGACAATTTTAGCATGGCCAATACATCTGGCCTGCACACATATGGAGTGTGGGAGGAACTCCCAGCGGAGACACACACAGACACGGGGAGAATGTGTAAACTCCACACAGCCCTCAGCCTGGACATGTGTCCTTTTATTTTGGTGAGAAGTTAACGTTCTCATTAGGAAACAGTCATAATTACTTTGGACACAGGTATTCTGGAGCAGGTTTCAGAACAATGAGAATTGGCCATCTACCTGTGCAGTAGGCAGCGCAATAGAACAAAGGTTTCAACTCATACACAAAGTAACTGCCGCAGTTCTTGATCTTTGTGTCGTGGGACAATAAACAGGGATTTTCATTCCAGTGAATACAAAGTGTCCTTGTTGCTATCCCTTCCGCCAAAGTGGGGTGTCTTCCTGGAAGGATGATTGTAAATGTTAAATTTGACAAAACACCAACGGCCGACAGAATCATACATTCTTAGAATTTCAATTGTGCAGATCGAACCCATTCAGCTGATGGAATCTGGATCGGCTGGTACCCAGGCATACCCCATAACCTACGCATTTACCCCATAAGCCTTATTAATCTATTTACCTCGGGATGAACGAGGGCAACTCCACAAGGAGAATGGACATAACATCAATGTGGTAATTTGCCATGGCCAAGATATTTGCATATCTTCTGAAAATGAGGGCAATGTAGCATGGCCAATCCACACATCTGCAAAGCTTTGAACAATAAGGGGGCAATTTACCATGGCCAATCCTCCTAAGTCATACATGTTTCGACACTCAGGGATAATTTAGCAAGGGAAATCCACCAAAACTGCACATACTTGGATTGAGAGAAAATCAGAGCACCCGGAGAAATCCGATAAAACACAGGGAGAATGTACGATCTCCAGACAGATAGTCGCCCAGGACCGAAATGGAAGCCACGTCCCTGGCACTGTGAGATAGCTGTGCTTACTACTGTTCCCACAATGCCTCCACTAGTGGTGATATCCTGGACTCTAAATTGGATTCTGTCACCAGGCAGTGAGACCCAGACATCAAGGTAAACGTCAAGTGCGATTGAAACCACACAGGAGCTAACCAACGATGTTCTACATCATGAAAGAATCGATATATCGTCCCTTGACGTTGGATTTCATCACCAAATTAGCCTTCCCTACCATCAACGTCCGCAGGTGAAGGGAGGAGTGTTACTGTTACCAGAAATGGAACTGGAAACGGACAGTCCGTGTAATTCTGATGTTAGAAAGTCTGAAATTACCCTGTATCCAGGCTGTGGAATATGCAGAACAGCGATAGATTGGGACAACGGTCTCTGGAATCTGCCATCCACCCGAACTGAAACAACATATACAAGGTTAATGTTGCAATGGAGCTAAAGTCCAAACGGCTCCCGTGTTGGGATTTGCACCTGTGGCACCCAGAGCAATAGCCCATTCAGTTCAGTTCCATTGCTCCCACTGGGGCACGTATCCTGTCTGGATCACATATTACGTGGTGACTGTCCCACTTGGGCATAGCGTCATAGAGACGTCAATTTTTACAGCATGAAAACCCTATTATAGAAATCCTTTCTGTAATAGGGTGACCAGAACTGTACACAGTATTCCAAGTGTGGCCTAACCAATGTCTTGTGCAATTTCAACAAGACGTCCCAACTCCTGTATTCAATGTTCTGACTGATGAAACCAAGAATGCCGAATGCCTTCTTCACCACTCTGTCCACCTGCGACTCCACTTTCAAGAAGCTATAACCCCCATTGATTTCTTTGCTCTGTAACTCTCCCCAACACAGTAACATTAACTGAGTAAGTCCTGCCCTGGTTCAATCTACCAAAGTGTATCACCTCACATTTTTAAATGAAGCTCCATCTTCCATTTGTCAGCCCAGTGGCCCAATGGATCAAGATCCTGCTGCAATCGGAGATAATTTTCTTCACTGTCCACTATGCCACCAATCTTGGTGTGATGTCAATGTCTCCTTTATTCTCATTTAGATCATTAATAAAACTGACAAATAACAGTGGACCCAGCACTGATCCCTGAGGCACACCGCTGGTCACAGGCCTCCAGTTTGAAAAACAACCCGCTACAACCATCTCTGGTTTCTGTCAAGAAGGCAATTTTGTGTCCATTTAGATACCTCACCCTGGATCCCGTTTCATTTAACCTTATGCAAAAACCTACCGTGTGGCACTTTTTCAAACGCCTTGCTAATGTAAATATAGACAACATCAACTGCATTGCCCTCATCGATCTTCTTGGTTACCCCTTCAAATAAAACTCAATCAAATTTCTGAGACATCATTTTCCACTCCCAAAACATGTTGACTGTCTCTAACCAGTCCTTGCATCTCTAAATGCCCCCGTTGATCCTGTCTCTCAAATACCTTCCAACAACTTACACAGATGAGAGGTTCACTGGCCTGTAGTCCACAGGCTATTCCCTGCAGCACTTTTTAAACAAAGGCAGAATATTTGCCAACCATCCATCTTCAGGTACCAAACACTATCGATGATTCAATTATCTCAGCCAGGGGAACCACAATTTCCTCCCTAGCCTCCCACAATGTCCTGGGATACACTTCGTCAGGTTCCGGGGATTTATCTCCCTTGATGCGCTTTAAGACCTCAGCTTTCCTACATTTTGGGCACTCCTCAAGACATCGCTATTTATTTCCCCAAGTTCTCTGAATCCATGTTTTTTTATCAATGGTAAATATTGATGAGAAATATTAATTTAGGATCTCACCCATTTCTTATGGATATGCAGGCCAATGTCCTTGTTGATCTTTCAGATGCCCTACTCACTCCCTTGATAATCTTTTACCTTTTTGTGTATTTGTAGAAGATCTTTCGATTCTCCTCCGCTTTACTTGCCAAAACAATCTCATGTCCTCTTTTTGCCCTCCTGATTTTTCTCTTAAATTTACTCCTACACCCCCTATACTCTTCAAGAGATTCACTTGATCCCAGCTGCCAATGCATGTCATGTGCCTCTTTCTTCTTCTTGACCAGGGCCTCAATATCCCGAGCCATCCAGGGTTCCCAACTTCTACCAGCCTTGTCCTTCACTCTGGGAGGAGTGTGTTTACCCTGAACCCTGGTTAACACACTTTTGAAAGCCGGCCACTTACCAGAGATCGCTTTGCCTTCCCACAGACTCCCCCTCTTCACACTGAACGTTCCTGCCTGATACCATCAAAAATAGCCTTGCCCCAATTTAGGATATTAACTTTTGGGACAAACCTATCATAATCCATTTCTGTCTTAAAACTAATAGAATTATGGTCACTGCTCCCAAAGTGACCCCTCACTAACACTTCTGTCACCTGCCCTTCCTTATTTCCCAAGAGGAGGTCAAGTTTTGCTCCCTCTCCAGCCAGGCCATCCACATACTGAATGAGAAATCCCTCCTGAATACACTCAATAAATCTCTCTCCATCCAACCCTCTAATACTGTGTCTGTCCCAGACAATGTTGGGAAAGTTAAAATCCCTGACTATTGCTACACTATTTTTCTTGACTCGATTTGTAATCTCATTACATACTTGCACCTCAATTTCCTGCCAGCTTTTTTTCTGGGGGGGGGGGGAGTGCGATAGTACAACGCTATGAAAGTGATTTCCGCCCTCATATTCCTCAGCTCTACCCGTATAGACACATAAGTGCAGTTTTATGTCAGACAGGATATACTTGGAGCGCTTTCCACATTTTTTGGAGGTGCTACTTTTGGAGTTGGACACGATTGACTTGGTGGGGGTTTTGGCTAATTCTGGGGAAAGGTCTTCAGCTCTGTAGCCGGAATACTTGGGGGGTGGGGTGGTGGGAGAGAAGAGCATGCTGGGGTGCCAGCAACAAAGGCTCCCAGAAAGTTGTGATGGCAGAAACCATATTGCTGGCCGAATGAACACAAAGTCATGGTTCGGACAGGAATGGTGGCACAGTGGTTAGCACGGGTATGATTCCGAACTTGGGGAACTGATGATAATGTGGAGTTTTCAGTTAGAGACATAGAATCATAAAAAAACTGCAGCATGGAAACAGGCCATTTGGCCCAACTTCTCCATGTCACCATTTTTGTATAAACCCCTAAGCTAATCCCAATTGGCCACGCTCGGCCCATATCCCTCCATACCCATTGTACCCATCTAAACATGTTTCAAAAGATAAAATTTTACCCTCCTCTATCACTACCTCTGGCAGCTTTTTCCAGACACTCACCACCCTCTGTGTGAACACCTTCCCCCTCTGGACCCTTTTGTATCTCTCCCTTCTCACCTCAAACCTCTGCTTTCCAGTTTTAGAATCCCCTCCATTGGGGAAAAGATATTGACTATCTCGCTGATCTGTGCCCCTCATTATTTTATAGATCTCAATAAGATCACCCCTCAGCCTCCTAAACTCCAGAGAAAAAAAGTCCCAGTCTATCCAGCCTCTCCTTATAACTCAATCCATTAAATCCTGGTAACATCCTCGTAAATCTTTTCTGCACTCTTTCTAGTTTAATAATATCCTTTCTATAATAGGGTGACCAGAGCTGTACACAGTATTCCAAGTGTGGCCTTCCCAATGTCTTGTACAACTTCAACAAGACGTCCCAACTCCTGTATTCAATGTTCTGACCGATGAAACCAAGCATGCCGAATGCCTTCTTCACCACTCTGTCCACCTGTGACTCCACTTTCAAGGAGCTATGAACCTGTATCCCGAGATCTCTTTGATCTGTAACTCTCCCCAACGCCCTACCATTAACTGAGTAAGTCCTGCCCTGGTTCAATCGACCAAAATGCATCACTTCGCATTTGTCTAAATTAAACTCATTCTGCCATTCGTCAGCCCACTGGCCCAATTGATCAAGATCCCTTTGCAATTGGAGATAACTTTCTTCACTGTCCGCTGTGCCACCAATCTTGTTGTCATCTACAAACTTACTAACCTTGTGTCTTATATTCTCACCCAAATCATTAATATAAATGACACATAGCAGTCAGCCCAGCACTGAGACACACAGCTGGTCACAGGCACTTTCTCCCCGTGTGTTGGTGAATTCCTCCAAGAGCAGCCTTTTCCATCTGCCGTCCCAATGTCTTTCACTTCGGTAGACTGACAACGCTAAATTGCCCCTTATTGTCCAAAGACAGTTGGATTGGCCAGGGTAAATTGCACCTTAATGTATAAATATATTTTGGGCGGATGAACTGATCATGGTAATTTGTCTCTTAGTGCCCAAAGTGGGTTAGATCGATTGGCCAATACTAAATTGTCCCTTGCTAAATAGATGCTGGGGAAGTGGATTGGCTGTTATTTATCTTCTCCTTCAGTTTCCAAAGATGTGTTGCTTGGTTGGATTTTTTTGTAAACCGGTCGAGTGAATGGGTTGGATTCTCTTTTCACAAGTCGATGAAGACTCGCTTAGCCGAATAGCCCCCGACTGCAGCGCAAACATTCAATGGATCAGCTGTTAATGCTCTGGGGACCCAGGCAGACGGTGAAATGTAAATACTGTTAAACATTGAAGCTCCATTTCAAATATCAACGGTGCTGAATTTGAAAACGCCACTTATAAAACAAACCCAAAAGCATTACTAAAGCTCGTTTGGAAGGGAAACTCTGACTCATTTACCCGCCTGTCCAAATTCAAGGCCAGACCCCTGCTGTTATGATGGGATTCTCACTGTCTTCCGAAGTGAATGAGTAAACCACTGAGAGACAAGGAACTGCAGCAACAATTTACATGCTTCATGAATGAAGATCACACCACTGACCCCACCCCCGCTCGCCCCCACCCCACACTAACCACCACTCCCACATCCCCCACCGTCCGGCCTATTCAAGGACAATCTGTGGGGGGGCTGCACCTCTTGACGTTGCCAGGGATGCCTCCATTCCGAAAAGAATTTTCAACATGGAAAGGAACCAACCCTTCCTTCATTGACGAATGGGCTTGAAATCGGCTATTTCCAATTACCTTTTAAATCTGTACCAGCCATGTTTAGTTTCGCTGTCGCATTGCACAGAACTACTACAATCAATGTTTTTACAGTCTGAGCTCCTCCAAGGTTGGACCAGAACGGTGTGATCCTCACATGGGTCAGTCTGTGCCAGGTCTGTGACTGGGAGACAGAGAGAACATCACGTTAGAGACATAGACAATCATATCATCAAACTGGTGCATTCAAGAACGGAAGCTAAATGTCTTAAATCTTCTGAGAAACTATCAGCTATCCCTTCACTGTTGCTCTTGTGGCAAAAGCCTGGAATTCCCTCTCTGACAGTTCAGGGATGACATAGAACGTAGAACACTACAGCACAAACAGGCCCTTCAGCCCACAAGTTGTGCCAATCACATCTATACCTACCAAGCCATAGAACTATCTGTAACCCCCAATCCCATTAGATCCCATGTACTCATCCAGAAGTCTTTTAAAAGACCCCAGTGAGTTCACCTCTACCACTACCGACGGCAGCCGATTCCACTCACTCACCACCCTCTGAGTGAAAAACTTACCCCTAACATCTCCACTGGTTCAAGAAGGATCGGATAATAAATACTGTGCCGAGCCAGCGACTCTCACATAATAGAAATTTAAATAAAAAATACACCTGTTCATTTGTTTCATTTCCCCTGAGAGACATTTGAATGATCTGGATACATGAGTAAATAAATGCTGTCATAGAGTACAAGAAGTTGCTAGTAAAGAAGGATGAAAACAAATTTCTATGTTCCCCAACTGGATTGCCTTCCGCTGGTCAATGAGGAGTGACCTTATTGAGGTTTATAAAATCACGAGGGTTTCGATAAGATATTTTGTGCAGGATAGGATAGTCTGAAATTAGAGGGAATAAGATTGAGAGGGTGAAGATTTGAACGGGTCCTGAGGATCAGCTTTCTCGTACAGACGGTGGTGCGTAAAAGGAATAAACAGCCAGAGGGGCTGGTGGGGTGATGCGGGGAGGTGGGGGGGTGGGGTGATGCGGGGAGGTGGGGGGGGTGGGGTGATGCGGGGAGGTGGGGGGGGGTGGGGTGATGCGGGGAGGTGGGGGGGTGGGGTGATGCGGGGAGGTGGGGGGGGTGGGGTGATGCGGGGAGGTGGGGGGGTGGGGTGATGCGGGGAGGTGGGGGGGTGGGGTGATGCGGGGAGGTGGGGGGGTGGGGTGATGCGGGGAGGTGGGGGGGTGGGGTGATGCGGGGAGGTGGGGGGTGGGGTGATGCGGGGAGGTGGGGGGTGGGGTGATGCGGGGAGGTGGGGGGGTGGGGTGATGCGGGGAGGTGGGGGGTGGGGTGATGCGGGGAGGTGGGGGGGTGGGGTGATGCGGGGAGGTGGGGGGGTGGGGTGATGCGGGGAGGTGGGGGTGGGGTGATGTGGGGAGGTGGGGGGGGTGGGTGATGTGGGGAGGTGGGGGGTGGAGTGGTACAGTTACAGCATTTGCAGACTTTTGTATAACACATGCATAAAAAGAGCTTTCGATGGATATGAGCCAAACTCAGGCCAATTGGCCGAGGACATTTCAGGAATCATTGTTGACGTGAGTATCTGAATTACTCCACAACTATCCTCCTCCTGGGAAAACATTGGCAAGTCTCTGAAGAGGACCAGCATGTGTGGTTACAATCGGAGGTACATAGCTTGGAATTCTTAAAGGGGTCAGTCAACGTATCTGCCCAATTTCTACAAAACCCAAGTGAGGAATGTGAAGTGATGCTCTCCATTGCAAGAACAGGAAGGCGATGTTGTGGTTGCACACAGCATTGGCTCGGTAAAAGGTAGAAACTTGTATGCAGTTTTGGTCACTGGATGTGATAGTACTAGAGGGGGTACAGTGGAGGTTCACTAGGCTGTTGCCTGGGAAGGAATATTTGAGCCATATGGAGGCAGCGGAGAGGCTTGGCTTGTTTAACTTGGAGAAGAGAAAAGCTGAGGAGAGGCATGATTGAAGTTTGGAAGTCGATGATCAGGATGGACAGCGGGAGTAGTGACACCTATTCTCATTCACTGAGTGGTAAATGATGAACACAGACCTAGCGTTCAGGGCAGGAGATTTCGAGTGTATTGGAGAGAATTAAAAAAAACATTCCACTCAGAGGGCTGTGGAAATCTGGAATGCACTGCCTGGGAAGATAACGGATGCCGATGGCTTGCAAAAAAGAACATTTAGATGTGCACTTGGAATGTATTATTCAAGGATATAGGAGAAGTTCTGGAAATGGGATTTGCATGGTCTTTTAGTGTTTGATGCTGTCAATGCAGTCTCAATGGGTTAAAGGGGCTATTCCATGATCCCATAACCCTATGGTATGGTGGGGTGAAGATCCTGAAATTCTCAAGGAAGACAACAAAATGGACTATCCACCCTACACAATCACTGCACCCGCTCATTTTAATTCCTCAGCTTGTTTTTACTCGGAACTTTCTATACTGAAGGTTGTTACAGTTTCCAAGCGTGCCCAAGATTTCAGGGAACATTTTCCTGCCTTTGGGCAGAACGCCCGATTTCAGATAACGTCACTGACAGTAACGTTAGCTCAAACTGGAGAGACTGTCGTCCTTTTGCTCCAAGCATCATTGTCGAGAAGTTAGTCTCTGACATTGTTTACAGAGAACTGACATTCACAGCAAGACTCGGAACAACTTTTCATTTATTCCTTGTCCCCTTCACACAGCCTTGTTCTTGAGTTATGGAAGCTTTTGTAACTCAATCTAGTATTCAAAGGACTTGGGTTCACACAAGGTGCAGAAGGTTTATTTTTAATGAGTAATTAATTGAAAGGTTATGGAGAATGGGCAGGAAATTGGTGATGGGGCCCAGAGGAGATCAGCAATGTTTATATCCAGTGGTCCAGCGGGTTCCAGGGACGCATTCACCGTCTCCTCCTCCTTCTGGTCTATATATTGCCAACACCCAACATAATTGAAGACTATCCCTTTAATTCCTACTTATCCCCATCCCCCCAACAACGGATCAAAACATAGGGCACCCCACAAGTTTACTGACTTGAAACATTAACTCTTCAAACTCCCATTCCTTTCATTAGCTCCATCCCACAGTCCTCAGGTACAACATCCTCCTCCCCTTAGTCATTCCTTCCGACTTTGTTCAATCGCTTCATCCCACTTTCCTTCCGTCACTTTATCCCACTCCTCGGAGACATTAGATCCCACTCCCCTCAGTCACTACACCCCACTCCCCTCAGTCACTACACCCCCACTCCCCTCAGTCACTACACCCCCACTCCCCTCAGTCACTACACCCCCACTCCCCTCAGTCACTACACCCCCACTCCCCTCAGTCACTACACCCCCACTCCCCTCAGTCACTGCACCCCCACTCCCCTCAGTCACTACACCCCACTCCCCTCAGTCACTACACCCCCACTCCCCTCAGTCACTACACCCCCACTCCCCTCAGTCACTACACCCCACTCCCCTCACTCACTACACCCCACTCCCCTCAGTCACTACCCCCCCACTCCCCTCAGTCACTACACCCCACTCCCCTCAGTCACTACACCCCCACTCCCCTCAGTCACTACACCCCCACTCCCCTCAGTCACTACACCCCCACTCCCCTCAGTCACTACATCCCATTCCCCTCAGTCACTACACCCCCACTCCCCTCAGTCACTACACCCCCACTCCCCTCAGTCACTACACCCCCACTCCCCTCAGTCACTACACCCCCACTCCCCTCAGTCACTACATCCCACTCCCCTCAGTCACTACACCCCCACTCCCCTCAGTCACTACACCCCGACTCCCCTCAGTCACTACACCCCACTCCCCTCAGTCACTACACCCCCACTCCCCTCAGTCACTACACCCCACTCCCCTCAGTCACTACACCCCCACGCCCCTCAGTCACTACACCCCCACGCCCCTCAGTCACTACACCCCCACTCCCCTCAGTCACTACACCCCCAGTCCCCTCAGTCACTACATCACATTCCCCCCAGTCACTATATCTCACTCCACTCAATGACACTATCCCACTCCCCTCCATCACTATATCTCACGTCCCTCAGGCACTGCACCCCACTTTTATTGATCACAATATCCCACTCCCCTCAATCATTCCATTCCATTCCTCTCAGACATGGCATCATACTACCCTCGGTCACTATTTCCCACTCCACTTCGTCTCGACAAGTTTATCCCCTTTGTTTACTTTCTTACTCCCCTCCGTCACTGCGTCCCACTCTCTACCATCACTAAACACCACGCTCGTCGATCACTCATACCTCTTCCCTGGGTCACTGGATCCCAATCCGCTTTGTCACGACATATCCCAACCCTCGACCTGTGACCAGTATGTGATCCCACCTCAAATGGTTGGGCTCGTTGGCCCTGTTTCCCGTGCTGTGTCGGTCTTTGTTCTTTGTTAACCAGATCCCAATTCCAAACGTCGCTGACTGCCCCATCTCCTTCATCAAATTACCCTATTACTGTGATGCCGCGCAGTTTATTTTCTCCCTGCTTTCATCATGTTCTACGAAGTGACTTCCTTCCCCACTGTTCAACCATTCCAACCCTATTCTACTTGTTCCTGCGTACTATTTCTTCTCGCTATGTGCTCTCCCATAATTCGCTGGGGGTCGTGTCCCTCATTCTAACGTAGACTGTAGAATTGTCTCCTCCACAATTGGAAAAAAAATCAAGGCGAGCACACTTTGAAAAATGTAACTGTGGTTCCCAACATTCAGTTATTGTTGCGACATATGTTGTTGAGTGTGAGCTTGCTGTGAAAATAATACACACATTGACATAGAACACAGAACACTACAGCACAAACAGGCCCTTCAGCCCACAAGTTGCACCGATTACATCTATATCTACCAAGCCATAGACCTATCTATAACCCCCAATCCCATTAGATCGCATATACTCATCCAGAAGTCTTTTAAAAGACCCCAGCGAGTTCGCCTCCACCACCACTGACGGCAGCCGTTTCCATTCACTCACCACCCTCTGAGTGAAAAACTTACCCCTAACATCTCCTCTGTACCTGCTCCCCAGCACCTTAAACCTGTGTCCTCTCGTAGCGACCATTTCAGCCCTGGGAAATAGCCTCTGAGAATCCACCCTATCTATTCCTCTCAACATTTTTTAAACCTCTATCAGGTCGCTTCTCAACCTTCGTCTCTCCAGGGAGAAGAGTCCCAGCTCCCTCAACCTATCTTCATAAGGCATGCCTCCCAATCCAGGCAACATCCTTGTAAATCTCCTCTGCACCCTCTCAATAGCTTCCACATCCTTGCTGTAGTGAGGGGACCAGAACTGCGCACAGTACTCCAAGTGGGGTCTGACCAGGGTCTTATAAAGTTGCAATGTTTCCTGTGAAAGGGGAATTTTGAAGTGAGCTTTGTATATTGTATGCCTGTTTGTTCTGAAGACGGTAGCAAAAATGATCAAAATGGTGGAAAATCCTAGATCATGGGATGATTGTTTTAATCTGAACTAATTCATGTTTTTTGCACTTTAGGGATTGTGTAGAATCAGTGCCTGTTATCCCAGTGAGGTGCACCATTTCTCCGACAAAGCATTTTTCCCTGGCCCAATCCTGCCGATCCACTGCAGCTCCACACGTTTAATCCTCTGAACCTACACGCCCTCCGAGGCGTTCTGGTCTGCTCGACTAATAACGTTCTTTTTTGGACTGTGGGAGGAAATCAGAGCGCCCAGAAGAAGCCCACGCAGAATGGGCAAACACCACGCAGGCAGTCACCCAATTCAAGAGATGGGCCCAGGTCCCTGGCATTGTGAGGCCGCAGTTCCAACCTCTGTGGCACCGCGCTGTGCCAGGGTTTGAGAGTGAGGTTTCATTAGGTTGATTGAGCACAGAAAGAGTCATTTGCTCATGGAAGTTGTGAAGCTCACAGAGTCAAGCAAGAGTGAACAGGCTTTTCTCTTTCTCTGGAACCTGCTGTTTGGAACATGATCGAAAAAAATCTTTCCTTTGAGGGGTGTTCTGGAGGACTGAAAGCCCATGTCAGCTTGTTTTGTTTTGCGAGCTGACTTTGAAGAGATATTTAACTCGATGAGGAATATTGTTGACAGTGGAACAAATAAATGTAAGATAGCGGTTCAGGATTACGACTTCTTACGACCCCGAGCAGGGATATGTCATTTGTTGAAAATTGCGCTAATTCATTTGTTATATGCAAGCTGAAGTTGTGTTTATCATGGTAACAGGTTTCCGAATGTGCCACTGTTTACCACACACCGGATGCATCTGGGATACAGAACAACGAGAAGCAGGAGGACGGATGGTCTTAGAACATAGAACATAGAACAAAGAACATTACAGCGCAGAACAGGCCCTTCGGCCCACGATGTTGCGCCGACCAGCTTTTAAAAAAAAACAACACTAACCCACTAATCTAAACCAATCCCATTTTGTCCATAAACCTATCCACAGATCTCTTAAATGCCCCCAAACTAGGCGCATTTACAACTGCAGATGGCAGGGCATTCCAGTCTCTCACCACTCTCTGGGTAAAGAACCTACCCCTGACATCAGTCCAATAACTACCCCCACTTAATTTAAAGCCGTGCCCCCTCATGCTAGCTTTCTCCATCCTAGGAAAAAGGCTATCACTATCCACCCTATCTAAACCTCTAATCATCTTATATGTTTCAATAAGGTCCCCTCTTAGCCGCCTTCTTTCCTTTGTTGTGTACAGTTGCATCATGACGCTGCGACTCCTAAATTCAATCCCCCTACCAATAAACGCCAAGACACCGTATGCCTTCTTAACAACCTTATCTACTTGATTCCCAACTTTCAGGGATCTATGTACACATACACCTAGATCCCTCTGCTCCTCCACACTATTCAAAGTCCTCCTGTTAGCCCTATACTCAACACATCTGGTATTCCTACCGAAATGAATTACCTCACACTTCTCCGCATTAAACTCCATCCGCCACCTCTCGGCCCAGCTCTGCAACCTGTCTAAGTCTCCCTGCAAACTATGACACCCTTCCTCACAATCTACCACACCTCCGACTTTGGTGTCATCAGCAAACTTACTAATCCACCCAACTATACCCTCATCCAGATCATTAATAAAAATTACAAACAGCAGTGGCCCCAAAACAGATCCCTGAGGCACACCACTCGAAACCGAACTCCATGATGAATATTTACCATCAACCACCACCCTCTGCCTCCTATCCGCTAGCCAATTCCTGATCCAATTCCCTAGATTACCCCCAATCCCATACATCTGCATTTTCTGCAGAAGCCTACCATGGTGAACCTTATCAAACGCCTTACTAAAATCCATATACACCAGTCATTTGGAGTTCGCCGAGAAACTGAGCCCCCCCCCGCCCCCCCCGCCTCCCCAAAGAACAGTCCGAGGCTATTTAGAACATAAGAACATAATAAATAGGAGCAGGAGTAGGCCATCTAGCCCTTCGAGCCTGCCCCGCCATTCAATAAGATCATGGCTGATCTGTCGTGGCTCAGTTCCACATTCCCGCCCTCTCCCCATAACCCTTAATCCCCTCTCTTATCAAAAACCCATCAACCAGCGTCTTAAATATATTTAGCGAGGCAGCCTCCACCACTTCAACGGGCAGAGAATTCCAGAGATTCACCACCCTTTGAGTGAAGAAGTTCCTCCTTAATTCCATTCTAAACCGCCCCCCCCCCCCCTTTATCTTGAGGCTGTGCCCTCTAGTCCTACTGTCCTTTCTGAGCGGGAAGAGTCTCTCCACCTCTATCCTATCCATCCCATTCATCATCTTATACGTCTCAATGAGATCTCCCCTCATTCTTCTAAACTCTAACGAGTACAAGCCTAGTTTATTCAGCCTCTCCTCATAGCTCAACCTCCTCAACTCCGGAATCAGCCTAGTAAACCTCCTCTGCACTCCCTCCAAGGCCAAAATATCCTTGCGTAAATACGGCGCCCAAAACTGCACACAGTACTCCAGCTGCGGCCTCACCAATGCCCTATACAGCTGCAGCAAGACCTCCCTACTTTTATATTCAATCCCCCTCGCTATGAAGGCCAGCATCCCATTCGCCTTCCTGACCACCTGCTGTACCTGCAAGCTGGGTTTTTGCGACTCATGCACAAGGACCCCGAGGTCCCTCTGCACCGTCGCCTGCTGCAGTTTTTCGCCATGTAAGTGATAATCCTTCCTACCATTATTCCTACCAAAGTGGACCACCTCGCACTTGTCAACATTAAATTCCATTTGCCATTTCCTGGCCCTTTCGCCCAGCCTATCTAGATCCTTCTGTAGACTCTCCACACCATCCGCACAATTTGCCTTTCCTCCAATCTTGGTCTCACCGGCAAATTTTGACACCCTACACTCGGTTCCCTCCTCCAGATCATCTATATAAATGGTAAATAGCTGAGGCCCCAGCACCGACCCCTGGGGCACTCCACTAGTCACCATCCGCCAATCCGAATAACACCCATTGACCCCCACTCTCTGCCTCCTATTTGACATCCAATCCTCTATCCACGCTAACACCCTACCCCCAACTCCCTGCCCCCTGACCTTCTGCAATAACCTCCTGTGAGGTTGGAAATATGTTTTCCAAAGAACAGTGTCCCATCTATTCTGCTTTCACGGCTGTGTCACAATTCTGGAAGGTGCAAGTAAAGCAATGTACCTGTGCAATAAGCAGCGTCACATTCTGGTCCCGGTGGGAGTTCATAGACATAGAAATTCCCGCAGTGTTTGATCTTTATGTCTCGCATCCAACGGCAGCGATTTCCATCGTAGTTAAAACAAACCACCGCCTCGACCTCTCCCTGCTCGACAGTGGGGTGGGAGCCTGAAACAATTGTTAGAGGCATTGAAGAACGTGAACAAATGGGAACTCCGGTAGAGACTGGGAAACTGATATTACAAAGTCTCGGAGTACCTTTCAGCCAGCTGGTGGCATACGTGGAGCACTGTCTAACTGGGAAAACCGATTCTGGAATCTTGCTGCCTGCAGGACTGAAACAACAGTCAGAGAGTCAACTAGTAAATCTCAATAAATGTGGAATCCTATCGAACCTCCAGCAGTGCATGCTGAGGCCATTCAGTCCATCATCTCTGTGCTGGCTCTGTGAAATAGTACGCCACAGTAAAATCTCTGACAACACCAGGTTTAAGTCCAACCGTGGGAACAGTGACCACACTACCACACAACCTTGCCACAGCAACCTCTGCAAGACATGTCGGATCATCGACGTGGATACGGTTGGACTTAAACCTGGTGTGGTCAGGCTTTTTACTGTGTTTACCCCAGTCCGACATATCCACACCATAAATAGTGTGCCACCCAGGCCAAGACAAGCCCGCAATAATTCCCGTGAGCCAACGCATTCAGCATGGCCAATCTGCACATCTTTGGCCAATAAAGAACAATTTATCATGGCTAATTCACAGAGCCTGCACATCCTTAGTGTACATCGTTTGACACTAAGGGGAGGTTTGCAATGGTCAATACAGCTATTTATACACTGAGAGACATTTCAGATAGTTAACCCACCAAACTGCTCACCTTTTAACTCGTATCAATTAATTAATATTAATCCTACCCTTGGCACAAATTGAGACACATCCAGTAATTGCAACTTATTGATTACTCTTCCTAAACTTATTCTTTTAAAGTACCTGCTAAATCTGTACCATCCGTGGCTGAGAGAGGCGTCACAGTACCTCTTCGAAGGGCTGGAACACTCATAATCACTACAATTGATGCTTCTCCAAGGCTGTTCCAAGACAGTGTGATTTACACAGGGATCAGTGACTGCTGGCTCTGTGACTGAATGACAGATAGGTGTTAAGATGATGTACAGCGAATATGAGAGTGGAACACAGTCCCTCTCGGGTAGCAACTTGCCAAGATAAAATGGGGAACATTGATTATTTTCAAATTTTGTGTCTATCGATAAGATTGTTCTTTTCTCGCCCCTCACATCACGTCAGACAACCCACTCCACACGAACCCTCTTCCCACCGAAACCCAATTCTCACAGACAGATCGTCATTTTTTTGTTTCAAATCCACTCACAGGTGGTGGACGTCTCTGGCGAGGCCCAGCATTTATTGGCCATCGTTCGTTGTCATTAGGCGAAGCTGATTAAACGTGCTCCAGTCCCGTGTGCTATACCTGGACCTGCAATGGAGATATTTCCAGGGATTGAACGCAGCGACTCTGAAAGAACAGCCAATGCATTTCCAAGTCAGGATGGTTCGTGGTTGGAGGGACAACCTCAGGTATCCTCCATGCATCTGCTGCTCTTTTTCTGCTGGATGGGACCGGCATTTGGTTTTGGAAAGTGCAATCCTGTACGCCTTCCAATTTCCTGCACCTCATCCTGTAGCTTGTTGACACTGCTGCAACTGTGCATTGATACTGGAAGGATTGTCTCATTGTGGAAGGGGTATTGATCAGGGGAGAGCTGCTTTTTTTCCTGGAGATTTTTTGAGCTTTGAGTGTTGTTCTGATGCTCACTCATCCAGACAATCCCACCACATTTCCCGAATCGTGCCTTTTTCGACGGTGAAGAGATTTGGGCGCATGAGGATGTGAGATACTCTCCACAAGATTCCTACCGTTTGAGGTTTGCTGGTAGCCACAGCATCGACACTGCAGGCAGAATTTCAGTTTCTCCTTTATGGTAACCAAGGATCTAGATAGGCTGGGCGAATGGGCCAGAAAATGGCAAATGGAATTTAATGTTGGCAAGTGCGAGGTGGTCCACTTTGGTAGGAATAATGGTAGGAAGGATTATCACTTACATGGCGAAAGTGTACCCGGAGATTTGTTTTTCTATAACCCTCCCCCACTCCCTCCCAGTCACTGAGTAAGTCCTGCTCTGGATCAATCCATCAAAATGCATCACATCGCATCTATCTAAATGAAACTCCATCTGCCTTGTGTCAGTCCACGGACCCAATTGATCAAGATCCCCTCATTTCCTTCTTCACAGTCCACTATCCCACCAATCTTGGTGTCATCTGTAAACTTATTAATCACGCCGACTGAATTCTCATTCATTAATATATTTGGCAAATAACAGTGGACCCGTCACTGATCCCTGATGCACACCAATCGTCACAGACCTCCAGTTAAATAAAACAACCGTCTAATGCTATCCTCTCTGTTCTGTCACCAAGCCAATGTTGTATCCATTTGGCGAACTCACCCTGGCACCAGTGAGATTTAACCTTATGCAACAACCTACCATTTAGAACTTGCTAACGTCCATGTAGACAACATCGACTGCACTGTCCTCATCTACCTTCTAGGTTACTTCTTCAAATAACTCCAACAAATTTGTGAGACATGATTTTCCACTCACAAAGGAATGCTGTCTGTCCCTAATCAGTCCCTGTATTCCTGTTGAGTCTGCCTCTCAAAATACCTTCTAACATCTTAACAAATACAGATACGAGGCTCATCGGCACATAGTTCCCAGGCTTTTCTCTGCAAATATTCTTAAACAAAGGCACAACATTTGCCAACTTCCATTCTTCAGGCACTTCATCTGTGACTATTGATATACAAATATCTCAGCAAGGGGAGCCGCAATTTCCTCCCTAGCCTCCCACAGTGTGCTAGGATACACTTCATCAGGTCCTGGGGATTTACCGAACTTGATGATCTTTCCGAATTCCAGCACCTCCTTCTCTGTAATATTTACACTCCAGAAGACATCACCATTTCCTTCCCCAATGTACCAAACATCCATGTTTTCTCAGAAGTGAACAGTGATGAAAAATATTCAGTTGTGATTTCACCCCCACCCTCCCCCCCCAACTTGTGGACCCCGCACACAGATGATCTTGTTGATCCTTAAGAGGTCCTAATCTCTCCCTTGTTACTCTTTTGAACTTCACGTATTTGTCGACTCCCTTTGATTTTCCTTTGCCTTATCTGCCAAAGAGAAAATCGTGTGCCCTCTTTTTTGCCCTCCTGATTTCTCGCTTAACTCCACTCTGATACACTCTATACCCTTCAAGGGATCCCCTTGATCCCAGCTGCCTACACATGTCCATGTGCCTCCTTCTTCTTGACCAGGGTCTCAGTCACCTGAGTCGTCGAGTGTTCCCTCCTTCAACCTTGCACTTCAATCTGAGGTGAACGTTCTGAACCCGAACCATGGTTAGTACACGTTTGAAAGCCTCCCACTTATCAGACCTTCCCACAGACTCCACCAATTAACTGTTGAAAGTTCCTGCCCAATAGCATTGACATCGCCTTGCTCCAATGCAGAATTTTAACCTTTAAGCCAGACTGATCATTCACCATAACAGGGTTGAAACTAATAGAAATATGTTCACTGTTCCCAAAGCGATACTTCACTAACACTTCTGTCATCTGTCCTTCTTTATTTCCCAAGAGGTCCAGTTTTTCCCCCTCTCTACTCGGACCATCCACATTCTGAATGACAAATCCGTCCGGAATACATTCAACAAATTTCTCTCCATCCAAACCTTTCATATTATGGTTGTCCCAGCCGATGTTGGGAATGTTAAATTCCCCTATTATTAGCATCCTATTTTTTCTTGGAGCTATCTGCAATTCTCTTACATATGAAAGTAATAGGGTAATTGTCATGGGGGACTTTAACTTTACTAATATTGATTGGAATTACATAAGAACATAAGAACATAAGAAATAGGAGCAGGAGTAGGCCATCTAGCCCTTCGAGCCTGCCCCGCCATTCAATAAGATCATGGCTGATCTGCTGTGGCTCAGTTCCACTTTCCCGCCCTCTCCCCATAACCCTTAATCCCCTCTCTTATCAAGAACCCATCAACCCGCTTCTTAAAAATATTTAGCGAGGCAGCCTCCACCACTTCAACGGGCAGAGAATTCCAGAGATTCACCACCCTTTGAGTGAAGAAGTTCCTCCTCAACTCCGTTCTAAACCGCCTCCCCTTTATCTTGAGGCTGTGCCCCCTTGTCCTACTGTCTTTTTTGAGCGGGAAGAGTCTCTCCACCTCTATCCTATCCATCCCATTCATCATCTTCTACGTCTCAATGAGATCTCCCCTCATTCTTCTAAACTCTAACGAGTACAAGCCTAGTTTATTCAGCCTCTCCTCATAGCTCAATCCCCTCAACTCCGGTATCAGCCTAGTAAACCTCCTCTGCACTCCCTCCAGGGCCAAAATATCCTTGCGCAGGTGCGGCGCCCAAAACTGCACACAGTACTCCAGCTGCGGCCTCACCAATGCCCTATACAGCTGCAGCAAGACCTCCCTACTTTTATATTCAATCCCCCTCGCTATGAAGGCCAGCATCCCATTCGCCTTCCTGACCACCTGCTGCACCTGCAAGCTGGGTGATTGCAGAGCCTCTGGCTCTGATCTTCAGGTCATCGTTGGTCTCTGGTATAGTACCGGAAGATTGGAGGACAGCGAATGTTGTCCCATTGTTTAAGAAGGGGAACAGAGACTTCCCTGGGAATTATAGGCCGGTGAGTCTTACTTCTGTTGTGGGCAAGGTTTTAGAAAGAATTATTAAGGATAGGATTTATAGTTATTTGGAGAGTAATGAATTGATTGGAGATAGTCAGCATGGTTTTGTAGCGGGTAGGTCATGCCTTACGAACCTTATTGAGTTCTTTGAGAATGTGACCAAAGAGGTGGATAGGGGTAAGGCAGTTGACGTGGTATATATGGATTCTAGTAAGGCGTTTGTAAAGGTTCACCATGGTAGGCTTCTGCAGAAAATGCAGATGTATGGGATTGGGGGTAATCTAGGTACTTGGATCAGGAATTGGCTAGCAGATAGGAGACAGAGGGTGGTGGTTGATGGTGAATATTCATCATGGAGTTCGGTTACGAGTGGTGTGCCTCAGGGATCTGTTTTGGGGCCACTGCTGTTTGTAATTTTTATTAATAATCTGGATGAGGGTATAGTTGGGTGGATTAGTAAGTTTGCTGATGACACCAAAGTCGGAGGTCTGGTAGATTGTGAGGAAGGGTGTCATAGTTTGCAGGGTGACTTAGACAGGTTGCAGAGCTGGGCCGAGAGGTGGCGGATGGAGTTTAATGCGGAGAAGTGTGAGGTAATTCATTTCGGTAGGAGTAACAGATGTGTTGAGTATAGGGCTAACGGGAGGACTTTGAATAGTGTGGAGGAGCAGAGGGATCTAGGTGTATGTGTACATAGATCCCTGAAAGTTGGGAATCAAGTAGATAAGGTTGTTAAGAAGGCATACGGTGTCTTGGCGTTTATTGGTAGGGGGATTGAATTTAGGAGTCAAAGCGTCATGTTGCAACTGTACACAACTCTGGTGCGGCCGCACTTGGAGTACTGTGTGCAGTTCTGGTCCCCACATTACAGGAAGGACGTGGAGGCTTTGGAGAGGGTGCAGAGGAGGTTTACCAGGATGTTGCCTGGTATGGAGGGGAGGTCCTATGAGGAGAGACTGAGGGATTTGGGGTTATTTTCGCTGGAAAGAAGGCGGCTAAGAGGGGATCTTATTGAAACTTATAAGATGATTAGAGGTTTAGATAGGGTGGATAGTGATGGCCTTTTTCCTCGGATGGAGAAAGTTAGCACGAGGGGGCATGGCTTTAAATTAAGGGGGGGTAGTTATAGGACGGATGTCAGGGGTAGGTTCTTTACCCAGAGGGTGGTGAGGGATTGGAATGCCCTGCCTGCTGCGGTTGTAAATGCGCCTAGTTTGGGGGCGTTTAAGAGATCTGTGGACAGGTTTATGGACGGAAAGGGATTGGTTTAGATTAGTGGGTCAGTGTTTTTTTTAAAAAACTGGTCGGCGCAACATCGTGGGCCGAAGGGCCTGTTCTGCGCTGTAATGTTCTATGTTCTATATTTCCTCTTTAATTTCTTGCTGACGTTTTGAAGGGCCGACAGTTTCAAACCCTTTCTAAGTGACTCCCCACTTCTTATTTCTCAGTTCATCCCATATAGACTCAGTGGGCGAACCCCGGATATATCCCCTCTCGGTACTGTTGTGATGTTCTCCTTAATCAAGAGTGTAACTCCATTCCCTCCCTTACATCCTGTTCTATATTTGCTGCAGCATCTGTACCCTGGAACATTAACTAGTCAGTCCCGTCCTTCCAACGAACAAAGAAGAAAGAGCACAGGAACAGGCCCTTTTGCTTCCAAACTGAACTGACTCCGCTCCCCAACTTAACTGAAACCCAATATCTTTCCACGCTCAAAACCCTATATTTTTATCTCATTCATGAATTCATCAAGACTCGCCTTAAAAACCATTACCGTATCCGCTTCCACTCCCTCCCCCGGCAGCGAGTTCCAGGCATCCACCACCCTCTGTGTAAAAATCTGCCTCTATATCTTCTTTAAACCTTGCCCCTCGCACCTTCAATCTGTGCCCCCTGGTAATTGACTCTTCCACCCTGAAAAAAAAACTTCTGATGATCCACTCTGCTTGTACCTCTCATAATCTTATGGATTTCGATCAGGTCTCCCCTCAACCTCACCGTTCCAGTGAGAACAAAACACATTTCTCCAACCTTTCCTCATAGCTAATGCCCTCCATACCAGGACAACATCCTGGTAAATCTTTTCTGTACCCTCTCCAAAGCCCCTACATCATTTTGGAAGTGTGGTGATCAGAATTAAAAATGATATTTCAACTGTGGCCTCACTAAGGTTCTATAAAGCTGCAACATGACTTGCCAATTTTGAAACTCAATGCCCCAGCCGATGAAGGCAAGCATGCTGGTTACCTTCTTGGCTATCTTCTTCACCTGCATTTCCACTTTGCGACCTGTGCGCCTGTCATCCCAGATCCCTTTGTCTATCAATACTTTTATGTGTTTTGCCATTTAGTGTATTTTCCGCTCTGTATTAGATCTTCTAAAATTTATTGCCTCATGTTTTTCTGGATTGAACTCTGTCTGCCATCTCTCCACCCAAGTCTCTATCACTAGAGAAATAGGAGCAGGAGTTGGCCATCTAGCCCTTCGAGCCTGCCCCGCCATTCAATAAGATCATGGCTGATCTGAAGTGGATCAGTTCCACTTTCCCGCTTTCTCCCCTTAATTCCCCTGTCTATTAGAAACCTATCCACCTGCGTCTTAAATATATTCAGCGAGGCAGCCTCCACCACTTCAACGGGCAGAGAATTCTAGAGATTCACCACCCTTTGAGTGAAGAAGTTCCTCCTCAACTCCAATCTAAACCACCCCCCCCCCCTTATCTTGAGGCTGTGCCCTCTAGTCCTGCTGTCCTTTCTGAGTGGGAAGAATCTCTCTACCTCTACCCTATCCATCCCCTTCATTATCTTATACGTCTCTATCAGATCTCCCCTCATCCTTCTGAACTCCATCGAGTATAGACACAGTCTATTCAGCCTCTCTTCATAGTCCAACCCCCTCATCTCCAGACATTCTGAATGCAATTTGCAAAAAAATAGTACGTGTAAGTTACTAGGACTGGAACGTTTGAATTGTGTGCAAAAAAAAGAGGCTAGACCGGCTGAGTCTTGTTGTCCTGGAGCGTAGGGGATGTGGGATAAACTTATAGATATTTATAGAATTGTGAGGGTCATAATCAGGTCAATATCGAGGTTGTTTTTTTTAACCCCAGGGTAGGGAGTCCAATACTCGAGGGCACAGGATTAAGTTGAGAGTTGAATGATTTAAAAGGGATCCGAGAAGAAACTTTTAAACAAAGAAGGTGGCACTTTTGCGGAACGCGCTGCCAAGTGGCAGAGACAAGTAAAATGACAACTTTAAAGAAGACATTTGAACAGGTATATCGGTGGCAAAGGGTTAGAGGGATATGGGCTAAACAGAAGGAAATGGGAATAGTTCCGTTTAGGAAACCTGGTAGGCATGGATGGTTTGGGTCAAAGGGCCATTTTTCTTGCTATGATCCATCTCTATGATTCTAAATATACAGAAATAGAGTAACCAAGGGAAAGGGAAATGATCGGACAGACATCTCTCCATTCTCAGCTCACCTACAAAACATCTCGTTATGTTTTCTCTATAATGATGGAGAGAAAAAAAAACTATTTGGTGGCACATTAGGTTGAAGAATAATTTCCAAACCCTGAAGAACACAGATTTAGCAACAGAAGCAGTAGAAAACATTCAAGACTTACACAAAACTCTTTTATGACATATTTGAGCTTTAAGCACATGGGCTATTTCGGAAAAATTGTAAACATGTCGTTCTCTGAAACGTTGACCGACACCAACTTACATCTTAACTGGAAAGCCACCAATATCCTGGCTGGGAGTTTTGCGAGAGTGTTTCGGCAGGGTTTAAAAGAGAACAGTATGTCGATAGCCAAACTAGAGAGGGGGCTATACTGGAACCAAGTACTGGGGAATGAGCCTGGTCAGGTCGTCAAAGTTTCAATAGGGGAACATGTGGCAAATAGTGACCACACTTCTGTTAACTTTAGGATAGTAATGGACAAGGATGAGTGTTGTCCCACGGGTTGGGTACTGAATTGGGGGAAGGCTAACTATAGCCGGATTAGGCAGGATTTGGTGGCCGTTGATTGGGAGAGGCTGTTTGAGGGTAAATCCACGTCTGGCATGTGGAAGTCTTTTAAGGAGCAGTTGATGGGGCTGCAGGACAGGGATGCGCCTGTAAAAAGGAAGGATAGGAAAGGTAGGATTAGAGAGCAGCGGATAACCAGGGAAATTGAGGATCTGATCAGAAAGAAAAGAGAGGCGTACGTTAGATCCAGGCAGCTAAAAACAGATGGAGCTCTGGAGGAATACAGAGAGAGTAGGAAAGAACTCAAACAAGGAGTTAGAAGGGCAAAAAGAGGTCACAAAGTGTTCTTGACAGACAGGATTAAGGAGAATCCAAAGGCATTTTATTCATATGTTCGGAGAAAAAGAATTGTCAGGAAAAGGAAAACGGGCCTCTCAGGGAGAAAGGAGGGGAATTATGTTTCGAGTCCACGGGAACCCAGTTCCATCACGTGCTCAGTTATGCAAATTTGACAAACAAAGAGTGGTTTTTGGAGATGAGAGATTTGGATAAATAAACAATTGTTTTCAGAGTAATTTATCCAATACATCCTCATAAAGTATGCAAATAGAAGAAAGGCAGAGAGACAGCCAGAGATAAAGAGGGAGATAAATGTGTTGAGGGAAAGAAGCTGTGATACGTGAACCTGCATCCTCTCTCGGGAACAACGATGTGTCATTATATAACACACAAGGAAATAATTAGATCATAGAAACCCTACAGTGCAGGAAGAGACCCTTCGAGTCTGCACCGAACACAATCCCACCCAGAGCCTGTCCCATATCCCTATGTATTATACCCACTAATCCCTCCAACCTACACATCCCTGGAGACTAAGGGGCAACTTCTTAGCACGGCCAATCAACCTAACCCGCACACCTTTGGACTGTAGGGGGAAACTGGAGCGCCCGGAGGAAAACCATGCAGACATGGGGAGAATGTGCAAACTCCACACAGACAGTGACCCAAGCCGGGAATCGAACCCAGGGCCCTGGAGCTGTGAAGCAGGAGTGCTAACCCACTGTGCTACCGTGCCGCCCATCGCCTTTACCTATTAACGTGTTTTTTCAACGTCTGTGAGGGACGCTGCTGAGGGAAATATTGCGTGTGCTCCAAAGGCAGCAAATATTAACAGATCTAATGACATTTAATGTATTTTCAAAACACCCACACTTTTCCATGTTTCTCCAAACTGATCTCCCTGAAAATCTTTGGGAAGAAAAGAAACATGGAATGTAAGAGCAGGAGACGGCGTTTTAGCCCAATGATCCAAAGTTCATTCCGATCAAGGCTGATTATCTCACTGAATCAACTCTCCCCGCTTTCCGCACATATCCTTTGATCCCCTTCTGCCCATGTGCTATATCTAACTGTTTCCTGAAAACATACAATATTCTGGCCTCAACTGTATTCTGTACTAATGAATTCCACGGACTGGTCGCTCTCTGGGAGGAGAAATTTCTCCTTCTTTCTGTGCTAAGCAGTTAACCCTCTGTATTTAGACTGTGACCCCTGGCTCTGGACACCTACACCATGGGGAACATCCTTCCTGCATCTGTCCTGCCTGGTTCTGTTAGGATTTTACAGTTTCCGATGAAATTCGCACCCCCCCTCCCACAAACTGCTTTTCTTCTGAGCTCCATCAGATGGTATCATTAACAACTCAATTTCTCCTCATCGGCTGGTCTATTTGAGTAGGAATGCAGCAAAGAAAGATTCCATTCTTGACAGTCAAAACATGACCACTCTGTGCAATGAAAATGACTCACCGAGGCAGACCAGAAACAGTAGCAGAGTCATCATCTCACTCGGTGACATTCTGGAAAGAGAAAGCAATATTCGTATGAGACAGATTGAAGTAGATGGGAGAGATGATTGGACAGTAAATAAGGATCTAAGTCTCAGTTAGAGAGTTATTTTTAGGAAAGAGTGAACCCTTTAAGTGTCCTTCAATCAAACTCTATCAGTAAGTATTTATTTCAAACCCTCCGCAGTGCCACTAACTAACACATGATTTACACACGACCTCACTGCGACAATGATAAGATTTGAACGTAATCTATTTGCATTTCCACGATGGTCACCGTTTATTTTATGTTCCAATTTTTTCCCTCCAGCTGACGTTGGTGCAATGCTGTCTTTCAT
Source organism: Carcharhinus amblyrhynchos (assembly GCF_965287045.1). Taxonomy (NCBI): domain Eukaryota; kingdom Metazoa; phylum Chordata; class Chondrichthyes; order Carcharhiniformes; family Carcharhinidae; genus Carcharhinus; species Carcharhinus amblyrhynchos. Next base: position 413,997 of record NW_027649848.1, on the reverse strand, counting down.
AACTGAGTCTCCTGGCCAATGGAAAGTGAGAATGTCTGACCACATCAGAGGGTCGCTTCAGGTCACCCTCCTTCTGCTGTGATAGGCACCCGCATCATTTTCCAACACATGGCCATCGCTAAATAAATAAAACTGCACCACAACAGGACAGGCAGCACACACACGCCTGAGACTGTGACTAGTCACACACGTTTGAGTTTGTTATTACTGTTCCTTTTATCAGATCAAATGGAGAAAAGTAGACTATTCAGTCCATCGATGCTGTTTGTTTTTTATTTATTCACTTTCGAGGGCACTTTGCAGTGAAGCACATTGATGTGGATCTGCAGTCATGCAATGAGGTTATAAAGGTCAGTGGCCTCACTTCATATTCCTGCCTTTCACCCTTTTAACCTTAATAAGATTGTCGAACCAACACCGATCCATCTCAGATTTGTTTCGTTCAACTTATTTAGCGTCATCTACTGCTTTTGGAAGAAGGTCCCAAAATTCTACCACTCTTTTTGTCCAATGGTGCTTCCTAACAACTCTCCTGAACGCTCCCCCCCGCCCCCCCAATTTGTTGTCTGTGTCCCCTAATTCGAGAATCACCAACTATTGGCGCATTCTCTTCACTCACCCTCTCTTTCCCTTTTAGTTCCTTGGAAACGTCGAACAAATCACTATGTTACCTTTTGAATTCTAGCGAAAATAGACCTGATGTGTAAAAATCTCTCCTCATAATTAAACGCCTCAATTCTGTATGGTATTTTTGTAAACCTACACTCTCAGAGATAATATATCCTTCCTACCAGCCCAAATCTGCTCGCAATGACTCCGTGTGGTTTCTAACTTCTGCATCCTCATTCTCCAGACACATCTATATAAAGACTAGCATTCAGCTTACTCTCTTGATTACATTCTTCCCCTGTACATGGCATCTTAAATATCTCTGCAGTTGAAACTCAAAATCTCAATGGACATCCATCGTATTGAACTTCATTCCATTAGACAGAAAGTAAACCTGTAATTTTTGGTGCAAAATAACCTTGCACTTGCATCAATTAAACATTTACCTGCCACAGCTTTGCTCATGTATGTTGTCCATTCATATACCCTAGCAATTTTATGCTACTATCTATGCTGTCCAAAAAAAAGGCTAACAAAAAGTTGTCATCAGTTTGTGATACACCACTTTATACGCAAGGAGAAAAGTCATTAACAGGAAAGCTGATGAACAACTGTTTCCCTAATATACACCTTTGTGGACACCACTGTTCAGGCCCCATTAATTTCAGTACCTACTCAAGATCATTACTTTGTGTCGCCTGTCACTCAACCATTTTCACAGTCACGGCAGCAATTTTCCCTCAAATCCGTCAACCTCTGCCTCAGTTAAAGTTCTCTCATGTAGGAGCTTATCAAAGGCTTTTTGGAAGTCCGTATGGACAATAACCAGAGACAATGTTCTGCCCGCTACGTCAGACATCTCAACAAAAGGAAACAGTCAGCGAGGTTTTCCAGACCTGATTTCTCCGTCAGGAACATATTCTGGCTCTCTCTGATTAAATGAAAAAAAAACCCATCCTTCATTGTAGACTCCCAACAATTTCCAAACATTAGGCTAGCTGGTCTGTAATTCCCTTGATAAATTGTTTTGCCTTCCTTCAAAAACCTTGTAAAATGCCAGGTTGCTTACCAAACCCTTTTAGTGAAGTGTCACTGCGTGAGATACAATGTTTTCTTTCCTCTAGTTGCTTCTTCCTCAATGCCAGATAAAATCTGCTGTGAGGGATGTCAACCCTGTGGGACCACGCCTTGCAACCACGTACTAATCATGTGCTACTGCTGCTGGTGTTGTACCCGGCACACAGTCCGTTTCTAACCCTTAGAAGATGGCCAAGTAACTGAGATTCATCTCCTTGTCAGCACACGAATATTTATTCACGCACACAGTCAACACAAGTTAATTACAGAATATTCAAGTTCAAGTTCAATACCAGTCATTCAATGAAGTTTTGTTTGCCTGAGAAGTACCCTTGCAGACATTGGCCTACACCTGTCTCCGGAGTCTGCTGCAGAGTCTGATCCCGCAGTCTGGTCTGATACTTTGGATTTTGTTTTCCTTCTGTCTTTAGGGCGGATCTCTCATCATGCTTGTCGTTGCGGGTAGTTGGTGCCGTTTCTGTCTTTCTTTGGAGAATTGAAAGAGAGATATTTGCACTGTCCAGCACATTTTCTGCCTCATTGTTTTCCAGCATTGTTTTATTTTGTTATTGCCAATCCATCGTTCGGTTCCACAAAGTCCAATCAGGTGCGGCCACACCCATCTCTGGCTGTGTATCCAACGTAAGAATTCTCACAACACCAGGTTAAAGTCCAACGGGTTTATTTGGTAGCAAATGCCACGAGCTTTCGGAGTGCAGCTCCTTCATCAGGTGTGTGGGAGATCTGTCCCAGATACAGGGCATTTCTGTTCCAGATCTCCCAGTGCTTGTGTTCTGTAAACAACCAGTTTGACCAGAAAATGTCCATTGTCCTTGTATTCGAAGCCTGCAGCCTGCTTATCTCTGTCCAATTTCTTTTGAGACTGTAGCCTGTCTCCTCCTGAACATAGAACACAGAGCACTACAGCACAAAATGGCCCTTTGGCCCACAAGTTGCGCTGATCATATCCCTACCTCCCAGGCCTATCTATCACGGCACGGTAGCACAGTGGGTTAGCACTGTTTCTTCACAGCGCCAGGGTCCTGGGTTCGATTCTCGGCTCGGGTCACTGTCTGTGTGGATTTTGCACATTCTCCTCGTGTCGGCGTGGGTTTCCTCCGGGTGCTCCGGTTTACTCCCACAGTCCAAAGATGTGCGGGTTAGTTTGATTGGCTCTGCTGAGAAATTGTCCCTTAGTGTCCAGGGTAGCGCGGGTAGAGGGATTCGTGGGTACGATATATAACGATATGGGGGTAGGGGCTGGGTGGGATTGTGTTCGGTGCAGACTCGATGGGCTGAAGGGCCTCTTTCTGCTCTGTAGGGTTCGATGATCTATAACCTTGTACTCATCCAGAAGTCTCTTAAATGACCCCAGCGAGTTTGTCTCCACGGCAGCCGATTGCACTCACTCACCACCCTGAACTTGTTCGCTTCTCACAAACATCACAACAAATGGCCATCGGAGATGCTTGGTTTTGGCCACAGGCAGCACTGCTGATTGGCTGAAAAATAACCATTTGAAATCTGCTCCGACATCCATGAAGAATGAACACATTGAGTTCGATAAATGTTTGAATCTGAACTGAAGTAGTCAGGACCCCGGACAATGTGAGGCAAAGGCTGTGTTGATCTGAGAAGAAAATGTGTCCATCATCCTGACCGTGACTGATTGTTTCTTCCCACATCACGGACGGGTCAAGTCGAACTTCCTGGGGGGAAGGGGATGTGGATGGAATGCCGTGGGGATGTCCAGTTTCTGCTTTCATTCCAGTTTTTATTCGCTCCAGAAAAAAAATAGTTCCGAGAATGAATCGTTTGCTCTTAGTTTGAATTCCAGAAACAAAATTGGTGATGTGTCAGAATTCCGTTTCATCGAGAACATTGAGAAAAGATCTGAAATCGACCGAAAAGAAACAAACTTTGTGGAAAGGCATTTTGAATGCAATTTGAAAAAAAAAGGACTTGTGAGTTACCAGGACTGGAACGTTTGAATTCTGTAAATAAAACAGGCTGGATCGGCTGATCCCTCCACTGACTGCTCACTCCCCTTCCCCTCTCCCATCCATTACTATTATGGGAGACTGCCACTGGGGTACTCTCTGGTACGTCACCCTGCTGACTTGTACCCTTCCTCAGTGTGACCCACGTGTCTTCCTCCCAAGCCCCCGGTGTGACCACCTGCCTATAACTTCGATCTAGTAATTTCTCGTTTTCCCTGACTGAACTGAGGTCATCGAGCCGCTGCTCCAGCTCCCTGACACAGTCTCTCAGGAGTTCCAGTTCCATGCACCCGGCACGGATACAGACTTCCGGGAGGGAAATCGTCTCTAGGAACTCCCACGTCCGACATCAAATGCCTCAAACTGGCCTCTCACTCATACATAGAACATAGAACATAGAACACTACAGCACAAACAGGCCCTCCAGCCCACAAGTTGCGCCTATCAAGCCATAGAACTATGTGTAACTTCCAAATCCATTCCATCCCATAAACTCATCCAGAAGTCTTTTAAAAGACCCCAGCGAGTTCCTGCCATTTCCTTTATAGAATTGGGATACAGTTACTGGGGGAAGCGTATGTCCCAGGTACTGGATGCCCGGGGTACTGGATGTCTCCGAGAGGGTAAGAAGCTTATTAAAAAAGGGAAGGTAATCAAATGATCTCATTGTACACATTGACGTCGATAGAAAGAACAAGGGTGTCCTACGAGAACAATTCAGGGATTTGGGTGCCAGGCTAAAAAGTAAGGCCTCTCGGGTACCAATCTCTGGACTGCTCCCAGTCCCTAGTGCTAGTGAGGCTAGGAACAGGGAGATTGTACAATCAAACACGTGATGAAAGGACTGGTGCAGGAGGGAGGGTTTCAAATTCACAGATCATTGGGAAGCCTTCAAGAAAGGATGGCACCTGTACAGAAAGAATGGTTTACATCTTAACTGGAAGGGCACCAATATCCTGGCTGGGAGTTTTGCTAGAGTGTTTCAGCAGGGTTTAAACTAATGTTGGGGGGGTGGGGTGGGGATCAGAACAGTAGGCCAGTAAGCATTGAGGCTGGGGTTGAGCTGGGGGCCAGAGCAAGGAGAGCTAAGAGGAACAGCATTCTGAAGGAGGATGAGCTGAGTGGGCCTGGAGGTCTGGAGTGTGTCTGCTTCAATGTAAGGAGTGTAACGGGTAAGACAGACAAACTTAGGGCCTTAATGCTTACGCGAAATTTGGATGTGGTGATGGAGACTTGGTTAATGAAGGAAAGGACTGGCAGCTGAACATTCCGGGGTATAAGTGTTTTAGACGAGACAGAGGAGGGGCTAAAAGAGGTGGGGGAGTAGCGGTATTAAATAGGGAGCATCTTACAGCGGTGCAGAGGGTGGACAAGTTAGAGGGTCATGTAATGAGTTGCTGTGGGTGGAGCTCAGAAACAGGAAGGGTGCAGTAACTATGCTGGGGATATACTACAGGCCACCCAACAGCCCACGGGAAGTGGAGGAACGGATATGTAAGGAGAGTCTGGATAGGTGCAGAAAAAATAGGGGCGTTGTAGTGGGAGACTTCAATGTCCCTGGTATAGGCCGGAAAGTGCTTAGGGCTGGGGGTCTGGACGGGGAGGACTTTGTAAAATGTGTAATGGAAGGTTCTTTGGAACAGTATGTCGATAGCCCAACTAGAGAGGGGGCTATACTGGACCCAGTACTGGGGAATGAGCCCTGTCAGGTCATCAAAGTTTCAGTAGGGGAACATGTGGCAAATAGTGACCACAATTCTGTTAACTTTAGGATAGTAATGGACAAGGATGAGTGTTGTCCTACAGGTAGGGTACTGAATTGGGGGAAGGCTAACTATAGCCGGATTAGGCAGGATTTGGTGGCCATTGATCGGGAGAGGCTGTTCGAGGGTAAATCCACGTCTGGCATGTGGGAGTCTTTTAAGGAGCAGTTGATGGGGCTGCAGGACAGGCATGCGCCTGTAAAAAGGAAGGATAGGAAAGGTAGGAATCGAGAGCCATGGGTAACCAGGGAAATTGAGGGTCTGATCAGAAAGAAAAGAGAGGCGTACGTTAGGTCCAGGCAGCTAAAAACAGATGGAGCTCTGGAGGAATACAGAGAGAGTAGGAAAGAACTCAAACAGGGAGTTAGAAGGGCAAAAAGAGGTCACGAAGTGTTCTTGACAGACAGGATTAAGGAGAATCCAAAGGCATTTTATTCATATGTTCGGAGAAAAAGAATTGTCAGGAAAAGGAAAACGGGCCTCTCAGGGAGAAAGGAGGGGAATTATGTTTCGAGTCCACGGGAACCCAGTTCCATCACGTGCTCAGTTATGCAAATTTGACAAACAAAGAGTGGTTTTTGGAGATGAGAGATTTGGATAAATAAACAATTGTTTTCAGAGTAATTTATCCAATACATCCTCATAAAGTATTCAAATAGAAGAAAGGCAGAGAGACAGCCAGAGATAAAGAGAGAGATAAATGTGTTGAGGGCAAGAAGCTGTGATACGTGAACCTGCATCCTCTCTCGGGAACAACGATGTGTCATTATATAACACACAAGGAAATAATTAGATCATAGAAAACCTACAATGCAGGAAGAGACCCTTTGAGTCTGCACCGAACACAATCCCACCCAGACCCTGTCCCATATCCCTGTGTATTATACCCACTAATCCCTCTAACCTACACATCCCTGGAGACTAAGGTGCAACTTCTTAGCACGGCCAATCAACCTAACCCACACATCTTTGTACTGTAGGAGGAAACCCATGCAGACACGGGGAGAATGTGCAAACTCCACACAGCCAGTGACCCGAGCCAGGAATCGAACCCAGGACCCTGGAGCTGTGAAGCAGCAGCGCTAATCGCTGTGTTACCGTGGTTAACATTAGCGCTAAATAGCACAAAGTCTCGGAAAATTGCACTCAGAATGACGCAGCAAAATCTAAATTGTAATATTAGATTTGGAAGGAATAGAATAAGAGAAACAAAAAAAGAACAGGAGAGAAGCTTTCGACCCTCAATCCTACTCCGCTGTTCATTATTATAATTTTTGAACATCTATCTCAGCACCATACTTCCGCATTCTCCACACACACATTGAGATACTGAGAGTCCCGGTACTTCCATCTTAAATATATTCAGTGATGCGGCCACCATGGATTATCGTGGGAGAGTATTCCACAGGTTCTCTGAGTGAAGACCGTCATTCTTATCTCAGTTCCAGAAGCCTACCCACATCCTGAGACCATGACACCATGTTCTAAGGGAATATATCTCCCTGTGTCCAGTCTGCTCAGGCCTGACAGTTATTTACATGATTCAATAAGATGCCTTTTTCATTCTAAATTCCAGCGGATAAGGCCCAGTGAATCCAACCTCTCCTCACGCAATAATCCCATTCTTCCAGAAATCAGACAGATGCATTCACGTGTGCGGAGAGTGTGAGGTTATCGACTTTGGCAGGAATAATAGTAGGAGCGATTAGTATTTAAAGGGCGAAAATCTGCAGCATGCTACGGTGCAGAGGGACCTGGGGGTCCTTGTGCACGAGTCGCAAAAACTCAGTCTGCAGGTGCAGCAGGTGATCAAGAAGGCGAATGGGATGCTGGCCTTTATAGCGAGGGGGATTGAATATAAAAGCAGGGAGGTCTTGCTGCAACTGTACGAGGTACTGGTGAGGCCGCAGCTGGAGTACTGTGTGCAGTTTTGGTCGCCGCACTTGCGCAAGGATATTTTGGCCTTGGAGGGAGTGCAGAGGAGGTTCACTAGGCTGACACCGAAGATGTACACTATTAAGGGCAGAAGTCTGAGTAGTGTTGAGGAGCAGAAGGATCTTGGGGTCCGGGTCCACAGGACTCTTAAATCGGTCTCGCAGGTGGAGGAGGTGGTCAAGAAGGCGTATGGTGTACTGGCCTTCATTAATCGAGGGATTGAGTTTAGGAGTCGGGAGGTAATGCTGGAACTTTATAAGACCCTTGTCAGGCCTCATTTGGAGTATTGTGCGCAGTTCTGGTCGCCTCACTATAGGAAAGATGTAGAAGCTATTGAAAGGGTGCAGAGGAGATTTACAAGGATGTTGCCTGGACTGGGAGGCATGCCTTATGAAGTTAGGTTGAGGGAGCTGGGACTCTTTTCCCTGGAGAGACGAAGGTTGAGAGGCGACCTGATAGAAGTTTACAAAATGTTGAGAGGAATAGATAGGGTGGATTCTCAGAGGCTATTTCCCCGGTTTGAAATGGTCGCTACGAGAGGACACAGATTTAAGGTGCGGGGAGGGAGGTTCAGAAGTGATGTTAGGGGTAAGTTTTTCACTCAGAGGGTGGTGAGTGAATGGAATCGGCTGCCGTCAGTGGTGGTGGAGGCGAACTCGCTGGGGTCTTTTAAAAGACTTCTGGATGAGTATATGGGGTTTAATGAGATTGAGGGTTATAGATAGGTCTGTAGGTTGGTAGGTGATGTGGTCGGCGCAACTTGTGGGCCGAAGGGCCTGTTTGTGCTGTAGTGTTCTATGTTCTATGTTCTATGAGGGGGTTGGACTATGAAGAGAGACTAAATAGACTGGGTCTGTACTCGTTGGAGTTTAGAAGGATGAGGGGGGGGTCTTATAGAGACGTACAAGATAATGAAAGCGATGGATAGGGTAGAGGGAGAGAGATTCTTGCCACTCAGAAAGGACAGCAGGACTAGAGGGCACAGCCTCAAGAGAAGTGGGAGGGGGGGTGCAGTTTAGATTGGAGTTGAGGAGGAACTTCTTCACTCAAAGGGTGGTGAATCTCTGGAATTCTCTGCCCGTCGAAGTGGTGGAGGCTGCCTCGCTGAATATTTTTAAGAAGCGGGTTGATGGGTTCTTGATAAGAGAGGGGATTAAGGGTTATGGGGAGAGGGTGGGAAAGTGGAACTGAGCCACGACAGATCAGCCATGATCTTATTGAATGGCGGGGCAGGCTCGAAGGGCTAGATGGCCGACTCCTGCTCCTATTTCTTATGTTCTTATGTTCCAACGTCTCATTGTGTTTCTTTCTTCGAAGGATATGATGCTGTTTTAAGTCAGGCCACACCTCATTAAACAGCTGTGTTTGCACTCCGGCAATCGTATGATTTAAAATGCACTGAAATCTCAGATCCGCCACACAATGCCTTTATTGGAATGGAGATTGTATATTTAAAAATAAAATAATTACATTGCTAATTTCAGAGGCATTTGTCTTGCCATAGCTACTTTTGAACGGGAGTTTAAATTATTCCTTGACGCATTGCTTGAACAAACTGCACCCGTTACTCGTCATAATCCAGGTGGCAAATTGACACAAATGTTGGCAGTGCTGCCTCACAGTGCCAGGGACACGGCATCGATTCCCAGCTTGGGTCACTGCCTGTGCGGAGTCTGCACATTCTCCCCGTGTCTAAGTTCCCTCTGGGTGCCCCGGTTTCCTCCCACAGTCTGAAAGACATGTTTATCGATTCGTTAGCCATGTTGAATTCTTCCCTCAGTCTTACTGAACAGACACTGGGGTTGCTGGCGATTTACGTCATCACTTTATTGCAGTGTCAAAAAAAACTTCCATTCAACGGTAACTCACGTGTTCCAATACCAAAGAACAAAGAACAAAAACAGCCCGGGAAACAGGCCCTTCGGCCCAACGAGCCCGCGCCACCATTTTAACATTACCAGTCCCCCCCTCCACCCATGACCCTTATCTATTGCTTATGGCATTCCACATTGAGGGAAACTAATTTAGGGACAATTTATTACCTCCAATCAGTCTAAATAGTACATCTTTGGGGTGTGGGAGGAAACTGGAGCACCCGGAGAAAACCCACGCAAGCACGGGGAGAATGCGCAAACTCCCACAGACACCGGCCCAAATCCATGTGTCTGCACAGCAATCAGTGATAGTCACTGAGCTGTCGTCTTGCCCAGTATCTGGTCCAGTTTAAGTACACACTAACGACATGAAGCACTAGGCCACTCTCGAACATTCAAGAGCAGCCCTAGTACGACCCATCGCGTGTATGCCCCTCGTTGGACAACAAGGCGGCATAGTCATCAGTGATCCTAGCGTGTATGCCTCAACAACTTTGCTTGGGGGTGCATTCCCAGCCCCCAGCACCATCTGTGTAAAAATACGTCCTCCGTATATCTGTATTGTACATTTCCCAGCCCCCACCCCCTCCCACTTCTCTTCAACTTGCGACCCCTTCTGTTTGTCATTTCTGACCTGGGGGAAAAAGAAACTTCCACTTGTTCACCCGATCCATGCCCTTCATAATTTTACAAACCCCAGTTGGGTTGTTCCTCAACCTCTGCCTTTCCAGGGAAAATGACACGAGTTAACTCAATCCCAGCTCATTGTGAAAACCCTCCACACCAGGCGATGTCCTGGTGAACCTTTTAGAGTCACAGTCGGAGAGAGGTTTACAGCATGGGGATTGAATTTAGGAGTCGCAGCGTCATGTTGCAACTGTACACAACTCTGGTGCGGCCGCACTTGGAGTATTGTGTGCAGTTCTGGTCCCCACATTACAGGAAGGATGTGGAGGCTTTGGAGAGGGTGCAGAGGAGGTTTACCAGGATGTTGCCTGGTATGGAGGGGAGGTCCTATGAGGAGAGACTGAGAGATTTGGGGTTGTTTTCGCTGGAAAGAAGGCGGCTAAGAGGGGATCTTATTGAAACATATAAGATGATTAGAGGTTTAGATAGGGTGGATGGTGATAGCCTTTTTCCTCGGATGGAGAAAGCTAGCGCGAGGGGGCATGGCTTTAAATTAAGGGGGGGTAGTTATAGGACGGATGTCAGGGGTAGGTTCTTTACCCAGAGGGTGGTGAGGGATTGGAATGCCCTGCCTGCTGCAGTTGTAAATGCGCCTAGTTTGGGGGCGTTTAAGAGATCTGTGGATAGGTTTATGGACGAGAAGGGATTGGTTTAGATTAGTGGGTTAGTGTTGTTTTTTTTAAAAGCTGGTCGGCGCAACACCGTGGGCCGAACGGCCTGTCCTGCGCTGCACTGTTCTATGTTCTATGTAGGTCTGTCACCCCAACTTGTCCATTTTGTCCTGTTTCTTAAACCTCTAAATTAAACTAAATTAAATAAACTGACCCCCCCTCAGAGACTGGACACTCTGTATTCTAACAAACTGACCCCCCCCCCCCCCTCAGAGACTGGACACTCAGTATTCTAACAAACTGACCCCCCCCCCTCAGAGACTGGACACTCTGTATTCTAACAAACTGACTCCCCCTCAGAGACTGGACACTCTGTATTCTAACAAACTGACCCCCCCTCAGAGACTGGACACTCTGTATTCTAACAAACTGACCCCCCCTCAGAGACTGGACACTCTGTATTCTAACAAACTGACCCCCCCTCAGAGACTGGACACTCTGTATTCTAACAAACTGACCCCCCCTCAGAGGCTGAACTGTCAAGATCCGGTATCGTGGTCCCATCTACTGGGTCCCCCTGCGGATGATGAGTTCAAACTCCACCCCGATATGGCCCCATATCCATCACAAAACTAATCCCACTGCCCCCGCTCTCTCGCCATAGCCCTGTATCAATCCCCAAACTAATCCCACTGCCCCCGCTCTCTCGCCATAGCCCTGTATCAATCCCCAAACTAATCCCACTGCCCCGCTCTCTCCCCACAGCCCTGTATCAATCCCCAAACTAATCCCACTGCCCCCCCCACACTCTCCCCATAGCCCTGTATCAGTCCCCAAACTAATCCCACTGCCCCGCTCTCTCCCCATAGCCCTGTATCAATCCCCAAACTAATCCCACTGCCCCGCTCTCTCCCCATAGCCCTGTATCAATCCCCAAACTAATCCCACTGCCCCGCTCTCTCCCCATAGCCCTGTATCAATCACTAAACTAATGCCACTGCCCCCCCCACACTCTCCCCATAGCCCTGTATCAGTCCCCAAACTAATCCCACTGCCCCGCTCTCTCCCCATAGCCCTGTACCAATCCCCAAACTAATCCCACTGCCCTGCTCTCTCCCCATAGCCCTCCACCAATCCCACTCTCTCCCCATAGCCCTGTATGAATCCCCAAACTAATCCCACTGCTCCTGCTCTCTGCACGTAGCCCTGTACCAATCCCCAAACTAACTCCCTCTAACCGACACATTTTGGACAAATTGGAAATTTTAGCATGGCCAATCCACCTAACCTACACATCTTTGGACACTGAGGCGCAATTCAGCATGTCCAACCCACCAAATCCACATGATTTTAAGCACTAATGGACAATTTAGCATGGCCAATCCACCCTTACCTGCACATCTTTGGACTGTGGACGGAAACTGGAACATCAGGTTGAAACCCACGGTGAGAATATACAAACTCCACACAGACAGTGACCCAAGATGTGAATCGAAGCTCGGTCCCTGGTGCTGTGAGGCAGAAGTTCTGATTACTGCCCTCCTGGTTTGAGGGTAAGGGGGTAAACCTTTGAGTACAGGAGAAGGGATGTGTTGTAGCAATTACACAGGGTCTTGGTGAGGCCACAGATAGAGTATTGTGTGCAGTTTCAGTGTATTTATCTGAGGTAGGATGTCCTTGCTATAGAGGGGGTACAGTGGAGGTTTACCAGACTGATTCCTGCGACGGCAGGTCCCTCATACAAAGAGAGACTGAGTCGGTGAGGATTATATTCACTGGAGTTTAGACGAGTGAGAGGGGAGCTGATAGAAACTTATAAAATTCTAACAGGGTTAGACAGGGTAGATTCAGAAAGAATGTTCCCGATGGTGGGGGGGGAGTCCAGAACCGGGGTGGGGGGGACTCTCAGTTTGAGGATAAGGGGTGAACCTTTTAGGGACTGAGGTGAGGGAGAAATGTCTTCACCCAGAGGGTGGGGAATGTGTGGAATTGATTCCCACAGAAAGGAGTCGGGGATAAAACGATGTGAGATTTCAGGAAGGAATTAGATTTCACTCTTGGGGCTGAAGGGATGGAGGGATATCGGGGGGGGGAAGCCGGGGATTTGGATATAGAATTGGATGATCAGCCATGATGGTAATGAATGGGTGGGCAGATTGGAAGGGCTGAGTGGTCTCCTGCTGCTTGTAGTTTGTGTGCTGAGGGTGGAGAGGAGAGGAGTGCAGAGCAGGGAGCAGCACTGCAGCTTCTTTCCCTCCCATTGAAACTGGGACCATTGCTCCATCTGCTGCATCATCCCAAGCACAGCCACTGACCTCACTGCGCCTGCGCACTCCCGCCGGCCATATTGGATTGTCCCCCGAGCTGAAAGAGACCGGCGGCGGCCATCTTGGGTTGCCAGGGGAGACGCTGGGCCGCCATCTTGGGTTGCCAGGCGACGGCGGGGCTGCGTCCATCTTGCCCCTCCCGCACATGCGCACACTTGAACCTGTTGAATGCGGTGTATTTTATAAACAGGATGATTCTTTTTCACCTCCTCCCCCCCAAGGACAGGACTTTTGCTCCCTTTAGCGGCCTTAATTCTCAATTTTCAATTATTATTGTGATTTTATTAACTTTTGAACTGTGCGGCACTCTCTGGAAGAAGGGGCGGCACATGCGCAGTTCTGACTTGGGTTTTTAATATTCTTTTTATTCAAATTACATTTTAATTTAAATTAAATACACTCCCTTTCTGCCTTTCTCCTTTTTTTCCCCTTCTTTATTACCTTTAAATGCAAGGAACGGCTCGGCGGTGACCTCACGGCAATATGGCGGAGGCGCCGGGGTGGTTTGGTGACCTCACGGCAATATGGCGACGGGGCGGAGCTCCCGTGACGTCACGGCAATATGGCGGGGGCATGACCGCTGGTGATGTCCCGGCAAGATGGCGGCTCCACGCCACAGGGACCCGGATGTTGCCGCCAACGAGCAGCGGGTGCAGGCCAAGAGGGACTGCTGGAAGGAGCCGGGCAGCGACCCCTGGCAGCCAGGCGGGGAAACAGCAGCATTTCTGATCTGGGCGTCTCTGCTCCATCATGTGGAGATGCTGGGGTTGGACTGAGGCCATCACAGTCAGAAGTCTCACAACACCAGATGAGGACGCACTTTGAGTATTGTGTGCAGTTTTCGTTTTCCTGCCTGAGGAAGGGCATCCTTGCGATTGAGGGAGTACAGGGTAGGTTTGCCTGACTGATTCCTGGAATGGGATGACTGACGTACCAAGGCAGCTTGGTTCGACTGAGATTGTGCTCACTGGAAGTTAGATCTTTCTCTACACCCTAACGATGACTGAAACACTCCATTCTGAGCTCTCTCGTTTCCTGCTTTCTGACCACTACAAAAGGGAGGTCTTGCTGCAACTGTACAGGGCACTGGTGAGGCCGCAGCTGGAGTACTGTGTGCAGTTTTGGTCTCCTTATTTGCAAAAGGGTATATTGGCCTTGGAGGGAGTGCAGAGAAGGTTCACCAGCCTGATACTGGAGATGATTAAGGGGGGGTAGCTACAGGACGGATGTCAGGGGTAGGTTCTTTACCCAGCGGGTGGTGAGGGATTGGAATGCCCTGCCTGCTGCAGTTGTAAATGCGTCTAGTTTGGGGGCGTTTAAGAGATCTCTGGATAGGTTTATGGACGAAAAGGGATTGGTATAGGCTAGTGGGTCATTGTTTTTGTAACTGGTCGGCGCAACATCGTGGGCCGAAGGGCCTGTTCTGCGCTGTAATGTTCTATGTTCTATGTTCTATGTTCTATGAGGGGGTTGGCTTACGAGGCAAGATTAAATAGATTGGGTCTGTACTTGTTGGAGTTTAGAAGGCTGAGGGGGGATTTTATAGAGACTTACAAGATAATGAAAGGGATGGATAGGGTAGAGGTAGAGAGATTCTTCCCGCTTAGAAAGGAAACCAGAACTAGAGGGCACAGCCTCAAAATAAGGGGGGAGCAGTTTAGAACGGTGTTGAGGAGGAACTTCTTCACTCAAAGGGTGGTGAATCTCTGGAATTCTCTGCCCGTTCAGGTGGTGGAGGCTACCTCATTGAATATATTTAAGTCACGGGTAGATAGGTTTCTGATAGACAAGGGAATTAAGGATTATGGGGAGAAAGCTGGAAAGTGGAACTGATCCACTTCAGATCAGCCCTGATCTTATTGAATGGCGGGGCAGGCTCGAAGGGCTAGATGGCCTACTCCTGCTCCTATTTCTTATGTTCTTAATTTGTCAGTATATCGCGTAAGAAACAATCATTTTCACCGTGTTCTATAATCGTGACAATAATACATCATTTGGCGATGATCTTTGCATCGTCGATGGAGACGGGAGAGGTTCCGGAGGATTGGAGGATTGCGGATGTGGTTCCTATTTTCAAGAAAGGGAACAGGGATAGCCCGGGAAATTACCGACCGGGGAGTCTGACCTCAGTGGTTGGTAAGTTGATGGAGAGGATTCTGAGGGACAGGATTTATGAGCATTTAGAGAAGTTTAGAATGATCAGGAATAGTCAGCACGGCTTTGTCAAGGGCAGGTCGTGCCTTACGAGCCTAGTTGAGTTCTTTGAAAATGTGACTGAACACATTGACGAAGGAAGAGCGGTGGATGTGGTTTACATGGACTTCAGCAAGGCGTTGATAAGGTCCCCCATGCAAGACTTCTTGAGAAGGTGAGAGGGCATGGGATCCAAGGGGCTTTAGCCTTGTGGATCCAGAACTGGCTTGCCTGCAGAAAACCTGGTGTTGTCAGACTTTTTGCCTGCAGAAGGCAGAGAGTGGTTGTGGATGGGGCTTTTTCTGAATGGAGGTCGGTCACCAGTGGAGTGCCCCAGGGATCTGTTCTAGGACCCTTGCTGTTTGTCATTTTTATAAATGACCTGGATGAGGAAGTGGAGGGATGGGTTAGTAAGTTCGCCGATGACACGAAGGTTGGTGGTGTTGTGGATAGTCTGAAGGGATGTCAGAAGTTGCAGCGAGACATAGATAGGATGCAGGACTGGGCGGAGAAGTGGCAGATGGACTTCAACGCGGATAAATGTGTAGTGGTCCATTTTGGCAGGACCAATGGGATGAAGGAATGCAATATCAAGGGTAGGAGTCTTAGCAGTGTTGAAGAGCAGAAGGATCTTGGGGTCCAGGTCCACAGGACTCTTAAATTGGCCTCGCAGGTGGAGGATGTGGTCAAGAAGGCGTATGGTGTACTGGCCTTCATTAATCGAGGGATTGAGTTTAGGAGTCGGGACGTCATGCTGCAACTTTATAAGACCCTTGTCAGACCCCACTTGGAGTACTGTGTGCAGTTCTGGTCGCCTCACTACAGGAAGGATGTGGAAGCTATTGAGAGGGTGCAGAGGAGATTTACAAGGATGTTGCCTGGATTGGGAGGCGTGCCTTATAAGGATAGGCCACTCCACCCTCTGAGTGAAAAACTTACCCCTAACATCTCCTCTCTACCTGCTCCCCAGCACCTTAAACCTGTGTCCTCTCGTAGCGACCATTTCAGCTCTGGGAAATAGCCTCCGAGAATCCACCCTACCTATTCCTCTCAACATTTTATAAACCTCTATCAGGTCGCCTCTCAACCTTCGTCTCTCCAGGGAGAAGAGACCTAGCTCCCTCAACCTATCTTCATAAGGCATGCCTCCCAATCCAGGCAACATCCTTGTAAATCTCCTCTACGTGGGGAGATTTGGCCATGATAAATTGTCTTTTCCTTTGCCAGATGTGGAAGCTGGGGCAAGTCGTGACGTTTATGCAGGGATAAATTCTGGGTCAGATGCATTGTCAGGGTTGGTATAGCTTCGATGGGCTGAATGGACTGCATTGGACGTTCATTGCTTCGCTCTGATGTGAGATTGTGGTTTAAATCATGCCAAGGTCGTTGGTTCGATTCCCTCCAGGCCATATTCCCTAACCCAGTGTCGTCGGGGTTGGTATCTTCTTCATTGTTGATCTATTGTAGTGTTGAGGAGCAGAAGGATCTTGGGGTCCGGGTCCACAGGACTCTTAAATCGGCCTCGCAGGTGGAGGAGGTGGTCAAGAAGGCGTATGGTGTACTGGCCTTCATTAATCGAGGGATTGAGTTTAGGAGTCGGGAGGTAATGCTGGAACTTTATAAGACCCTTGTCAGGCCTCATTTAGAGTATTGTGCGCAGTTCTGGTCGCCTCACTATAGGAAAGATGTAGAAGCTATTGAAAGGGTGCAGAGGAGATTTACAAGGATGTTGCCTGGACTGGGAGGCATGCCTTATGAAGTTAGGTTGAGGGAGCTGGGACTCTTTTCCCTGGAGAGACGAAGGTTGAGAGGCGACCTGATAGAAGTTTATAAAATGTTGAGAGGAATAGATAGGGTGGACTCTCAGAGGCTATTTCCCCGGTTTGAAATGGTCGCTATGAGAGGACACAGATTTAAGGTGCGGGGAGGGAGGTTCAGAAGTGATGTTAGGGGTAAGTTTTTCACTCAGAGGGTGGTGAGTGAATGGAATCGGCTGCCGTCAGTGGTGGTGGAGGCGAACTCGCTGGGGTCTTTTAAAAGACTTCTGGATGAGTATATGGGGTTTAATGAGATTGAGGGTTATAGATAGGTCTGTAGGTTGGTAGGTGATGTGATCGGCGCAACTTGTGGGCCGAAGGGCCTGTTTGTGCTGGAGTGTTCTATGTTCTGTGTTCTATGTTCTATTTTAAGGGGTTGTGGGGTGTCACAAGTTCTCTCACTGCTGCCTCACAATCCCAGTTCTATTCCCGGTCCCAGGTGACCATCTGTGTGGTGTTTGTACCTTCCCCCTATCTCTGTGTCTGTTCCTTCCAGGTGCTCCTGTTTCATCCCAATCTCCAAAGATGTGCAGGTTAGGTGAATATCCAGGCTCAACTGTCCCTTATCCTTCCCAGATGTACAGTTTAAATGGATTTCCTGTATGTGTTGATTCTTTCTGATATCCAGCCAAAGGCATTTCTAACATAATGCTGACAGGACTGTTTTTTTTTGGATTTGAGTATTTTCTCTCCTTTGAAGGTTATTTATAACCAATTCTTCATATTTCCACAAGTTAATCAATCATCTCTCAAAATATAGTTTTGCAGCGAATTCAAGAACGCTCCCATCAACTTGGTAAGGCAAATCCCTTTCCAACATTTCCATATTATTCCGATAAAGTGGCGAACAGAATTGTAGACAATATTCCGAATGAGGCCGATTGCAGTTTCTGTACAGCTGCAGTATAACCTGCCAGCTTTTTCACTCAGTGTGTGCCGATTGATAAAGGCAAGCGTGCTGTCTACCTCCTTGACTCACTTATCCAGCTGCGTTGCTACGTTCAGTACGTGGATGTGTACACCCAGATCTCTCTGCCTCTCAATATTTCTAAGGGTTCTACCATTTTCCGACATGCATTGGAACGGATAAAATGCATTCACTTCTGTTGGACCAGATCAAACTCCATCTGACATTTGTCCGCACAGATCTCCAACCAATCTGCATCCTCCAACAATATTCTCTCAAACGCCACCACATTTTGTGTCGTCTACAACATTTTTAATCATACCGGCTACATTTTACTCCAATTTGTTTGTATATACTATGAATAATGATGCCACAGGAATGACCACTTTGGAACACCGCTAGTTTCCTCCCCAGCCTCATTCGCTATTTATTTTGCCGTTCGGCAAAATAAAACTGTTCCCTACCGATGGTCCCTGCCTTCTGTGCCCGAGTCAGGTCTTTATCCATCTTGCCAGCTCTTCTGTGACCCATGTGACTTCACTTGCATATCAGTCTCCCACCAGGTACCTTGTGAAACGCTTTAATGAAGTCCGTGTATGCACCATGAACTGCCTTTGGTTCATCTATCATCTTCTTCACTCCCTCGAACGAGCTTGATTAAGTTCATGAGGCACAACATTCCCTGCACAAAACCATGCTACTGATAATTAAGAAGTCAATTTTCTTCCAAGTGTGAGTAATTCCTGCGCCTTAGAATATTTTGCAATAATTTCTCTACTGCTGTTGTAATGCTCACCAGCCTATATTTTCCAGGATTATTCCTGCTATCCTTCTTAAGCAATGATACAACATTGGTCATTCTCCATTACTTGGGAACATCGCCTCAAGCCAACAAGGTTATAAACATTTTTGTCACTGTCCCAGCAATTTCCTCCCCTGCCTCATTCACTATTCTGGGACAGATCTTCCTCGATCCTGGGGATTTATCTACTCCAAGGCTTTCAAGACAACCGACACTACCTCCTTTTTGATGTCGACATGACCCACAAGATGTCCACACCTCACCCGAGGCTCCTTATCCTCCAAGTGATTCTCTTTGGCGAATATTCATTTAGTATCGTGTTCATTTAGGCAATGAATTCATTTAGTTTCTTGCCAATTTCCTCTCGTTCCATGTGTAGACTCACACCACTATCCTTGAATTGACCTGTCCTTTCTCTGGCTACCCACTTGCTATTTACATACGTATAAAATGCCATAGGATTTTCTTAATCCTGTTTGCTAAGCACTTTCCATGAATCGTTTTAGTCCTTCTAATGCCTTCGTTAAGGCCTTTCCCACTTTATTTATGTTCTTGAAGGACATCATCTGTCCTAAGCCTTTTAGGCTTTATACAATACTTTATTTTTGTTTCCAACAAGACTCACAATATCCATCATTACCCAGGTTTCCTGATACTTGTCACACTTATCCTTCATCCTCACAGGTCCATAGCGGTCCTGAATTCCAATCAACTGAATGTTGAAAGATTCCTGCATGTCGGATGTTGATATAATCTCAAAATGCCTCCCCCAATCCATGTTCTCCAGATCCTGCCAAAAGGTGTTGCAGTTAGTCTTTCCCCAGTGTGACGCCTGTTCCCGAGGACTCACTCTTCTGCTTATAACAAGTACTTCCAAACCTCTGCAATTACGATCACTGTTCCGAAATGTTTTCCCACCGAAAAATCAATCATCCGGTCTGGGTTCATTGCCAATACGAGGTCTAATATGGCTCCTCTCCGAGTTGGGCTATTTACATCCTATTTTTATAAAACATTAATGCATTTTCCTTTCAAATTCTGTCCCATCTAAGTCCCAGCAGTAAGTGAGTCCAAACAACACAGGGGTAAGTAAAAATCACCACCAAAATCACCCTGTTAATTTGCATTTTTTTCCCCAAAAATCTGCCTGCAAATCTGCTCCTCTTTACTCAGAGGGTAGTAAGGGTGTGGAATGCCCTGCCTGCAGCAGTTGAGGACTCGCCAACTTTAAGGGTGTTCAAATGGTCAGTGGATGGGAATATGGATAACATTGGAATAGTTTAGGTTAGAGGGTCATTAGATTGGTTCCACTGGTCGGCGCAACATCGAGGGCCGAAGGGTCTGGGCTGCACCGGAATGTTCTATGTTCTATTTCCCGTTGACTGTTGGGAGCTGGTGCTCCCTGGTGCTCAGGGCAAGTTACCATAGAACCATAGAAAATTCCAGCTCAGAAACAGGCATTTTGGCCCTACCCGTCTGTGCCCAACCATTTTTCTGCCTCATCCCACTGACCTGCACTTGGACCATGTCCCCCCACACCCCTCTCATCCATGAACCCATCCCAGTTTTACTTAAATGTTAAAAGTCTCCCCGCCTTTAGCACTTTATCCGACAGCTCATTCCACACTCCCACCACTTTCTGCGTGAAAAACGCCACCAATATTCCCTTTAATCTTTCCTCCTTTCACCCTTAACCCCTACCACAACGGACAGACGCGAGGCTGATTGGTGGAAGGCAGCGAGTGTGGATAATGTGTCGGTTTCAATTCGGCTGTCGATAAATCGTGGATTTCCAGTGGGGGTCCTTGTGGGGACCACAGATTTTCACTCTACACATTCATAGTCTATATGAAGGAACTGAGAGCATTGTGGATAAATTTGCAGGTTATATAAAGATAGACGGAGGGACATGTAGTATTGAAGAGATGGAGGTTCTGAAGGAGGATCGGCACCATCGGAGAGGGACAAAGCAGCGGTAGATGGAATACAACGCGGGAAAATGTAACGGAACCTTTGGTAGTTAGAATTGAGGCAGAGTCTATTTTCGAAATGGAGATTGAATTCATATATCTGAACTGCAAAGGGACATGGGAACTCAAGTTCATCATTCTCTTAAGGTTACATTGCAGGTCGTTTGCAGTCAGGAAAGTAAATGTAATATAAACATTCATCTCAAGAGGATTAGAATGTTAAAACAGGGATGTACTGCTGAGCATTTAGAAGGCTTTGATAAAATCACACTTAGAATAGAGTGAGAAATGTTGGGTCCTGTACAAGGATGTTTCAGCCCCGCAGAGATTGCAGAGGAGGTTCACAAGGATCATCCTGGTTAATAAATCTTGACGTATGAGGAGGGATTCAGGTGTCTGGTCCTATTCTCGATGGAATTGAGAAGATTTAGTGACAATTTCATTGCTACGTCCTGAATGCTGTCCGGCCTGGATAGAGTGGGAGCAGGGGAGATGTGTACGTTGGGAGAGAGCAGAGCACAGCCTCAGATTAAAGGGACAATCTTTCAAAACCGAGATGAGGAGATCTGCCTCCAGCCAGAGGATGGAGAAACTATGGAACCCATTGACACAGAAGCCTGTGGAGGCAAGATCATTGAGTTTTTTTTAGACACAGATAGATATGTTTTGGTGGGCCAGGGGATCAACGTTCCAGGGAAAAGGAATGGTTTTGTGAAATTAGTCAGCTATGATTAAATGGTGAAGTGGACGTGATGAGCTGAATGGCCTAATTATGCTTCTAAGTCACTTGGTCTTATGAAACCTAGTCCCATGTGCCCAGCCTTGCTCTGAGTTTATCTGCCACTTGGATTGAAATAAATACAAATTAATGTATCACTCTCCCCGCATTCCCTATCATGCTAATATCTGTATTCTGTAGTTAAATTGCTCTCTTTAATCCTGTATAAGCCCCAACACTCCCTTTTGTCTCACTGCTCTTAACTTCCCACCCACCTTGGCGACGAGTTTAAACGTTGCTGAGTGGCCTTCCCAAACATCCCCACCTGTGTATTTGCTCCCTCCCAGTTCAGGTGTAACCCATCCCTCTGTACAAGTCAGCTCTCCACCAGCCGAGTTCCTAAAGCTACAGCTGGAGTATGGGTCCGGCTGCACTCCCCTGATCTGCCAGAGCCCACATCAGCTTCAAAAATGGAACACCGGATCGTGATAGCTTGTTTAAATCTGGACTATTATCGATCTGTTGTTTTCTTGGGCCCACAGATTTTTTTTACACACTCGTTCCTGATTAGTTTGAGTGACAGGTAGTTGATATAAGTGAGTGGACTAAACTGACGCGTAATAAGCAAGCCTAAAGCTGCTTTGAGTTGTGAGAGGATAGTGTCTCTCCTTTCACTCCATTGAATTGGAAACTGGAATATTGAAGGAAATAATTGCCTTTCTCTGAGAATCTGCTGTGCGGTCTTGGATCTTTCTCAATGGGTCTTCTTTCTGAGAAGATGCTGGTTTGCAGAGACAGATATCTCATTCTGCCTTTGAATTCTTCACACTGCGTGTTGGCATAGATTAGGTTTACTTCTCTGACTTTCTGGTTTTGAAAATGTACCCTCCCCTCTCTGTCCAGAGTTGTGAAAGACGACTGTCCATGAAAACATGTTTGCTTCTGGTGTCTACGTATCAAAAAACAAAGAATGTATTGTATCATCAATCAGTTGGAAGACATGGCCTCCCCTTGTTAGGATGCAGTTTGGGTTATAGTGGAGGGTATTAAATAGGGACAGAGCCTTGGGACGACAGCGGAAATGTAGTATTACATGTTAACATTTTGTCTTTTTATTCCACCTTGTTGTCAAACGAGGGGCATGCACACGGTGGGTCGTGCGTTGGCTGCTCTTGGACGTTCCGGGAGTGGCCTAGTACTTTGTGTCGTTGTGTGTGCTTAATCTTGGACCAGCAGACGGGCACCGCAACAACTCAGTGACTATCACTGCTAGCTGTGCAGATACATGGATTTGGGCCGGTGTCTGTGGGAGTTTGCGCATTCCCCCCTGTGGTTGCGTGGGTTTCCTCCGGGTGCTCCGGTTTCCTCCCACACCCCAAAGATGTGCTCTTAGGCTGATTGGTGTAACAAATTGACACTATTCTCCCCTGAATCTGGCTACATTAGGGGTTTCACTCACATACACACAGGGCAGGGTAGGTGTAGGAGGATGTGGCAGCGCGGGCTCATTGGGCCGAAGGGCCTGTTTCCCATGCTGGGATGTTCTTTGTTCTTTGTTCTTTGCATGCAGTGGGAAATTTCTCGCCATTTCATGGGGTGTATTTACTGCCTCACGATCAGTCAGTCTTAGAACATAGAACATAGAACATAACAGCGCAGAACAGGCCCTTCGGCCCACGATGTTGAGCCGACCAATTAAAAAAGCAATGACCCTCTAACCTAAACCAATCCCTTTCCATCCATAAACCTATTCACGGATATCTTAAATGCCCCCAAACTCGGCGCATCTACAACTGCAGCAGGCAGGGCATTCCAATCCCTCACCACCCTCTGGGTAAAGAACCTACCCCTGACATCCGTCCTATAACTACCACCCCTTAATTTAAAGCTATGCCCCCTCATGCTCGCTTTCTCCATCCGAGGAAAAAGGCTATCACTATCCACCCTATCCAAACCTCTAATCATCTTATATGTTTCAATAAGGTCCCCTCTTAGCCGCCTTCTTTCTAACAAAAACAACCCCAAATCCCTCAGTCTCTCCTCATAGGACCTCCCCTCCATACCAGGCAACATCCTGGTAAACCTCCTCTGAACCCTCTCCAAAGCCTCCACATCCTTCCTATAATGTGGGGACCAGAACTGCACACAATACTCCAAGTGCGGACGCACCAGAGTTTTGTACAGTTGCAACATGACGCTGCGGCTCCTAAATTCAATCCCCCTATCAATAAATGCCAAGACACCGTATGCCTTCCCAACAACCTTATCTGCTTGATTCCCAACTTTCAGGGATCTATGTACACATACACCTAGATCCCTCTTCTCATCAACACGATGGTCTTGTCAGTAATCCACTTTATTTTTACATTTTCTACATTGCTCTATGAGAGAAACCTTCCTTTTTCTTCCACTATTGTCTCTGTGCCATTTGTGCAGGATTAATGGCCAAATTCCGGATTTGTGGGATCAAGTCAGGTGTTAAAATAGGTCAGAGTGGGACATTGTAACATCTGAAAGTGCAAACCATTTTTTGGGTTGCTGAACGATCGATTCTTCTGATTTATTGATTTTTCAGCATATGATATGATGCGCTATACCAACAATGGGAATGCTGAATGTATGTTTCAACTGTCGCCTGAAATTCCTCTGTGTCATGGCATAAATGCATGTGTTTGTGCAGCAACTCAGGAGTTGCAGCATGAAGCCTATTTCGAGTATGAAAGTGGGAATGTACACAGAATCATAACCAAAATTAGAAAGTCGCTGCCACATTGAATACATCATGAGGACAAGCCACAAAATTATGAAATTCCCCGATATAGCAAATAACAAAACTATGGATTTATGTCGACTATCCATTTCTTGGTCCTTGTGATTATCTCCATTGCTCACAGCCCGTAGTCTCCTGCGTGCTCTGCTGCTTGTTAAAATGTGCCTGACCGTTAAAATATTGAGATGTAGAATCAGAACAAATGGGATCCCCGGCGTGAAGATACTATGGAATATCTCGATAGCTCCCCACACGCCTGAGGCCATTATGAGGACATTCATGTAACAAAACCAAGGGTTGTTATTCAACCAGTACCAATTGGTCAGCATAAAGTACCATGTGGTATCCTTTAAACTGCACAGAACGGCCACTGTCCCCATCACAAAGGCCGCCATTCTCTTGGTGCAGTATTTACTTCTCAGCTTCTGACAACATATTAACACAAACCGATCAAAGGTGAAGGTGACGGTGAACCAGACGGTACAGTCAGTAACTGCATAAAGCAGCACAGCGTGAATGTTACACACAGGGATGTGTCGCACAAATGATAGTTCATATGCAATGGGAATCTGCCTCAAAATCAGGTCCAGGATTACGACCAATAGATCTGCTGTTGCCATGGCCACCAGGTAGCATGTGGTTGAACCGGACAGTCCACATTTTCCCTGAGAAAATATCATGATCGTCACCAAGTTAACTGTGAATAAAAGAAAGCTTCAAAATGAATAAGGTGAATATGAACAAATAATAGTCACAATGATTCTATGTACATTTCATTGATTCGTTCTGTCCAGTGATCGACAATAACATTTATTCTGTGAAAAAAAAGTAACCTCAGTTCCCAAATTGAGGTTTCCAAATCTCCAAACTGGCCGAGTTCAGGGAGGAGACTGAAGATGCTCTGAAATTTATTTTATTTGTTAGTGTCACAAGTAGACTTGCATTAACACTGCGATAAACTTACAGAGAACATACCCTCATCTCCCCACACCATGGCGTGTTTGGGTACACTGAGAGAATTCAGCATGGCCAATGCACCTGGTTAGCAAATCTTTTGGAAGGTGTCGTGGGGGTGTGCAGAGCACACAGAGGAAACCCAAACATAGAGAAAAGGAAAGTGCAAACTCGACAAAGACAGTGACCAAAGACAGGAGTCAAACCCGGGTCACTGATGTTGTGAGGCAGCAGTGCTTAGCAAGGTGCCACCATGTTTCCAAACTGCACTCGATGTCAGGGAGGTGAGGGAGGACTGCGGGGAAAACAGACCTGGTTCCACTGTTTATCAACAGATTGAAGAAGGTGCCAGGATATTATCGCCCAGGTATACTTATATTGGTGCTGGGCAAATTAGTAGAATCAATCCCGAAATTAGGAATGTCTGCCCCATCGCAAGATACAGACAAATCAGGAATGACCAGCGTGTATTTGTTGAAGGAAGATTTGGCCCCACCCACTTGATTGAAGTTTTTTTTCAGTAAGTGACAAGAAGTGGTTTAGAAGGCAGTGCATTGGATGTCCAGTGTACACATGTCAGCAAGGGGTTTGACACAGTTCCACAACGGAGAATTTTCAAAAGTGTAAAAGCCCATGGGAAACGGGTCAATAGGAAAACTGGATCACTACTCGGCTCCACAAGAGAAACCAAATTGTATTTGTCGATGGATGACCTTGTGAATCGAATATTTCATTTCAAGCACCGTTCCACAGGGTTTGGTGTTGTTCCCCTGCTGTTTGTCTTGTTTGTTAATGCTTGAGATCTGAACATGGGGGGTGCATTTGGAAAGCTTGCAGACAACACCTAGTTTTGCTGAGTGGTGACGGCAACAGCTCTCATCTAAACATCCATATTGGTGGGTTGGTGATGTGGGTATTAAAGTGGTGTGTATGTTACCATGGAGGAGGGAGGTCAAACTGTTATAGGGAATAAATAATGAATAATGACAGACTATGAAAGGTACATAAAGAAAGAAATCTCGGTGTACACATACACAGGCCATAAAAGCAGCAGTTCATAGAACATAGAACATAGAACATTACAGCGCAGAACACGCTCTTCGGCCCACGATGTTGCGCCGACCAGTTACAAAACAATGACCCACTAACCTAAACCAATCCCTTTTAGTCCATGAACCTATCCACGGATCTCTTAAACGCCCCCAAACAAGGCGCATTTACAACTGCAGCAGGCAGGGCATTCCAATCCCTCACCACCCTCTGGGTAAAGAACCTACCCCTGACATCCTTCCTATAACTACCCCCCCTTAATTTAAAGCCATGCCCCCTCATGCTAGATTTCTCCATCAGAGGAAAAAGGCTATCACCATCCACCCTATCTAAACCTCTAATCATCTTATATGTTTCAATAAGATCCCCTCTTAGCCGCCTTCTTTCCAGCGAAAACAACCCCAAATCCCTTAGCCTCTCCTCATAGGACCTCCCCTCCATACCAGGCAACATCCTGGTAAACCTCCTCTGCACCCTCTCCAAAGCCTCCACATCCTTCCTGTAATGTGGGGACCAGAACTGCACACAGTACTCCAAGTGCGGCCGCACCAGAGTTGTGTACAGTTGCAACATAACGCTGCGACTCCTAAATTCAATCCCCCTACCAATAAACGCCAAGACACCGTATGCCTTCTTAACAACCTTATCTACTTGATTCCCAACTTTCAGGGATCTATGTACACATACACCTAGATCCCTCTGCTCATCCACACTATTCAAAGTCCTCCCGTTAGCCCTATACTCGACACATCTGTTATTCCTACCAAAGTGAATTACCTCACACTTCTCCGCATTAAACTCCATCCGCCACCTCTCGGCCCAGCTCTGCAACCTGTCTAAGTCTTCCTGCAAACTATGACACCCTTCCTCACTATCTACCACTCCTCCGACTTTGGTGTCATCAGCAAATTTACTAATCCACCCAACTATACCCTCATCCAGATCATTAATAAAAATTACAAACAGCAGTGGCCCCAAAACAGATCCCTGAGGCACACCACTCGTAACCAAACTCCATGATGAATATTTACCATCAACCACCACCCTCTTTCTCCTATCCGCTAGCCAATTCCTGATCCAATTCCCTAGATCACCCCCAATCCCATACATCTGCATTGTTCATTGCATTGTTCAAGTCAACAAGGAAGTAGATAACTCGCAAATGGAACACTCTGCTTCACTGGCAGAGGTATAAAGTACAACAGCTAGGGTATAATCTTTGAAGTGTATAAAACACTGCTGAGGGCACAACTGGAGTAATTTTCACAGCCCTGGTCATCACGTTACAGGAAGGAAGAATTGTTCTTGAGTGAGTGAAAAGGGAGTTTTACGGGAATGTGGCCAGGTCTAAAACAGTGTAACCCTGAGGAGAGATTGGATAGGTCGAAATTATATTCCTCGGAACAAAGAAGGTCGATGGTGACTTGTTAGAAATGTATAAAATCTACAGAGGGAGATACAGCCAAAAAAGGAAAAAAACTGGCTCCCTTGATGAAGAATTCTGGAAAAAGACGACATAAATTCAAGATGTGCCCTTCGACTGATTGGTGTAACAAATTGTCCCTAAATTATTCTCCCCTTGATCTGGTTTCCAATGGGGGTACCATAAACATAGACACGGGTCAAGGGTGGAGGAGGGAAAACACATTGTTGAGATGGCAGCGCGGGCTCGTTGGGCCGAAGGGCCTGTTTCCCGTGCTGTGTTATTCTTTGTTCTATTTAACAATTAGACTCATGGAGCTGAATAAAAGTTACAACACGGAACGATACCCTTTGCCCTGTCTTATCCATGTCACCCCTATGATACACAGTCGCCCTTTCTAACTCCACTTCCCTTCACCTGGCCGAGAGCATCTCGGGGAAATACGGAAGAACTATCTTTACACAACATGATGTGGATGTCGAACATTCTCTGGCTTTGTTTGTCCTGGAGGAATCAACACTATATTCGTAAAAAAAAGCTGACCTAGATCTGCATTGTATCTGCTGCAACTTACAATCTATAATTGTGTCTAACATTGCAGGAAGTGAAGACAGAATGGACACAGAAAGAGGAGATACAGCCAATCAAGGGAACATTGAGTCAGAGTATGTAGGTCTCCTTGTCCATGAACTGTGACAGCCGACCCAGTCAGGACATAAGGATCACGAGGACATTAGAACATAAGAAATAGGAGCAGGAGTCGGCCATCTACCCCCTCGAGCCTGCCCCGCCGTTCAATAAGATCATGGCTGATCTGAAGTGGATCAGTTCCACTTTCCCGCCTTAATTCCCTTGCCTATCAGAAACCTATCTACCCGTGACTTAAATATATTTAGCGAGGCAGCCTCCACCACTTCAACGGGCAGAGAATTCCAGAGATTCACCACCCTTTGAGTGAAGAAGTTCCTCCGCAACTCCGTTTTAAACTGCCCCCCTTGTATCTTGAGGCTGTGCCCTCTTGTCCTGTTCTCCTTTCTAAGCGGGAAGAATCTCTCTACCTCTACCCTATCCATCCCCTTCATTATCTTATACGTCTCTATAAGATCCCCCCTCATCCTTCTAAACTCCAATGAGTACAGACCCAGTCTATTCAATCTCTCTTCATAGGCCAACCCCCTCACCTCTGGTATCAGCCTGGTGAACCTCCTCTGCACTCCCTCCGAGGCAGGAGCAGTAGACCATTCTGGTCTGGAGCTGGTGTCACCACCAGTCGAGTTTATCATTGAACAAAATTTCACTGTCTGCACAATCTTCATTTTTTTTCCCCCTGTGAAATAGTAAATGACCAGCCATTAACAGATTGAATTTTGGGACAACAAGATTGTTCACAACTATTTTGTGGAGAAAGGTTTTCGCATACAACTCTCAAATAAGTGTGTTGTTTCAGGGGAACTTGACCCTGAGGTTTTTATTGTGAAGGGGGGTGGGGTGGGGGGAGGGTTAATGAATTTAATGCATTTTGCACACAGCACATATCACAAACATAACCCTTCCTCATGGCTGATCTCCTCAAGCTTACACTGCTCCAGGCACCAACATCAATTCTTTATTCATGTTTCCCTCACTTGTTCATGTCTTTCATTCTTTAACTTTCATTTCCATAAAGACAGAGGGGCAAATCTGAATGTTGTTTTGCAGACATTGCGAACCTTACCTGTTTGTACAAACTGGACACCGTTAAACAGCTGCAGCTGGGTAGGTTGTGGCACCGGCTTTTTTCCTCAGGAGGAGGCCTGCTGGGACAGCCAAGACCACCCAGGTAACTTCAAGGAAGGAGATGGCGACGCCGCCGGAAGGGTTGTGGGTCTTGGTGGGACCCCGAAAGATTGTATTGTGACTGCAGCTGTCAGATTGAGTGTGGGTCCTGGTGGAGTCTGGGGGTTGCACCGTTACTGAAGTAGGGAGACCAGCAATCCGAACCGGAATCAGGGGTTTACATCGTGACCCACACTGAGACTCATGATGTATAAATACCCACGTGTATTTGTGTTCAGTGAGAAGCCCTGGTAATCCACAACAGCTCAGTGACTATCACTGTTTGCTGTGCAGACACATGGATTTGGGCCGGTGTCTGTGGGAGTTTGCGCATTCTCCCCGTGCCTGCGTGGGTTTTCTCCGGGTGCTCCGGTTTCCTCCCACACCCCAAAGATGTGCTATTAGGCTGATTGGAGGTAATAAACTGTCCCTAACTTAGTTTTCCCTCAATGTGGAATGCCATAAACAATAGATAAGGGTGATGGGTGGAGAGGGGGACTGGTAATGTTAAGATGGCGGCCCGGGCTCGTTGGCCCGAAGGGCCTGTTTCCCGGGCTGTTTTTGTTCTTTGTTCTAAATTCCAATGACTCTTACAAGATAGAATGCACTGATACTGGCAGATAATCGGTTTATAAAGTGTGGGATAACATTTTATACCTTGAATTAATTACCTTTATTTGGGAAGCAGAATATCCTGTATGATCTGCTGTTTTATCTTCCAATATGCCTCATTATTTTCAAATCTCCAGGCATATTGGAACTCCGCATGACTTTGTCACTGCAGAGTTTTCAGATAACTTCTAATAAACCATATCTGCTTCCTGCAGAGTTATTCCAAAATATATCAGTTGGCAACAACCAGTACTAAGTTCACTTTCGGAACGACTTCACTCTTCAATGTGTGTTATTCTCCAAACTATTCCTCTGGCCACCTCTACCTGAGTTACTGAGACACTTCCCGTGATCTGATGGGAAACCTGGACATAACAATTGGTTTAAAATAAAGCTCAGTGTGTCAGCTGCAAACCCCAGTCGGCACCATTCTGTCAAAACTGAACTCAACTCAGCAAGAATCAGTCAGAAATTTATTTTTATAAAGCTGTTACTAAGTTTTGACGAACCTTTGCAATCAAATCAAATGCAATAGAATCTGCTGGGCTGCAGCTTATACCAACATTTGAACTGATTTCATGAATTCTAATCAACAGCTGATCTCACTTTTATATAAACTCCTGTACCATCAGGATAACCATTTACAAAGTGATTGAGGTGATTGGAACAAATCTGCCACGGGTAATTTGATAATGTTCGCTTTGGGCTTTTAGTCACAATTTTTTTTTCAAGTAATATGAACAGAATTCCATTCCTGATCTATGGCTGGCTATAGATTTCACTCAATGACATTTCACGCTATTATATATTCTCCCAGCCAACAATATGGCCCATATATAACAAGGAATGGGAAAAGGCAGGGTGCCGACTACTGCAGGATCAGAAAGCAATACTTTATGTATTTGCAACATTTAGGGTGACACGGTGGCACAGTGGTTGGCACTGCTGCCCCGCGGCGCTAGAGAAGTGTGTTCGAATCTCAATGTGGATGACAGTACATGTGGATTCTGCAGGTTCCTCCTGTATATGTGTGACTATTCTCCAGGTGATGTGGTTTCCACCCCCAGTCCAAACAGGTGCAGGTTTAATGCATTGGCCGTTCTTATCTCTCCCTCAGTGTCCCTGAACAGGCGCCAGAATGTGGTGAACAAGGGACTTACACCCCATTGCAGTGTGAGTATCCAGCTACTTGTGACTGATAAAGAAGCTTCATATTTCGGTCAGATGGGTTGGCAGTACCCGATGAAAGATTATACGTACCAATTCACACACCTTTCTCACGTTATACAAGTGTTCATTTCAGACAAAATCCATCAGCATTTTTAACTGGGTTAACAGCCAGCCAAATCACACATTTTGGGAGCAAATATATTTTTAACGTAACTTTGTCCATTTTGCACTAAGACAGCTTAATGACTGCGGAGTTTCCCAAATAATTGCAATCAGAAAGTGAAAGGTGAATATGACAAAATCACAGGTTGTAAACATCGAACATTGTCTGTCACAAAACTGCACGAAAATATTGGATTAATGTCTGAGTGTCCCTACATCATGGAAATAAATACAGGCGTACACTTAATCATTAAAGCAGTGATTAGAAAGAGATAAAACATACCAGAGACCCCGACAACAGCCAGGATGGGATAGTATATCTTTTCTATCTCCACAACTACTGCAAATATCATAAAGACGTCCATCCCCTTGTCTCAGTTGTGAGCTGTTACTTCCTTCCCCTCTCCAGAATGATCGACACATTCAGTCTCTGGGATCACACTTTAACTGCAGTCTTTTATGGATGGATGAGGGAAACCGCCAGAGACACAATTTGTGTCCCGGGAGACAGGAATTAATCACAGTCAGTGAACAAACAAGTTCAATCTCCAATTTCCAAATACGTAAACACATTGTACATTTTCTGTGACGATGGTATGAAATAAGAAATAAAGTTGCTCAACGCATCAAACATGCTGTCAGAATGCAGCTCTCATAGTTTATAACCTTCCCAGCAGATACACGCATAATAAAAACTCGTTTGTAATGTGAAATGTGGCGCGGCAGCACAGTGGTTAGCACTGCTGTCTGACAGTGTAAGGATCCCGAGGTCTGCTCTTGGTTTGTGTGTGTGTGTGTGTGTGTGTGTGTGTATGTTTGTGTGTGTGTGTGAGTGTGTGTGTGTGTGTGTGTGTGTGTATGTGTGTGTTGCACATTCTCTTTGTGTCTGTGCGTGTGATTATCCACCGGGTGCTCTCGTCTCCTCCCACAATGTGAAAGACATGCTGCTTGTCTGTATGGGCCATGTTAAATTCTCTCTCTCTGTGCCCGAACGGACACCAGAATGTGATACTCGGGGATTTCACAGTAACATCATTGCAGTGTTAATGTAAACCTTATTTGTGACTAAAAATATAACGTTACTTCAGTTGAGAAACTTGAACTCAGCAGAAATTTTGATTTGTTTTGATTTGATTTATTCTTGCCTCAAGTATTGGTGCTGTTTCTTGTGCGCTCTTGCAACAAAGCAAACTGTTCATAGAGAAGGAAAGGAGTTAGTGCAGAATGCAGGGTTATAATCATAGTGAGGTTGTAGAGAAAAATCAACTCATTGTGGGGTAGTTCCATTAAAAAGTCTGACGGCAGCAGCGAAGAAGCTGTTCTTGAGACATTTGGTCGGTGATCGACTTCTAAATCGTTTGTTGACAGAAGAAATAAGGCTGTCCGGGGTGTGGGGGGTCCCCTACATTTTTGCTGGCTTCTTTTCCGAGGCAGGAGAAAGTGTAGACAGAGTCAGGGGATGGGAGGCTGGTTTGTCAGATGGATTGAACAACAATTGTAAGTTTTTTTTTGTGGCATGCGGTCTTGGGCAGAGCAGGAGACAGACCAATCTGTGATACAAGAAGAAAAACATATTGTCCTTGGTGCATCTGCAAAAGCTGGTGAAAACCATAGCTGACATGCCGAATTTCATTCGTCTCTTGAGAAAGTAGAGGTTTTGGTGGGTTTTCTTAACTATAGTGTCGGCATGTGGGGACCAGGACAGGTTGTTGGTGATTTGGACACCCAAAAACTTGAAGCTGTCGACCATTTCTAGTTTGTTCTATGATGTAGACAGGGGCGTGTTCTCCAATGCACCTTTCACGATGAAAATCTTTTTTGTTTTGGAAGCAGGGACTTCCACTCTGCTGTTCTCCAATGACCAGAGCAGCGTCCCTGGGGCTGGACCCGTCTAACCCGCAGCTCCCAACCCCTCTGTCCCGGAGAGCTGGGAGCTCCTGCTGGCCCCAAGCATTCTCTCCACTCCCTCTTCTGCAAACACCCCACACTCGGAAAAGTCAGCACCCACACACTAACACTGCTCTTTTAAATTTACTTGCAGATTTCATGATTTCCCGCCTCTGAAGGAAGGTTTCAATCTGGTGGAGTCCCAGCCAACCCCAACACATGGACCAGCCATCAGCTCCTTCAAGGCAAGGGAGCTCTGCTGATGGAGTGGGGAGGGAGATACCCAGACCGATTAGCAGAATGGTTGGATAATGGAGCATTCACTGAGGGTGTGAGAAGAACCACTGAGATGAGTGGGTTGTGGTGATTTTGGGAAGCGGAACACCGTGATCTTGGAGAGAACAACGTGGTGACAGGGTGTCTTAAGAAGCATTACAGGGACTGGGAACGTCTGAAATGTGGAGTTTTTTCAAGGAGCAGCTACTGCGAGTCCTTGATAGGTATGTCCCTGTCAGGCAAGGAGGAATTGGTCGAGCTAGGGAACCGTGGTGCACCAAAAAAGTGGATTCGTTGGTTAAAAGGAAAAAGGAGGCTTATGTTCGGATGAGACTTGAGGGCTCGGGTAGTGCATTAGAAAGCTTTAGATTGGCTAGGAGGAAGTTGAAGAGTGAGTTAAGAAGGGCTAAAAGAGGACATGAGAAGACTTTGGCTGATAGGATTAAGGAGAATCCTAAGGCATTCTATAGGTATGTTATGAACAGAAGGTTGGTTAGGGCAAGTCTAGGGCCAGTTACAGACAGCAGAGGGAAGTTGTGTGTGGAACCGGAAGAGATTGGAGAGGCATTGAACCAATATTTCTCTTCGGTGTTCACGCAGGGGGACATGAATGTAGCTGAGGAGGACACTGGGTTGCAGGGGTGTAAACTAGACAGTATTGCAGTTGATAAGGAGGATGTGCTGGATATTCTTGAGGGTTTGAAAATAGATAAGTCCCCTGGACTGGACGGGATTTACCCTAGGATTCTCTGGGAGGCAAGAGAGGTGATTGCAGAGCCTCTGGCTCTGATCTTCAGGTCGTCGTTGGTCTCAGGTATAGTACTGGAAGATTGGAGGATAGCGAATGTTGTCCCATTGTTTAAGAAGGGGAACAGAGACTTCCCCGGGAATTATAGACTGGTGAGTCTCACTTCTGTTGTGGGCAAGGTTTTAGAAAAAATTATTAGGGATAGGATTTATAGTTATTTGGAGAGTAATGAATTGATTGGAGATAGTCAGCATGGTTTTGTAGCGGGTAGGTCGTGCCTTACTGAGCTTATTGAGTTTTTTGAGAAAGTGACCAAAGTGGTGGATGGGGGTAAGGCAGTTGACGTGGTATATATGGATTTTAGTAAGGCGTTTGATAAGGTTCACCACGGTAGGCTTCTGCAGAAAATGCAGATGTATGGGATTGAGGGTAATCTAGGAAATTGGATCAGGAACTGGCTAGCAGATAGGAGACAGAGGGTGGCGGTTGATGGTAAATATTCGTCATGGAGTCCAGTTACGATTGGTGTGCCTCAGGGATCTGTTTTGGGGCCACTGCTGTTTGTAATTTTTATTAATGATCTGGATGAGGGTATAGTTGGGTGGATTAGTAAATTTGCTGATGACACCAAAGTCGGAGGTGTGGTAGATTGTGAGGAATGGTGTCATAGTTTGCAGGGAGACTTAGACAGGTTGCAGAGCTGGGCCGAGAGGTGGCGGATGGAGTTTAATGCGGAGAAGTGTGAGGTAATTCACTTTGGTAGGAATAACAGATGTGTTGAGTATAGGGCTAACGGGAGGACTCTGAATAGTGTGGATGAACAGAGGGATCTAGGTGTATGTGTACATAGATCCCTGAAAGTTGGGAATCAAGTAGATAAGGTTGTTAAGAAGGCATACGGTGTCTTGGCGTTTATTGGTAGGGGGATTGAATTTAGGAGTCGCAGCGTCATGTTGGAACTGTACACTACTCTGGTGCGGCCGCACTTGGAGTATTGTGCGCAGTTCTGGTCCCCACATTGTAGGAAGGATGTGGAGGCTTTGGAGAGGGTGCAGAGGAGGTTTACCAGGATGTTGCCTGGTATGGAGGGGAGGTCCTATGAGGAGAGACTGAGAGATTTGGGGTTGTTTTCACTAGAAAGAAGGCGGCTAAGAGGGGATCTTATTGAAACATATGAGATGATTAGAGGTTTAGGTAAGGTGGATAGTGATAGTCTTTTTCCTCGGATGGAGAAAGCTAGCACGAGGGGGCATGGCTTTAAATTAAGGGGCGGTAGTTATAGGACGGATGTCAGGGGTAGGTTCTTTACCCAGAGGGTGGTGAGGGATTGGAATGCCCTGCCTGCTGCAGTTGTAAATGCGCCTAGTTTGGGGGCGTTTAAGAGATCCGTGGATAGGTTTATGGATGAAAAGGGATTGGTTTAGGTTAGAGGGTCATTGTTTTGTAACTGGTCGGCGCAACATCATGGGCCGAAGGGCCTGTCCTGCGCTGTAATGTTCATGTTCTATGTTCTATGTTAATGTAGATAAGTCCTCAGGACTGATGTAGTGTTCACTCATCTGATGAAGGAACAGTGCTCTGAATGGTCACCATTCCACATAAACCTGTTGAATTTTAACCTGGCGCTGGGAGACTTCTCATTGAACAAGTACAGAGCTGAGAGAAGTGTGTTATTTCTCTAAATGTGCTCACAATGCAACCATTCAGGGTTAAATGTCAGTTAATGTATGTTTAGATTGAAAATTGGCTGAGTGGTTGGAGTGAGATGTGAGTCTTATTTCGGTGATTCAGTATAAAAATCCTGTGCGACCAAAACATTTTGTTGGGAAAATTGTTAAAACCTATTATTTAACAGGAATGTATATTTAGTATATATAATATAATAAATTATAATATATATAATATATAATACAATATAATAAATATATAACAGGCCGAAGGGCCTGTTCTGCGCTGTAATGTTCTATGTTCTATGTTCTATGTTCTATTAGTGATGTATATTTGTTGAGAAAGGTTATACTGGCACTGGAGGGGGTGCGGAGGAGATTCCCTAGTATGATTCCGGAGTTGAGCGGGTTGATTTATGAGGAGAGAATGATTGGACTGAGACTGTATTCATTGGAGTTCAGAAGAGTTAAGGGGGGTTCTGGGGGGTGGGCGGAGTGGGGGGGGCGTGGGGATGGGGTGGGGGGGGAGAGGAGGGAGAGGGAGCAGGCGAGGGCACGGAGGGGTGGATCTTACAGAATTGTATAAAATGATGAAGGATAAGATAGAAACAGGGAGGTAGATTCCACTGGCGGGTGACTCTAGAACTAGGGGGGAATGGCCTCAAGTTAAGATTTAAGGCTGAGTTGACGCGGACCCTCCTCATCCAGAGGGTTATGAATCTGTGGAAATCCCCGCCAGTAAACCAGTTGAGGCTCCCTCGTTGAATGTTTTAAGGTAAGCATAGGTATGTTTTTGAATAGTAAAGGCTCCAAAACATCAGCACAAATTAACCCAGGAACGGAACACTGCACAAACCAACTTCGAGTCATTTTGCAGCAGTGTAGAACGTGTCAACGGCAGCACTATCTACCTCATTTATTGAGCTCACAGTCACATAGTTTATCTTTTTGCCAAATTGCCTGAGCTGCTGAGCTCATTATAGCTTTATTGCAATCCTCACAGAAGAGCTGAACACGAGAGAATTTGTGTGTGGAACAAGATGAAGGGGCTGAGACCCTTAACAAGTATTTGGGATTAGTATTCGCAAAGGACAATGATATGGTGCATGGGAAGTGCAGAAAGGAGGATTTTGATATTCCAGAAATTTGAGATAAAAAGAAGAGGTATTGGGGTTTAAAGAAAAAAATAGGATGGACCAGCCCCAAGGCCAGATCGGATCTATCCCAGAATATTTGGAGGGTGAGGGAAGAAATTGCTGTGGCTTTGGCCAAAATCATTGTCTCTTCCTTAGCTACCGACAATGTACCACAGGATTGCAGAGTAGCTAACATTGTTCCTTTGGTTTAAAAAGGGCAGAAAAGACAATCCGAAAACATGATAGGCCTGTGATCCAAAAAAAAAAGTGATGGGGAAATTATTGGACAAATTTCTTAGGGACAGGATGTGCTCAGATCTGGCAAGAATATGCTTGTTAGTGATAAACACCATGTGTCTTTTTTTTCTGAAGAGGATATCATCTCTCACAAGCTTCATTCAGATCTTCGAGGAAGTGACAAGAAGTATTGGCCAGGGCAGGGCAGTAGATTTTGTATATCGGACATTAATAAGCCTTCAATAAATTTCCTCGTGGCAGCCTAATACAGAAGGTGAAATGATATGGGATCCTAGGTGAGCTGATAAGATGGGTACAGACTGGCTTGGGTATAGACAGCAGACAGTCGCTGTTGTCGGTACTTTTTCTAACTGGAGGTCTATTTCCCCAAGGATCAGTGCTGGGACCATTGCTGCTTCTCAGTGTTTTGTGGCTTATTAGTAAGTTTGCAACTGATTTAAATATTGGGGTGTAGCAAATGATAAGGTAGATTGTCAGAGGATATGGCAGGATGTGGAGCTGACAGAGGTTTGATGGGGGCAGGGTGAGAGTTTTACAACATTGTGACAGGCCTGGATAGAGCGGAGAGTCCGTGTTTTTTTTTTGCAGCATCGAAAGGGTAATTATTCTGGAACATTCTCTGGAAGTGAAAGGGGGGGAGTGTTTAAAAGAGATGGCAGGTCAAGTTTTTTTTTGCATATTGGGTGGTAAATGATCGGAATGTTCTGCTTGAGGAGGTGGTGGAAACAGATTGTTATAACAGCGTTGAAGAAACATTTGAATAGTTACATGAATAGACAGGGAATATCGGGATATGGACAACGTCGAGTCAAAAATATGTTGGAGTAGAGAAGCATCCGTCTCGGTGCAGACATGGTGAGCGGAATGACATCTTCCTGTGCCGTACCTCTCGTTGTTCTTTATCTGTTCCCTCCTCAGCTCCTGGAGCTCTATCAACCGTGAATGAACAGGGGAAAGGGGGTGATTCAATGAAGCTGAATCCACTCAGGCTGGAAGCCAATTGACTTGGGACAAGCTGTGCTGTGTAGCCATTGAATAACACTCGGCTATCGCTGTCAACACACGAGTGATTGGCGATGGTAAACTGGCCTGGGTGAGACGAGTAAAATGTTGATGAAACTAATTAGCATTTCGGTGAATCCGTTCCTTCAAAAAATCCATGAACTTACATGAAAAGAAACGATATCCATTCCAACATCTCCTATCACAATGAAGCAATTGCGATCAACGCACCCTAATGTCCATATCAAATTTATCGCTTTACATATTTGTAAACCATTTGTTGTGGGGAGGTAGATTTGCCTCATGTCGCTGTTATGGTCTTGTACTTGTAGAACCCGTCACCCTGGGGAAAAATAAAGTTGGCCCACACCGATGGGATGTGGCGTAGACTATTATAGCAGAACAGCAACGGAGTCTGCCGCTGTATTTCCAGGAATAGACCGTGAGCTATTCTTACTGCGACAGAAATCGAAAGGGATGTGTCCCAGTGACAGCAGAGATGGTATGATGTTACAGAGAACAAAGATCAAAGAACAACACAGCACAGGAAACAGGCCGTTCGGCCCAACAAGCCCACGTCGCCATTTTAACATTCACTGAACGCTTCATTCCAATCCTCCTTCTATCTGTGACTTTTGTCTACACCTCTTGGACTCCACAATAAAGGGGTGCAAATTTAGAGAATTTTATGTGCGCCAGATTGAGGGAGGTCTAATTTAAGGACAATTTGTAAACACTAGTTAGCCTAAAAGCACTTTTTTGGGGCGTGGGAGGAAACTGGAGCACCCGGAGAAAACCCACGCAAGCACGGGGAGAATGTGCAAACTCCCACAGAACCGACCCAAGTCGGAGATCCGACCCAGGACCGTGTATCTGCACAGCAAACAGTGATAGTCACTGAGCTGTCGTGTTACCCGTGTCATGTTCAGCTGCATTTTAACATCGATGGGATCGGATCTGACCTGAATGTAGCAAAACAGAGCAGGGGGTCAAGGCTACTGAAGTTCAACACCTTCCAGAACAAAGCACCCGCTTGATTGGCATCATATTCACAAAACATCCTGTCTCCCAACCAGCCACACTCAGCAACACCACTTTGTATAATCGACAAGATGCACTTCGCACTTCATAGAATGTGAATTCTCCACACAGACAGACAGGAATCATCTGGCTCATACTCTCAGTGTGATCCATTCCTGTCAGATCCTCACATGATGTTGAAGACTGTGAGAGGCGATTGGAACTCATGTCCAGTCAGTTCTTTGTCCCATGTCAATTTTCAGAAGAACTATTAAATGTGCAATGTAACCAAATCCTCTTACAAATCATATGGCTAGGATGGACATAGTCACACACACACACACACACACACACACAAACTCACACAGACATACACACACACACACTCTCACACACACACACACACTCACACACACACATACTCTCACACACACACTCATACACACACACACACATACTCACACACAAACACACAAACACACAAAAATACACAAACAAACACACATACACATACACACACACACACACATACACACGCGCGCACACACGCACACACTCACACTCACACACACACCCACACACACACACTCACACACAAACAGACACACCCACACACACACACTCACACACACATACACCCACACACACACTTACACACAAACACACACCCACACACACACTCACACACACACACACACATACACACACACACACTCACACACACACTGCATCCCATAAAATTCCAACATTTATTCCTTTCGTTTTCTTTTCTGAAACAGATCAGGAAATTAGCAGATTAACTTGGCGTTTAGAAATTTCAAAGGCCATTCTGTAATCCAGAATATTTCTCCTCCTGGAATGGAACCTTAGAGAGAATGTTCCATTCCCATGTCTCACAATTGTGCTGTCCGAATGACAGGACTGACACTGCACCGATAGCAGCGCCATGGTTTGGCTCTGGAGAATCTGAGTCTGGGGGCCCTTCATCTTGACTCGAGCTGTTGACGAAATCTCAAGGCAGCATTTCCCAGCAGAGCCCTCCTGCTTATTCCCAGCTGCCACCATCCTTCAGCTGATGGGTCAATGCCCCAACATGTGAAAAACAAAACAATTAGTCGGCACTGTGTGGGACACGGCAAGTCAGGTGATCTCGTTTCAAACGGCGAAATCAGAAGCAAATAATTTGACAGCATTGGGGAAGAAAAAAATCATTCTATAGCATCAAAAAATGAGAGAATCTACAAAAGGGACTGATACACTTAAACCACTTCTCACAAATCTCTCTGCCACAGACAACATTTCTGCCTACCTGAGATTGTGGCTGAGGCAGATTCAACCTTGAATTATAAACCTAGTGAATCTGATTGATTGGGATTCAGTACCCTGGGGTCTGTTGGAGGCCAATTTAATTTGATGCATTTTTTTACATAATGAGTAATTATTGATGAACCAACATCCTGAGTTTGTGAAGGATCAGATTTGCTAAGAAACCAAGGAAAATCAACAAAGAGGTTTTGGCACAGAGAGGAAAGGAGTATAGAAAGCAAGAGCGACAGTACAGTATTCTATAGAAGGAGAGAATTCAGGAGAGATACATGGACAAGTAGGCAGTTAGATATTAATTGTGCATGATCCTGTTTGTTAATCTACACAGAGGACACTGTCCAGAATGGTAGCTGTCATACAGCTCTATCCATCCTCATGTTGACCATTGTCCCCTTGTCCAGATTATGGGACGAAGTAGGAATGGTCGTGAGCTTCATATTTTTGGGTGTCCAAATCACCAACAATCTGTCCCGGTCCCCACAAGCCGACACTATCGTTAAGAAAGTCTCATCAAAACCTCTACTTTCTCAAGAGAGGAATAAAATTCGGCATTTCAGCGACGGTTTTCACCAGCTTTTGCAGATGCGCCATGGTAAACATTTTTTTTTTGGTATCACAGATTGGTCTGTCTCCTGCTCTGCCCAAGACCGCATGCAACGAGAAAACATTGCGACTGTAGCTCGATCTGTCAGGCAAACCAGTCTCCCATCCCCTGACTCCGCCTGCACGTTCTCCTGCCTCGGAGAAGTGACCAGCAAATGTAAGGGACACCCCCCCCCCCCCCCGCCCAACCCGCCCCACATCCAGGGCATTCTCATTTCCATTTCCTTGTGTCAAAGATAAAATAGATTTCGGTCACGTATCAAATGACTGATGAACAGCCTCTTCACTGCTGCCGTCAGACTCGAAAATGGAAATGCCCCACAAGAAGTTTATCTTTCTGTACAACCTCTCTATGACAATAACACTACATTCTGCACTAACTCCTTTCCTTCTCTATGAACGGTCTGCTTTGTTTCAAGCGCGCACAACAAACAGCACCGATACATGCGACAAGAATAAATCATATCCAAACAAATCAAAATTGCTGCTGAGTTCACGCCTCTAAACTGAAGTAAAGTTATGTTTTCGTCACAAATAAGGCTTACACTGTAATGACGTTACTGTGAAAATCCCCGAGTGTCACACTCTGGTGCCTGTTTGGGCGCATAGAGGGAGAATTTAACATGAGTCAGGCAACTAACCAGCACAGCTTACACATAGCGGGAGGAAACGAGAATCACACACAGACACGAAGAGAATGTGCAACACACACACACATATACACACACGCACACACACGCACAAACACACATAAGTGCACACACACACACGAACACACACATGAACACACACGCACACATACACACACACATGCGCACACACACACACACACCCACACATCAGTCCTAAACAGTGTGTCGGGTCCCGCGCCGCGTTTCACGTTACAAACGAGCTTTTATGATTTTTTGTATACCTTCTGGGAAGGTTTCAACGATGAGAGCTACATCCTAACAACATGTTTGATGCTTTGGAAAACTTTAGTGCTTATTTCATGCCATAGTCACAGAAAATTTGCAATCTATTTACGTGTTTGGAAATTGGAAATTGAAAGTGGAGAACTGAACTTGTTTGTTCACTGACTGTAATTAATTCCTGTTTCCCGGGACACGAATTGTGTCACTGGGGGTTTCCCTCATCCATCAATAAAAGAACTGCAGTTAAAGTGTGATTCCAGAGACTGAATGTGTCGATCATTCTGGAGAGGGGAAGGAAGTAACAGCTCACAACTGAGACAAGGGGATGGACGTCTATATGATATTTGCAGCAGTTGTGGAGATAGAAAAGATATACTATCCCATCCTGGCTGTTGTCGGTGTCTCTGGTATGTTCTTATCTCTTTAATGATTTTAATGTTTATGTTTCTGCCTTTATTTATATCCATGATGTAGGGACACTCAGACATTAATCCAATGTTTTAGTGTTGCTTTGTGACAGACAATGTTCTCTGCTTACAACCTGTGATTTTTCTCATATTCAGACTTTCATTTTCTGATTGCAATGATTTGGAAAACTCCGCAGTCATTAAGTTGTCTTGGTGCAAAATGGTCAAAGTTAGGTTCCAATTGTACTTGCTCCCAAAGTTTGAGATGTGTCTGGACATTAACCAATATAAAATGTTCATGGATTGTGTCTGCAAAGAAGAAGTACATAAAGTGAGAAAGGTGAGCAGATTAGAACATTGAAGTTTTTGCCGGGTCCTGCTAGCTCATCTGGCTGAAATATAAAGTTTCTTTTTTGGTCACAAGTAGGCTAACATTCATACTGCGATGAAGATACTGTGTAAATCCTCGAGTCACCTCATTCTGGCGCCTGCTCAGGTACACTGAGGGAGAAATAAGAATGGTCAATGTATTAAACATGTACCTGTTTGGACTGGGGGGAGGAAACCACGGCACCTGGACAGTATTCACACATATACA
The DNA here is from genome assembly GCF_965287045.1 of Carcharhinus amblyrhynchos. Taxonomy (NCBI): domain Eukaryota; kingdom Metazoa; phylum Chordata; class Chondrichthyes; order Carcharhiniformes; family Carcharhinidae; genus Carcharhinus; species Carcharhinus amblyrhynchos. The sequence goes on along the minus strand of NW_027649848.1, from coordinate 370,909 downwards.
GGGAGAACGTGCAGAATCCACGCAGACAGGAACCCACGGCAAGATTCGAACCTGTGTCCCTAACACTGTGGGGTCGCAGTGTTAACCACTGTGTCACTGTCTCGCCCTAAGTGTCCTGAATACATAATGCATTGTTTTCTGATCCAGCAGTCACCGGCACCCTGTCCTTTCCCATCCCTTGCTACATACGAACCGTATCATTGCCTGGGAGAATAAGTAAGAGCGTGCAATGTCATTGAGGGAAATCTGTAGCCAGCCATATATCTGGAATGGCTTTCTACTCGTATCACTTGGAAAATAAATGTGATCAAAGCCTGAAGCGTGCATTAGCAAATTGTCTGTGGCAGATCAGTTCCGGTCACACTGCACGATCTATGAATGATTTTCTGGCGGTACATGATTTTATTGTTCATTAGAATTCGTTACACCAATTAAAATGAGAACAGAATTTGCAACTCTGCAGATTCTTTCATAGTTGATTTGATTGCAAATGGCAGTCAAAGCTTTTTAACATCGATAATAACTAATGTTCGACTGATTCTCGCTGAGTTAGGTACCGTTTCAGTTTTGACAGAATGGTACCCGACTGGGGGTAAAGTTGACACACTGACCTTACTTAAACCGATTGTTCTGTCCAGCGTCACATCATAGCATGTGAAATATCTCAGTAACTCTAGTCAATGTTCCAAGAATAATAATTTGGAGAATGACACTCATTGAATTCACAGATGGTTCGGTCTGCCCTGTTGCCCAACGAGGGGCGTACACGCGATGGGTCGTAATTGGGCTGCTCTTGGTTGCTCAAGAATAGCCTCGTACTTCACGTCCTTAGTGTGTGCTTAAACTGGACCAGATACTGGGCAAGGCGACAGCTCAGTGACTATCACTGATTGCTGTGCAGACACATGGATTTGGGCCGGTGTCTGTGGGAGTTTGCGCATTCTCCCCGTGGTTGCGTGGGTTTTCTCCGGGTGCTCCGGTGTCCTCCCACACCCGAAAGATGTGCAATTAGGCTGATCGGAGGTAATAAATTGTCCCTAAATTAGTTTTCTCTCAATGTGGAATGCCATAGGCATAGATAAGGGTCATGGGTGGAGGGGGGAACTGGTAATGTTAAAATGGCGGCGTGGGTTCGTTGGGCTGAAGGGCCTGTTTCCCGGGCTGGTTTTGTTCTTTGTTCTAGCTAAGCATTTCCGAAATTGACTTTAGTACTGGTTGTTGCCAGCTGATACATTTTGGAATAATTCTGCAGGAAGCAAATATGGGTTTAATGGAAGTTATTTGGAGGCTCCGTAGTGACAAAGTCACGCGGGGTTCCAATATCCATTGAGATGTGAAAATAATGGGGCAGATCAGAACACGTAGCAGCAATTTATCGAGGATATTCTGTTTCCCAAATAAAGATAATTAATTCAAGAAATGAAATGTTACCCCACATTTTTAAACCTGCTATCGGTTAGTGTCGGGGTATTCTGTCTTGTTAGAGTCACCAGTGTTTAGAACAAAGAACAAAGAGCGAATGAAATTACAACACATTAACAGGCCCTTCAGCCCTCCGAGCTTGCAAGGACCATGTTGCCCGTCTTAACTCCCTTTCAGGGTCAATACCTCTCTCTCCACCTTCTTCATGTATTCATGAAAATGTCCCTTAAATTCACTATCACAGCTGTTCTGCTTCTCCTACCTCCCCCCCGACAGGGAGTTTCAGCCACCCACCATCCTCTGTGTAAAAAAAAACTTCCCCGCTCATCTTCTTTACAATTCCATTCCACCACCCAACAACTTGAACCTATGCACCCGAATAATTGACTCATCTACCCTGGGGGGAGAAAAATAAACTGGGAGAAACGATGTCAGCATGTTTGAAATGTGTGGAGTAGATTTACTTATTTTTATCCCAAACATTTGTACGTTTCAGCAAGTTAAGAGAAATTTGAAAACAGGTGGAGTGTTTTGTCCATGGGATATTGTGGGAAAAGATGGGGTCACTGATCAGGACAAACATATTTCAAATTGCCTCAACTTATTGCCAGCCAATACTAAATAAAGCAGAAAAGATCTGTTATTTGAACATTCAATTTGGTTGGGGGATTGAGGGGAATACATTTGCTGGGCTGTGCTGCAGAGCAGATTAATTTGTTTGAATAGGTTGTTCTACAGAAACCTGGGGATGAGTCTATAGCCCCCACAGATGTGATAGTGAAGTGTATTTTTCGATGGTTTCAACACAGATGACTGGCATTTCCTGGTGCTGTACAGAAAATGTGATATTCATTTCCTGTGGATCATGCACACAAAGGCAATAGTAAAATGAGAAACATTGTGTGCTGTCCTCCATTTTTTGAATAGGGGAACTGTGTCTCACACAATAGCCACCAGAATAGTTCAGAATATACATTTGGTTCAACGCACTCTGAAATTTCACTTTGAACAAAAAGGTTCCTCACAAACGATTCAGGAGCGAGAATGCAAACACAGAGATGTGTTCCTGAGACTGTATAAGTCTCTGGTCAGACTACACTTGGAGTATTGTGAGCAGTTTCGGGCCCCATATCCTAGCAAGGGTGTGCTGGCCTTGGAAATGCCTCGAGAGGAGGTTCACAAGAATGATGGGTGTGGAATGAAGTGCTTGTTGTATGAGGAACGTTTGAGGATTCTGGGTGTGTATTTGTTGGACTTTAGAAGGGTGGGGACAGAGGGGTAGAATCATGAGGAAACTCGCAGGATACTTTGAGGCGTGGATACAGTGGATGTGGAGAGAATGTTGCCACTGGGAGGAACAACGAGAACCAGAGGTCAGAACATCAGAATAAAAGGGCAATCTTTTTGACACAGAGATGAGGAGGAACTTTCTCCAGCCAGGGAGGGATGGAACTGTGAAAATCTTTGCCGCAGAAGACTGTGGAGGCCAAGCAATTGAGTGTCTATAAGACACAGAGAGAGTGAGAGAAAGGTTCTTGATTATTAAGCAGATCAGGTGTTATGGGAAAAAGACGGGATAATGGAAATCAGAGAAAAAATAATCACCCATGGTGGAATGACGGGCCAGACTCGATGGGCCGAGTGGCTGAATCCTGTCTTTGGTGTTATAGTATGAATAGGACATTTTTTTTAAACGAAACACTCTCCAGCAAAGTGGAATTGATCAGTAATTAGAGTTCATAGAAAGATCCACATTCCATCAGTTTGTATATTAAGAAGGTGAGGATGGTTTAACATTATTAAGAACATTCAGACAATGAACTGTGATGGTCCGAGTTGATGCAAGACTTAGGCTGTATAGATAAGCAGAGTAAAATGTACTGTGTGAAACAAACAATTGGAGAAATTAAAACAACGTTTCACAAAACTTGGCGAATATACAATTGATTAATTTAAACAAAGGAGGGAATGTTTGGAACAAAGAGCCATTCTGAGATTTGTCAGTGAGATATGTGTAGTCACATACAGATAAATTTATCAAAATCCTCTCCTGGATAATTTCGGAGGGTAGAAACATGAATCTGTGATTGTATCAGAATACAATTGCATTATTGGAGAATGTTTTGTTCAGTTCTGGTCACTGTGTTAGATAAAGGACATCATTAAACTAGAAAGAGTTCACAGAACACAGAACATAGAACATTACAGCGCAGAACAGGCCCTTCGGCCCACGACGTTGCGCCGACCAGTTAAGAAACAATGACCCACTAACCTAAACCAATCCCTTTTCGTCCATGAACCTATCCACGGATCTCTTTAACGCCCCCAAACTAGGCGCATTTACAACCTCAGCAGGCAGGGCATTCCAATCCCTCACCACCCTCTGGGTAAAGAACCTACCCCTGACATCCATCCGATAACTACCCCCCGCCCTTAATTTAAAGCCATGCCCCCTCGTGCTAGCTTTCTCCATCCGAGGAAAAAGGCCATCACTATCCACCCTATCTAAACCTCTAATCATCTTATATGTTTCAATAAGATCCCCTCTTAGCCGCCTTCTTTCCAGCGAAAACAACCCCAAATCCCTCAGCCTCTCCTCATAGGACCTCCCCTCCATATCAGGCAACATCCTGGTAAACCTCCTCTGCACCCTCTCCAAAGCCTCCACATCCTTCCTGTAATGTGGGGACCAGAACTGCACACAGTACTCCAAGTGCGGTCGCACCAGAGTTGTGTACAGTTGCAACATGACGCTGCGACTCCTAAATTCAATCCCCCTACCAATAAACGCCAAGACACCATATGCCTTCTTAACAACCCTATCGACTTGATTCCCAACTTTCAGGGATCTATGTACACATACACCTAGATCCCTCTGTTCATCCACACTATTCAAAGTCCTCCCGTTAGCCCTATACTCAACACATCTGTTATTCCTACCAAAGTGAATTACCTTACACTTCTCTGCATTAAACTCCATCCGCCACCTCTCGGCCCAGCGCTGCAACCTGTCCACGTCTTCCTGCAAACTATGACACCCTTCCTCACAATCTACCACACCTCCGACTTTGGTGTCATCAGCAAATTTACTAATCCACCCAACTATACCCTCATCCAGATCATTAATAAAAATTACAAACAGCAGTGGCCCCAGAACAGATCCCTGAGGCAACTACTCGTAACCGAACTCGATGATGAATATTTACCATCAACCACCACCCTCTGCTAGCCAATTCCTGATCCAATTTCCTAGATTACCCTCAATCCCATACATCTGCATTTTCTGCAGAAGCCTACCATGGTGAACCTTATCAAACGCCTTACTAAAATCCATATATACCACATCAACTGCCTTACCCCCATCCACCTCTTTGGTCACTTTTTCAAAAAAACTCAATGAGGTTAGTAAGGCACGACCTACCCGCTACAAAACCATGCTGAGTATCTCCAATCAATTCATTACTCTCCAAATAACTATAAATCCTATCCCTAATAATTTTTTCTAAAACCTTGCCCACAACAGAAGTGAGACTCACCGGTCTATAATTCCCGGGGAAGTCTCTGTTCCCCTTCTTAAACAATGGGACAACATTCGTTAACCTCCAATCTTCCGGTACTATACCAGAGGCCAACGACGACCTGAAGATCAGAGCCAGAGGCTCTGCAATCACTTCTCTTTGCCTCCCAGAGAATCCTGGGGTAAATCCCATCCGGACCAGGGGACTTATCTATTTTCAAACGCTCAAGAATACCCAGCACATCCTCCTTATCAACTGTAATACTGTCTATTCTACTCCCCTGCAACCCAGTGTCCTCCTCAGCTATATTCTTGTCCCCCTGCGTGAACACCGAAGAGAAATATTGGTTCAATGCCTCTCCAATCTCTTCCAGTTCCACACATAACTTCCCTCTGCTGTCTATAACTGGCCCTAATCTTGCCCTAACCAACCTTCTATTCTTGACATACCTATAGAACGCCTTAGGATTCTCCTTAATCCTATCAGCCAGAGTCTTCTCATGTCCTCCTTTAGCCCTACTTAACTCACTCTTCAACTCCCTCCTAGCCAATCTAAAGTTTTCTAGTGCACTACCCGAGCCCTCAAGTCTCATCCGAACATAAGCCTCCTTTTTCTTTTTAACCAACGAATCAACTTTAGTGCACCACGGTTCCCTAGCCCTACCAATTCCTCCTTGCCTGACAGGGACATACCTATCACGGACTCGCAGTAGCTGCTCCTTGAAAAAGCTCCACATTTCAGACGTTCCCAGTCCCTGTAATCTCCTAGTCCAACCTATGCTTCCTAATTGTCTCCTAATGGCCTCATAATTACTCTTCCCCCAGCTAAAACTACTGGCCCGAAGTTCATGCCTATCCCTTTCCATCACTAAGGTGAACGTAACCGAATTGTGGTCACTATCACCGAAATGCACACCAACTTCCAAGTCTAGCATCTGGTTTGGCTCATTTCCCAGCACCAAATCCAATATAGCCTCACCTGTAGTTGGCCTATCTACATACTGACTCAAAAAACCCTCCTGCATGCTTTGTACAAAAACTGCCCCCTCTAACGAGCTAGAGCTATAGCAATTCCAATCAATATTAGTAAAGTTAAAATCCCCCATAACAATTACCCTATTACTTTCACTTCTAACCAGGATCATCTCCGCAATCCTTTCCTCAACCTCTCTAGAACTTTTAGGAGGTCTATAAAAGACTCCCAACAGGGTGACCTCTCCTCTTCTATTTCTAATCTCCGCCCATACTACCTCAACAGACAAGTCCTCATCAAACTTCCTCTCTGACACTGTGATACAGTCACTGACCAATAATGCTACCCCTCCCCCCCTTCTACCTCCTTCTCTACTCCGACTAAAGCATTTGAACCCCGGGACCTGCAACAACCATTCCTGACCCTGCTCTATCCATGTCTCTGAAATGGCCACAACATCAAAGTCCCAGGTACTGATCCACGCTGCAAGTTCATCCACTTTATTGCGAATACTCCTCGCATTAAAGTATACGCATTTCAAACCCTGCTCCGCCCCACCCCCACGATGCCGTGCATTGCAGTCCCCATCTATGCCCCTCTCACTTTCACCCCCTCTACTCAGGATCCCACCCCCCCTCCGAATCAGTTTAAACCTCCCTGCATAGCCTTAGCAAATTTACCCCCCAAGATGTTGGTTCCCCTCTGATTCAGGTGTAGGCCATCATTCTTATAGAGGTCTCACCTTCCCCAGAATGAGCCCCAATTGCTCAAGTACCTGAACCCCTCCCTCCTGCACCATCCCCTCAGCCACGAGTTCAAAGTTTCCCTCTCTCTATTCCTCTCTAAACTATCCCGTGGCACAGGCAAGAGTCCGGAGATAACCACTCTTTCTGACTTGGCCTTTAGTTTCCACCTCAACTCCATAAATCTCTGCTTAATATCCCCTTCCCTTAGCCTCCCTATGTCATGCATCCCCACATGAACTATAACTTGGGGTTGATCTCCCTCCCCCCTAAGAGTCCTGAATACCCTTTCCGATACATCCCGGACCCCAGCCCCTGGTAGGCAACACACCAGCCCCGAGTCCCTACCTTTACTTCCGACTCTCCTATCCGTCCCCTTAACTGTAGAGTCCCCAATCACGAGGCCCAATCTTTTACATCCCCTAATCACCTGAGCTTTCACACTAGGCTCACCCCCAGAGACCTGCTCCCTTCGGTTATCCCCAGTTGATTCTTCCTCAACTGTAGCCTCCAGGACCGAAAATCTATTTTGGAGGGGAACAGCTCCAGGGGATTGTCCCCCCAATTGCTTCTTTCCCCTCTTCCTGGCAGTGACCCAAGACTCATTCTTAGGAGTGACTATCTCCTTATAACTCCTATCAATTTCCTCCTCCGCCTCCCGAATTATGCGGAGTTCCTCTAATTCCACCTCCAGCTCCTTTACACGCTCCTCCAGAAGCTGCAATCTAACACACTTCCTTCAAGTAAAATCACCTGAAACACTAGGCAGGTTGTAGTGGGCTGCTCTTGGACGTTGCTTCGGGAGTTGCCTATTGCTTCATGTCGTTAGTGTGCTTAAACTGGACCATCTCGAGGGCAACATGACAGCTCAGAGACTATCTCTGTTGCTGTGCGGACAGATGGATTTGGGCCTGTGTCTGTGGGAGTTTGCACGTTCTCCCCGTGGTTGCGTGGGTTTCCTCCGGGTGCTCCGGTTTCCTCCCACATCCCCCAAAGATGTGCTTTTAGGCTGATTGATTGGGTACTAAATTGTCCCTAAATTGGACCTCCCTGATCCTCGCACAATAGGCGTAGACTAAAATCACGAATAGGACACTGAGACAGTGGGACGGCGGCGCGGGCTCGTTGGGCCGAAGGGCCTGTTTCCCGTGCTGTGTTGTTCTTTGTTCTTTGTTCTTTGTACTACTAGATTCCCTCACCACATACATCCCACAGGAGATGCAGCTTACTGCCTGAACTGCCATCCCTGAAACAATTACCAGCAGAAAAATAAAAATATATAAAAAATACCTTCCCCCACACTTATAATTAGGTTAGAGGAGGTGGGAGGATGTTCCCGGGACTCGGTGGTTTGAGTTATAAAGAGAATCTGGATAGACTGGATTTTTTTTTGTTCTGCAGCGTAGGAGGCTCAGAGGTGATCTTACAGAAGTCTATAAGATAACAAAGGGCACAGATTGGCTGGATGGTCAACATCTTTTCCCAAAAGTAGAGGAGTCTAACACTAGACAGCATAGGTTTATGGTGAGAGGTGAGAGATCCAAAATGGTCCTGAGGCGTATTTTTTCAGACAGAGGGTGTTGAGTGTCTGGACTAGGCTGCCAGGGGTAGTAGCAGAGGCGGGTACATTTAGTAATTTTTTAAAAAAGTGTTTTGAAAGTTCCATGGGTCAGATAAATATAGGAAGGGAATAGTTTTGTCTGGTGATTGGCAAGCGATGTTCATTCCTCCGTTGTTGTAGTGTCTGCATGGTCTCCCCAATGTACCATGCCTCGGGACATGCTTTCCTGCAACGTATCAGGGAGGCAACTTTTGCTGAGTTGCGAGAGTATGTACCGTGTACCTGGTGGATGGTGTTCTCACATGAGATGATGCTGTCCGTATCGATGATCTGGTTTTGCAGAGGTTGCTGTGGCAGGGTTGTGTGGTATTGTGGTCACTGTTCTCCTGAAGACTGGGTAGTTTGCTGCGGACAAGGGTCTGTTTGAGGTTGTGCGGTTGTCTGAAGGCAAGAAGTGGGGGTGTGGGGATGGCCCTGGCGAGATGTTCGTCTTCATCAATGATATGTTGAAGACTCCGGAGAACATGTCATAGCTTCCCTGCTCCGGGGAAGTACTGGACGGTGAAGGGTACTCTGTCCACCGTGTCCCGTGTTTGTCTTCTGAGGAGATCGGTGCGGTTTTTCACTGTGGCGCATCGGAAGTGTCGATCGATGAGTCGAGCGCCATATCCTGTTCTTATGAGGGCATCTTTCAGCATCTGGAGGGGTCTGTCGCGATCTTCCTCATCTGAGCAGATCCTGTGTATACGGAGGCCTTGTCCATAGGGAATGGCTTCTTTAACATGTTTAGGGTGGAAGCTGGAGAAGTGGAGCATTGTGAGATTGTCTGTGGGCTTGCGGTACAGTGAGGTGCTGAGGTGACCGTCCTTAATGGAGATGTGTGTGTCCAAGAATGTAACTGATTCTGGGGAATAGTCCATGGTGAGCCTGATGGTGGGGTGGAACTTGTTGATATCATCATATAGTTGTTTCAGTGATTGTTCACCATGAGGCCAAAGGAAGAAAATGTCATCGATGTATCTAGTGTATAGCATCGGTTGAAGATTCTGTGCAGTCAAGACGTCTTGTTCGAACCTGTGCATGAAGATGTTGGCATATTGAGGTGTGAATTTGGTCCCCATGGCTGTTCCGTGTGTCTGGATGAAAAACTGGCTGTTGAAGGTGAAGACATTCTGGTCCAGGAAGAAGCGGATGAGTTCGAATCATAGAACCCTACAGTGCAGAAAGAGGCCTCTCGGCCCATCGAGTCTGCACGAAACACAATCCCACCCAGGCCCTACCCCCATATCCCTACATATTGTACCCACTAATCTCTCTAACCTACACATCCCTGAACACTAAGGGACAATTTCTTACACGGCCAATCATCCTAACCCACACATCTTTGGACTGTGGGAGGAAAGGAGAGCACCCAGAGGAAACCCACCCAGACACGGGGAGAATGTGCAAACTCCACACAGACAGTGACCTGAGCCAGGAATCGAACCCAGGATCCTGGAGCTGTGAAGCAGCAGTGCTAACCACTGTGCTACCGTGCCGTTGTAGAATTGCATCTGGAAACTGGCAGTTGTTGGCGTTGAGTCCTGAGACAGTCACAGCGATGCCATCGTTGTGAGGGATGTTGGTGTAGAGCCCCGAGACATCCATCGTGACAAGGCGTGTCGCTGGTTCAACTACTCCATGTGTGCTGAGTTTCTGAAGGAAGTCACAACAAAACCTGGTGTTTCTTTGTACAATGGGTTTCAGGATGTCCTCGATGTTGCCAGAGAGTTTCTCACACAGGGTCCCATTGCCCGATACGATGGGATGGCCGGGTGTGTTTGCCTTGTGTATCTTTGGGAGTTAGTAGAGGTCTCCAACACGGGGAGTGTGTGTGATGAGAGCATGGAGGGTGCTCTGAAGGTGGACTTCACAAACACGACAGAGTCGAGTCGCTGAGCAGAGACTGATAGCCAAGTTCCGCACACATGTGGATAGCCTCAACTTGGGTTCATGTCGCACTTTCTGTAACCCCTATGACTTGCCTGGGCTTGTAAAATCTCACTAACTGTCCTGTCTGGAGACAATACACATCTCTTTAACCTGTGCTAATGCTCTCTCCATTTACATTGTCAGTATGTTTATGACTTGAATAGCAGGTAATCTGTAAAGATTTGCATTCTAATCAGTATTCTGTAAACTGTGTGTGTTTATACGCCTTTCTCAGATCAGAACCTTCCACACACCTGACGAAAGAACACTGTTTCCAAAAGCTCGTGGTGTTACTATCGAATAAACTGGTTAGAATTAAACCCGACTTCTTACGATATCTGTATACACAGGGCACCCAATGGTCTGCCTTCAAACCCACTGTTTGTCACATCCTGAAAGACTTCAATCAAATGTGTGAGGCAAGATCTTCCTTCAAAAATCCACACTGATCATCTTTGACTAGTCTATATCTTGTGACGGGACAGTCATTCCAAGTTTTGGGGTTGTTTCTACTAATTTGCCCAACACCAATGTAAATCTGCCTGGGTGATAATTGTCTGCCACTGAATTTCATCCTTGGTTAAACAATGGAAACAGGTCTGTATTTCCCCAGTCCTCCCTCACCTCCCCTGTATCTAGTCCAGTTTGGGAGCATGGTGGCACAGTGGTGAGCACTGCTGCCTCACAGTGCCAGGGACCCGGGTTCGATTCTATCTGAGGTCATTGTCTTTGTGGAGTTTTCACTTTCTCTTCTTGTTTGCATGGATTTCCTCCGGGTACTCCCACAGTCCAAAAGACGTGTTAACCAGGTACAGTGGCCATGATAAATTCTCCTCAGTGAACGCGAGCAGGTGCTGGTGTGTGGGGACCAGGGTAAATTCACTCTACATTAATCACAGCGGTAATGGTTTGCTCACATTCTTCTTACTCATCTTGAAGCTTTCTTTTATTCGCAGTTAACTTGGTGACGATCATGATATTTTCTCGGGGAAAATGTGGACTGTCCGGTTCAACCACACGCTACCTGGTGGCCATGGCAACAGCAGTTCTATTGGTCGTAATCCTGGACCTGATTTTGAGGCAGATTCCCATTGCATATGAACTATCGTTTGTGCGACACATCCCTGTGTGTAATATTCACGCTGTGCTGCTTTATGCAGTTACTGACTGTACCGTCTGGTTCACCGTCACCTTCACCTTTGATCGGTTTGTGTTAATATGTTGTCAGAAGCTGAGAAGTAAATACTGCACCAAGAGAATGGCGGCCTTGGTGCTGGGGACAGTGACCGTTCTGTGCAGTTTAAAGGACACCACGTGGTACTTTATGCTGACCAATTGGTACTGGTTGAACAACAGCCCTTGGTTTTGTTACATGAATGTTCTCATGATGTTCTCAGACGTGTGGGGAGCTATCGAGATATTCCATAGTATCTTCACACCAGGGATCCCATTTGTTCTGATTCTACTTCTCAACTTTTTAACGGTCAGGCACATTTTGGCGAGCAACAGAGCACGCAGGAAACTACGGGCTGTGAGCAAAGGGGATAATGACAAGGACCAAGAAATGGATAGTCGACAGAAATCCATAGTTTTGTTATTTGCTTTATCGGGGAACTTCATAATCCTGTGGTCTGTCTTCTTGATATATTCAATGTGGCAGCGACTTTTTAATCTTGGCTTTGATTCTGTGTACATTCCTACTTTCATACTTGAAATAGGCCTCATGTTGCAACTCCTGAGTTGTTGCACAAACACATGCATTTACGCCATCACACAGCGGAATTTCCGGCAACAGTTGAAAAATATATTAAATGTTCCCTTTTCTGGTGTAGTGCAACATGTTAAATGTTGAAAATAAAATCAATCATAATAAGCTTTCTTTCTGTGATCCAAAAAAAGGGTTTTCATTTTCAGTTGCACAACGTCCCACCCTGATCTATTGAAACCTCTGACAGGATCCCAAAATTCTGGAATTGGCCATTGTTCTTATGCAAGTGACACACAGTCGCTAGTGGAAGAAAATTTACCATCACACATAAATGTAGAAAATGTGAAACAAATTAATTGGATTAACTGACGAGAGTGATTTGTAGTGAGGCACTAAACAAAGGCATGGAACAGAGAGACATTTTACATTGGATCTGAACAAGGGGAGACCATGTCTTCCAAGTGACTGATATTACAATGCATTCAAATTTGTGTTTGATACGTGGACACCAGAAGCAGATATGCTTCATGGACATTGGCCTTTCAAAAACTCTGGACAGAGATCGAGACAGTGGCTTAAAGGGAAGGACACATTTTCAAATGCAGAATGTCAGATATATAAACCTCGTCCATGCCAACTCTCAGTCTGATGGGTTCATTGGCGGAATGGGATCCCTGCCTCTGAGACTTCCAAATCTGCATCTTCTCAGGTGGAAGTCTCATTGAGAAGAGCCCACATCGAAGCAGCAGAATCTCAGAGAAAGACACTTATTCCCTTGCACATCCCAGTCTCCATCTTCACTGAAGGGAATGGAGAGGCACTGTTCCCTCACAACTCAAAGCAGCATCGAGATTGATAACTACAGCTAAGCGTAGTTCCACCCAGTCATATCAACTACCAATCAATCAGTCTCATCAAATGCGAATATGCAAAAAAAAAACGCCTGGGGACCCAGGAAAACAGCAGAACAGCTAGAGTCCTGTTTAAAGCAAGCACTTACGAACTGTTGTTCCATTTTGGAAGATGATGTCGGCGCTGGCACCTCAGAGAAGTGCAGTCGGACCCACTCTCCAGCTTTAGGAACTCGGCTGGTGCAGAGGGACTTGTACACGAGGAGTAGGTTACACTTGAACTGGGAGGGAGAAAATACACTGGTGGGGAAATCCTGTAAAGCGACTTGGGATTGTTTAATTTCGTCAGGTAGGTGGGCGAGAAGTAAAGAGTAGCGAGACAAAAGGGAGCGTTGAGGTTTATACAGGATTTAAAGAGAGAAATTGAAATACATAATACAGATATTAGCATGATAGAAGAACAAGGGGCGAGTGATGTACTAAACTGTACTTATTTCAACGCAAGTGACAGATAAACTCAGAACATGCCTGGGCACATGGGGCTGAGATCAGAAAACCTAGTGACTAGGTTAAAACCTTGGTGACTAGTGGAGTGCGCCAGGGGTCTGTGCTGGGGCCTCTGCTATTTACCATTTATATAGATGATCTGGAGGAGGGAACCGAGTGTATGGTGTTGAAATCTGCTGATGACACCAAGATTGGTGGAACGGCAAATTGTGCGGAGGGTGTGGAAAGTCTGCAGAGGGATCTAGATAGGCTGGGTGAATGGGCCAGGAACTGGCAAATGGAGTTTAATGTTGGCAAATGTGAGGTGGTCCACTTTGGTAGGAATAATGGTAGGAAGGACTATTACTTAAATGGCGAAAAAACCGCAGCAGGCGACGGTGCAGAGGGACCTGGGGGTCCTTGTGCAAGAGTCGCAAAAACCCAGCCTGCAGGTGCAGCAGGTGGTCAGGAAGGCGAATGGGATGCTGGCCTTCATAGCGAGGGGGATTGAATATAAAAGTAGGGAGGTCTTGCTGCAACTGTACAGGGCACTGGTGAGTCCGCAGCTGGAGTACTGTGTGCAGTTTTAGTCGCCACACTTACGCAAGGATATTTTGGCCTCGGTGGGAGTGCAGAGGAGGTTTACTAGGCTGATACCGGAGTTGAAGGGGTTGAGCTATGAGGAGAGGCTGAATAAACTAGGCATGTGCTCGTTAGACTTTAGAAGAATGAGGGGTGCTCTAATAGAGACGTATAAGATGATGAATGGGATGGATAGGATAGAGGTGGAGAGAACCTTCCCGCTCAGAAAGGACAGCAGGACTAGGGGGCACAGCCTCAAGATAAAGTGGGGGGAACGGTTTAGAACGGAGTTGAGGAGGAACTTCTTCTCTCAAAGGGTGGTGAATCTCTGGAATTCTCTGCCCGTTGAAGTGGTGGAGGCTGCCTCGCTAAATATATTTGAGGCGGATAGATAAGTTTTTGGTAGGCAGGGGATTTAAGGGTTATGGGGAGATGGCAGGAAAGCGGAACTGAGCCACGACCGATCAGCCATGATCTTATTGAATGGCGGGGCAGGCTCGAGGGGCTACATGGCCTACTCCTGCTCCTATTTCTTATGTTCTTATGTTCTAATATGGCTTAGGAACAGAATTGGGCCAATCGGCCCTTCGAGACTGCTTCACATTTAATCATGGCTGATCACTTTCTCAACACCATTCTCCGCCACCCCCCCCCCCGACCCCCCGGCGGCCCCGCTCCCCCCCATAACCAAAACCTACCTGTCTCTGTCTTAACAACACTCAGTGACCTGGCCTCCACCGGCTTCTGTATCAATGGGTTCCACTATTTCCCCATATCTGGTTGAAGACATTCCTCCTCATCTCGGATTTGAAGGGCTGTCCCTCCATCTGATGCCAGGCTCTGTTCTCTCCTTCTAATGAACACACCTTTCCCCTCCCCACTCTGTCCAGATCGATCAGTATTCTCAAATTTTCAATGAGATTGCCCATAATCTTTCTCAACTCGATGAAGTACAAATGACACACGTGAAACACTCCTCATACATCAAGATCTATTACCCAGAATCATTCTCGTGAACATAGAGCAGTGCAGCACTGTACAGGCCATTCGGCCCTCGATGTTTTGAACCTCCTCTGGAAACTCTCCCAGGTTGAACCATCCTTCCTCCGATGGGGGGCCCAAAATGTCTCACTATATTGTAAATGTGGTCTTCTCAAAGCCTTCTAAATCCTCAGCACTACATCCCTGCTTTTGCACTCTAGGGCTCTAGAAATGAATGCTAACATTGCACTCGGGTTGCTAACTACAAACTCAACTTGCAAAGTAACCTGAAGAGAATCATGAACTTGAAATCCCATGTCTGTTTGCGGTTCTGATTTCTGAATTCAGCCTCCATTTAGAAAATAGTCTATGCCTCAAGTGTTACTAGCAGAGGATATGCCGCGATTTTCCACGTTGTGTTCCATCTATCACTGTGTTCGCCACTCTTGTAATGTTCAAAGCCTTCTTAGCATCTCCATCTCTTCAATACTCCTTTGTATAATCGGCAAGTTTATCCACAGTACTTTCTGTTCCTTGATATAGATCTTTAACATATTGAGTGAGAAATCTGTTGTCCCCATACTGACCCTGGTGGAAATTCATGCATCATCGGCTTCCCACCTGAACAGATCATATTTTCCACACTCCCTGCTTAACACCAGTCAGCCAAGTATCTGTCCATTATGGTAACTTGCCTCTCACACAATGAGCGCTAATCTTACTCACTCGTCTCCTGTACAGCAGCTTGTCAAAGAATTTCTTGAAATCCAAGTAGACGACATCCACTGAGGGAAACATGGCTGAGGGAAGGAAGGGCTAGCGGCTCAATGTTCTGTGGTACAGTTGCTGCAAGAAGGACAAAAGGGCTGGTTCTAGAAGAGGGGGAACTTGCATTTTTGACTTGCAAGTTGTCTTGACACCATGTAGAGACAGTATCCCTGAGGGATCATCCAATCTTTCCCTCAGTGAGGATATATGAAAAACAGAAAGAAGCGATCACTTGGTGACTACAGGCCCCAAACAGTCAAAGTTAAGTTGAAGAGAAAATATGTAGGGAGATCTGAGATAGCTGCAAGAAAAATATGCCTGTAATCCTGATGGATTTTCACTTAGAAAGCATAGAATGGGAGTGACACGTCTGGCAAGTGGGACACTTTTGAAAGAGAGGTAATGAGAGGTCAGGACCAGCACATTCCTGTCAGTGTGAAGGGCAAGGCTGGCGGGTGGACGGGACACACTGCATGACTAGAAATATTGAGGAGCTGGTCAATAAAATGAAGGAAGAAAGTGCCAGGTGTCAGAAGGTGATGTTAAGCGAATCACTCGAGTTGTATAGAGGGTGCAGGATTACACTTATAAATGAAAATCAGGAAGTGAAAGAGGCGGGAGGAAACAACTTTGCAAGAAAGCCTAAAAAAAGGATATCCAGGTATTTTTCAAGCACATTAAACACAAAAGGTAACCAGTCAGAGCAAAATGAACTTCAAGATCAGCAAGGTTCTCTGTTGTGGAAGTCGGGTCTGAATTCCGAGCCGGATATTTCTCGCCCATATTTTCTGCAGAAAAGCAGTTAGAATCTACTGAACTCTGGTAACTCAATACTGACAAGGGGCCTTGGACTGAAGGTGAGGGGGGAAAGGTACAACACAGATATTAGAGGGAGGTTTTTCACACAGAGGGTAGTGGGGGTGTGGAATGCTCTGCCAAGTAAGATGGTGGAGGCCAACACACTAGAGTCCTTTAAGAGTAACTTAGACAGGCACATGACTGAGTTGGAGATGGGTGGATATAGGAGATTGTTTTAAATAAGGGTCATTAGCATTGGGGCGTCCCTGGTAAGGTAAATGGATATAGTACAATAATAATGTGTTTTTTTTTTCCTTTTCATTCACAGGTTTTAAGTCGGTCCACCTCATGTCCAACGAGGGGCATACACGCTATGAGTTGTACTGGGGCTGCTCTTGGTTGTTCGAGATTGGCCTAGTGCTTCATGTCGTTAGTGTGTGCCTAAACTGGACCAGATACTGGGCAAGACGACAGCTCAGTGACTATCGCTGATTGCTGTACAGACACATGGATTTGGGCCGGTGTCTGTGGGAGTTTGCACATTCTCCCCGTGCTTGCGTGGGTTTTCTCTGGGTGCTCCGGTTTCCTCCCACACACCAAAGATGTGCTATTAGGCTGATTGACAGGATTAAATTGTCCCTAAATCAGATTCCCTCAATGTGGATGGCCATAAAACATTAGACAGGGGTCATGGGTGGAGAGGTGGACTGGTGGTGTTGGAATGGCGGCGTGGGCTCATTGGGCTGAAGGGCCTGTTCCACGGGCTGATTTTGTTCTTTGTTCTTTGTTGCCTTTCCACATTCACATCACAGGAGAAAGTTTGCCAGATTTCTTAAAAATGTTTGAAGATTGGTAAATATCTGGGACCTGAGCAATGCATCTCAGGACATTTTGGAAAGCTAAGGAAAATATTATTGGTGCCCTCGGATAGATATAAGCAGATATATACATCATCGGCTGCAGTGCCATAAGACTGGGGTGGGGGGGTTGGTTGGGGGGGGGTGGTAGATGTTGTGCCACTTTCAGGAAAGGTGGCATTAGAAAGCAAAGGGACTGCAGATTTTTGAACATAAACTCATTGGTGGGTAAGTTATTGGAGCAGATGCTGAGAGTCAGGATATATCTGCATTTGGATCGCCAAGGATGGATTTGATATGATCACCAGGTGCTGTGTGTGGGAAATCATGTCTTAAAAAATTGGGCAGGCGTTTAAAAAAAAACTCTGAAAAAAAAGAAAAAATCCTTACCTTCAAACTCTCTGTACTGAGTCTCCTCTCCAAATGCTCCTCTGGAAACAATGAGCGGTGGACAGTGTAGAAGGAGCATTATTCTGTATCTAACCCCGTGTTGTACCTGTCCTGGGAGTGTTTGATGGGGGGACAGTGTAGAAGGAGCTTTACTCTGTATCTAACCCCGTGTTGTACCTGTCCTGGGAGTGTTTGATGGGGGGACAGTGTAGAGGGAGCTTTACTCTGTATCTAACCCCGTGCTGTACCTGTCCTGGGAGTGTTTGATAGTTACAGTGTGTAGGGAGCTTTACTCTGTATCTCACCCTGTGCTGTACCTGTCCTGGGAGAGTTTGATGGGGGGATAGTGTAGAGGGAGCTTTACTCTGTATCTAACCCCGTGCTGTACCTGTCCTGGGAGTGTTTGATGGGGACAGTGTAGAGGGAGCTTTACTCTGTATCTAACCCTGTGCTGTACCTGTCCTGGGAAACCTTGAGAGGGACGCTTGGGAGGAATCTTTACACTGCTTCTAACCCATGATCCACGTGTCCTTGGAGCTTTTGATGGGGACAGTGTGGAGTAATGTTTTATCTGTGTGCAACAAGGTGCAGTACCCTTCATTGGATTGTTTATTAGAACATAAGAACAGAAGAAATAGGAGCAGGAGTCGGCCATCTAGCCCTTCGAGCCTGCTCCGCCATTCAATAAGATCATGGCTGATCTGTCGTGGCTCAGTTCCACATTCCCGCCCTCTCCCCACAACCCTTAATACCTCTGTCTATCAGAAATCTATCTACCTGTGATTTAAATATATTTAGCGAGGCAGCCTCCACCACTTCAACGGGCAGAGAATTCCAGAGATTCACCACCCTTTGACTGAAGAAGTTGCACCTCAACTCTGATCTAAACTGCCCCCCCCCCCCCTTATCTTGAGGCTGTGCCCTCTAGTCCTGCTGCCCTTTCTAAGTGGGAAGAATCTCTCTACCTCTACCCTATATATCCCCTTCATTATCTTGTAAGTCTCTATAAGATCCTCCCTCAGCCTTCTAAACTCTAACGAGTGCAGACCCAGTCTATTCAATCTCTCTTCATAAGCTAACCCCCTCATCTCCTGTATCAGCCTGGTTAACCTTCCCTGCACTCCCTCCAGGGCCAATACATCCTTTTGCAAATAAGGGGACCAAAACTGCACACAGTACTCTAGCTGCAGCCTCACCAGTACCCTGTACAGTTGCAGCAAGACCTCCCTGCTTTTATATTGTATCCCCCTCGCGATAAAGGCCAACATACCATTTGCCTTCTTGATCACCTGCTGCACCTGCAGACTGGGTTTTTGCGATTCGTGCACAAGGACCCCCAGGTCCCTCTGCACCGTAGCATGCTGCAGCTTTCCCCCTTTTAAATAATAATCCCTCCTACTATTATTTCTGCCAAAGTGGATAACTTCACATTTGCTAACGTTATATTCCAATTCTACAGACATCCAGCCTGTCTAGATTATCAGAGTAACCTCATTGCATACACCTAATACTCATTCTAAACTTAAATTTCATGGAATCTCTGCAGTGCAGAAGGCTTTTCGGCCCATCGATGCTACGCAGACCAGAATCCCTTAGGACCCTATTCTCGTAACCCCACATATTTACTCTGCAAATCTCCTTGACATCAGGGGCAATATAACACGGCCAATCAAAGTAGCCCGCACATCCTTGCACTGTGGGAGGAAATCGGATGATCTGGAGGAAACACACGCAGACACAGAGAGAACGTGCAAGATTCTGCACAGAGAGTGAACTGAGTCCTGCTCCCTGATACTATCAGACAACACTGGGACTTTTCTCCTCGGAAAGACGGAGATTCAGGGGAGACATGATAGAGATAAATAAGATACTGAAGGGAATAGATAGAGTCAATAGTGAGAGGCTGCTCCCTAGACTGGGTACAAATACGAGAGGTCATGATCTAAGGGTGAGGGGGGAGAAGTATAATTTGGATGTGAGAGGAAGGTTCTTCACGCAGAGAGTCGTGGGGGTCTGGAACGCGCTACCGAGTAGGGTCGTGGAGGCAGGAACGTTGGACTTGTTTAAGGTTTACATAGATAGACACATGAGCGAAACAAGGATGGAGGGTTATAGTAGAGGGTATTAAATAGGGTCAGAGCCTCGGGAGACACCGGAAATGCAGACTTATATGTTAACGTTTTTGTCTTTTTATTCCGCAGGTGGAGGTCCACCTTGTTGTCTAACAAGGGGCATGCACACGGTGGGTCGTGCGTGGGCTGCTCTTGGAGGTTCCGGGAGTGGCCTAGTACTTCGTGTCGGTGTGTGTGCTTGATCCTGGACCAGTAGACGGGCGCCGCAACAGCTCGGTGACTAGCACTGCTAGCGGTGCAGATACATGGATTTGGGCCATTGTCTGTGGGAGTTTGTGCATTCTCCCTGTAGATGCGTGGGTTTCCTCCGGGCGCTCAGGTTTCCTCCCACACCCCAAAGATGTGCTCTTAGGCTGATTGGTTTACCAAATTGACACTATTCTCCCCTGAATCTGGCTAAGTTAGGGGTTCCATTCGCAGACACGCAGGGCAGGGTAGGCTTAGGAGAATGCGGCGGCATGGGCTCGTTGGGCCGAAGGGCCTGTTTCCCGTGCTGGGTTGTTCTTTGTTCTTTGTTAACACTGCTCATCATTGTGCCAACATGCTGCCCTCTTTCTGTAAAAAAATAAACTCAATTGGATGCATGTTTATAAAGAACAAGGAACAAAAAAGAACAAAAACAGCCCAACGAGCCCACGCCGCCATCTTAACACCGCCAGCCCCCCCCCCCCCCCTCTACCCATGACCCTGATCTAATGTTTTATGGCCATCCACATTGAGGGAAACTAGTTTAGGGACAATTTAGGGTCCCATTTCCAAAACACTTTGTTGCAATACAAGTTGGCACAAACTGTTGTTGCCAATGAAGATTTCATGCTCACCACAATTCACCTTCAAGAGAAGGCCATTGGGGTAATTCCCAACACCATGTTTCCAATGATCCTTCCACATCCACGGTGAAGAAGAAAAAGAAAATCAGCTGGTATGTTCGATAAATATTTCCAGCATGGAAACAGGCCCCTCGGCCCGATCTGTCTGTGCCGTCCCCCTGTGTGTACGAACCATAGTAAACACTTCTTTCGCATATCTCACAGCTTGGCATGGCTCCAGCTTCGTCCAATTCCACAAAAAACGAGAAACAGTTGTGAATGTCAGTCAATCCCTCACACAAACCAGCCTCCCACCCACTGGCTCCATCTACACTTCCGCTGCCTCACCAAAGCAGCCAGTATAACTCAGGACATTGTCTCTTCAACCTTCGTTTGTTCAGAAAAAAAATATACAACATTCGGAAGTGACGTACAAACCGATTAAAGGACAGCTTCTTCCCTGCTGCCTTCAGACCTTTGAATGGATCTATGTTGGACTAAGTTGATCTTTGTCCACTCTGTCTGTGCTGTCCCCCAAAGGCGTTGCTCTTTCCTAGTTGGCCGATGGCAGTTGTTAAGTTGTAAAGTCACAGAGGTTTACAGCTTTGGAAAGAGCCCTTATGGCCAACCTTGCCCACGCCACTCTTTTTTAACCACTAAACTAATCAAAATTACCCATGTTTAGCCCAAGTCCCTCGATAGCCAAGTTACCGATACAACAGAGTACATGTGTTTTTTTTAAGACAAAATTGAACCCAGTTCAGCAACTACATAGGACATAGAACACTACAGCACAAACAGGCCCTTCGGCCCACATGTTGCGCCGATCACATCCATACCTACCAATCCATAGACCTATCTATAACCCCCAATCCCATTAGATCCCATATACTCATCCAAAAGTCTTTTAAAAGACCCCAGCGAGTTCGCCTCCACCACCACTGATGGCAGCCAATTCCATTCACTCACAACCCTCTGAGTGAAAAACTTACCCCTGACATCTCCTCTGTACTTGCTCCCCAGCACCTTAAACCTGTGTCCCTCTCGTAGCGACCATTTCAGCCCTGGGAAATAGCCTCCGAGAATCCACCCTATCTATTCCTCTCAACATCTTATAAACCTCTATCAGGTCACCTCTCAACTTTCGTCTCTCCAGGGAGAAGAGTCCCAGCTCCCTCAACCTATCCTCATAAGGCATGCCTCCCAATCCAGGCAACATCCTTGTAAATCTCCTCTGCACCCTCTCAATAGCTTCCACATCCTTCCTGTAGTGAGGCGACCAGAACGGCGCACAGTCCTCCAAGTGGGGTCTGACAAGGGACTTGGATGCTTGTTCCAGACACTCAGCACGCTCTGTGTGAAGCAAATGCCCCTCTCGACCTTCTTGTATCTTTTGCCTCTCACCTTAAACCTATGCCGTCTAATTTTAGGCTGGGATACCTTGGGGGAATGTCACTGACTATCTAGCTGATCTGTGCCCCTCATTATTTTATAGACCTCCATAACATCACACCTAATCCTCCTACGCTCCAGAAACAAACTTCCAGTCTATCCAAACTTTCCTGAGAACTCAAACCTGCACAGTCATCCTCAACGCAGGGGCCACACAAGGCTGTGTTCTCAGCCCCCTCCCCCACTATATGTTTATACACCTCCGAATGTGTGGTGAAATTCCTCTCAAATTCCATTTTCAAGATTGCCGATGACACCTCCGTTGTGGGCTCGATCTCAAAGACTGACAAGACAGAGTACAGCAATGAGGACGAGAATCTGGTGAACTGTTGTGGCAACAATAAACTCTCCCTCAATATCAACAAAACGAAAGAGTAAATGAGCACATGCCCCATGTCTGCATAAATGCAGGTTTTATGTTTTGAGCTGTCCAGACTCTAACAACCTGTCTTGGTCAGCTTATGCTGACCCTACAGTTCCCAAAACCCACCAACGCCTCTGAAATTATCCGAAGACAAAGGACATCTGACCTTTAATCTTCAACATCTTATCCAGAATCTTCAGTATGTTCATCATTTTGCCAAGGCAAGATGTGTGAGACGATTCACTTTGGTCAGAGTAACAGGAGTACAGAATATAGGGCTAATGGAAGGACTCTTGGTAGTGTCGACGAGCAGAGGGATCTCGGTGTACATGTGCATAGCTCTCTGAAAGTTAGCACCCAGGTTGATAAGGTTGTTAAGAAGGCGTACGGTGTGTGAGCTTTTATTGGGAGAGGGATTGAATTTCGGAGCCGTGAGGTCATGTTCCAACTGTACAAAACTCTGGTGCGTCCGCACTTGGAGTATTGCGTACAGTTCTGGTCACCGCATTATAAGAAATGTGTGGAGGCATTGGAAAGGGTGCAGAGGAGGTTTACCAGGATGTTGCCTGGTATGGTGGGAAGGTCTTATGAGGAAAGGCTGAGGGACATGAGGTTATTTTCATTGGAGAGAAGAAGGTTACGAGGTGACCTGATTGAGGCATACAAGATGATCAGAGGGTTAGATAGGGTGGACAGTGAGAGCCTTTTTCCTTGGATGGTGATGGCTAACACAAAGGGACATAACTTTAAATTAAGGAGTGGTAATTATAGGACGGATGTCAGAGGTAGGTTCTTTACTCAGAGGGTAGTAAGGGTGTGGAATGCCCTGCCTGCAGCAGTTGTGGACTCGCCAACTTTAAGGGCGTTCAAATGGTCAGTGGATAGGCATATGGATAACATTGGAATAGTTTAGGTTAGAGGGTCATTAGATTGGTTCCACTGGTCGGCGCAACATCGAGGGCCGAAGGGCCTGTACTGCGCTGGAATGTTCTATGCTCTATGTTAAGGCCATCCTCATACCCCCACTAATTGCTTTCAAATAACCACACAACCTCAAACAGATAATTGCACGCAGCGATCTACCCAACCTCAGGGGAACAGAGATCATGACACCACACAGCCATGTCACACAAACCTCTGCAAGACATTCCCGATCATCGGCACGGCTGCCATCATCTCACGTGAGAACACCATCCACCAGGAACACGCTACATACTCCTGTGACTGGGCCAACATTGTCTACCTGACACATTATAGGGAAGAATATCGGGAGGCAAGGTATAGTTGCGAGACCTTGCAGACGTCACGGCAATGGATGGATGGGCATCACTTGACTATCACGAGGCAGGTGTTCCCTACCTGCCGGGGAATACTCCAGCAATCTAGAGCATTCAGCCTCTGAGCTTCCGATGAGCATTCTCCAAGCAGTCTTCACGACACATAACACAGAATTGCTGTGCAGAAATTGACAGCCATGTTCTGAGGACGGTCACAGTGGATTGTGGGTTCATGTCACAATATCTGTAACCCTCATGAATTACCTAGACTTGCAAAATCTCGCTAACTGTCCTCGATGGAGACAACTCACACCTCCTTAACCTGTGCTTAACTCTCTCTCCACTCACATTGGCTACACCTGTAAAGACTTGATCACCTGTTAAGGCTCATATTCCCACCATTGTCTTGTAATTGAGTTTGTGTCTATAGAAGTCCTATTTGTGTAACAAATCCTGCACTCGCCTGATGAAGGAACAACACTCTGAAAGCTCGAATTACCAAATAAACGTTTTGGACTTTAACCTGGTGTTGTGGGACTATTTAATGATTCTCTCTGTTGGCCAAGCGGGAGCATGAGGACTGAGTTCCACCAAGATATTTGTTTTTAATGACCCACAGTCAATATACGTACAAATTAGAGCTGGGACCATGACTCATTGATCCTTGTGCAATCTGTGCAAGGAAGAAGAATCATTGAGAGGCTGACTCTGTCAATTGGAGCAGAACGATGCTGGCTGGTTTCATAGGCATTCCTTCAGGATAGGTGATGCTACATTTCTAAATTACAATTGATGAAAGGAAAGTGTAACAATGGTGGGACTTGTCAACTCAGAACTCTACTCATTCCAACTGACTCCACTGCCCTTAAATAAAATGACACAACTATGGAAAGATGCAAAATTTCTCAGACGTGAAAGTATTGAAGAATTAGAATAAATGGATATTTCAGCATATCTTTCAAGTGCTCTCTGAACCTAGTCTGTGTTACTGCGTAAATGGCAGTGTTTGTGCAGCAACTCAGTACCTGCATCATGACGCCTAATTCCATCACAAGATAAGGTACATAGAAATCCTTATGGCCCAGAAACCACATCCGCCTCCAGATAGAATGAAACATGTACAATGCCCACAGAACAATGAAGTTGGCTGAGATAACAAATAGCAGAATAATAGATTTCCTTCGACTTTCCATCTCTGAGTCTTGCTGCTGACTAAAATGTGATAAACAGTCAAAACGTTGAGAATCAGGATCACAATAAATGGGACACACGGGTTTAGAATGTTGTGCACAAATACAATTGCTCCCCAGACCACTGAGTCCATAACATCAAGAGGCATGCTACAAAACCAGGGGTCATTGGCTCCATAATATTCACCCAGTAGCATGAAATACCAGGAAATGTTCTTCAAGAAGCTCAGCACAGTCACTGTTACCAGAACCACTGCCGCTGTTCTCTTGGTGCAATATTTACCTTTGAGTCACTGGGTGCAAATGGCCACAAATCGATCAAATGTGAAAGTGACCGTGAACCAGACAGAACAGTCCGTGGCTGCATAAAGCAGGACGGCGTGGATGTTACACACGGTGAGAGACCACACAAAATAAAACTGTTCATAGAAAACAATCGGAATTTGCCTCAATATCAAGTCCAATATAATAACGAGTAGATCTGCCACTGCCATGGCCACCAGGTAACGAGTGACACAATTGGAGAGACCACATTGTTTTCGACACAGAACGACAATTGTCAGTGAGATAACTGTAAGGAAATAGAACACAATAATGGAGTTAAACATCAGAAGATCTGGCTGAGAAATGTCTAATTAATTGACGAGTATATGAAATATTAACAGTGTGCCAGCATCCAGTGATATATTGAAGCAATTTGAAATGATACATAGAGTCATCAAGGCTTACAACATGTGCCATTTGGCACAACTGTTCCATGCCACCTTCTTTTTACCCAAGAAACTTCTCCCAATTGCCCGTGTTTGGCTCATATCACTCTATGCCAATCTTACCCTTGTAACTGTCTAAATGTTTTTTTTAAGACAAAGATGTACCCACCTCTACTCATAAGAACATAAGAACATAAGAAATAGGAGCAGGAGTAGGCCATCTAGTCCTTCGAGCCTGCCCCGTCATTCAGTAAGTTTATGGCTGATCTGTCGCTGCAGGCACTTACCACCCGCTGGATTTTTTTTTATCTCTCCCCTCTCACCTTAAACCATTAGCCTCTAGTTTTAGACTCTTCTGTCTCTGTGTCCCTTATTGTTTTATATAGACTCCCATAAGATCACCCCGGAACCTCCCACGTTCCAGAGGAAAAGAAAAACAGTCTATGCAGTCTGTCCTTATAACTCAAAGCATCAAGTCCATGAAGAAACTTAGCAAATATTTTCTGCACTCTTTTCTTAATTTAATAATGTCTTTTGTATAATACAGCAACCAGAACTGTACACAGTTGAGAGCATTGCTTTGTAAATAAAATGTCCTTCTGGAAACTATTGTATCTCTCTCCTTTCACCTTAACCGTATGTTTTCTAGTTTTAGACTCCCTTGCCTTTCGGAAACAACACCGTCTTCTATAAACATCTGTCAGTAGCTCTTCTCTTGCTTTGTTAGTGACATTTTTATACGGCGAGTCCAAATGAGATTTCAGGTCAATGGTAACCTGTGGATTTTGATAGTGATGAATTCAGCAACGGTTATTCCACTGAAAGCCAATGGAGGGTTGTTAGATGTTCTTTTTGATGGAGATCATCTCTGCCTGGTCCTTTCCTGGCACACACGTCCCACCAGTGCCTGATGTAACACAAGGAGAACTGACAAAGCCAGGAGGCAGATTATCTGCAGTAACAAGAGTAAGAATGGGGTGGCAGGAGACTCCTTCACACTAACTTCACTCCCTGGTCCCCATGGACATACACATGTATAAATTACAACAACACACAGCGGGGACTGCTCTCTGGCAGTGAAGTATGATGGCATAGCCTCGGCTGACTCATCTATTATCACAAAAAGTGCCAAATTCGATGAAATGGGTGGGTGTGGAGATGTTTTCTCAACCACTCACCAGCAGAACAATATGCCTTGTGGATGAACATAAGGTTAATGTTTATTGATCAGTGTTAGATGTGGGCTTACAGTCACACTGCAATCAACTTACCATAAAAATCCCTGAATTTCCACACTCTGGCGCTTGTTCGTGTAAACTGAGGGAGAATTGAATATGGCCAATTCAAATAATCACAAGCGCTTTATCTGAATGCACGAAGCATTCGGAATAAAGTGGATGAGCTGGTGGCGCAGATCGACACAAATGGATACGATCTGGTGGCCATTACAGAGACGTGGCTGCAGGGTGACAGGGACTGGGAGATGAATGTACAGGGCTATCAAGTGTTTAGGAAGGATAGGCAGGAGGAAAGAGGGGGTGGCGTAGCTCTGCTGATTAAGGATAGTATCAAGGTGGTAGTAAGGGATGATATAGGAACCAAAGAGCAGAAAGTGGAATCGTTGTGGGTGGAGATTAGGAACAGCAAAAGGAGGAAGACGCTGGTGGGTGTCGTCTATAGGCCCCCGAATAATGATCTGGAGGTGGGGCGGGCGGTTAACACGCAGATAAGTGCGGCGTGCAGGAATGGGACGGCCGTAGTTATGGGAGATTTCAATCTGCATATTGATTGGTCGACCCATGTTGGACGAGGTGGGCTCGAGGAGGAGTTCTTGGAATGCTGCCGGGATAATTTCCTTGAACAGTATGTGTTGGAGCCGACGAGGGAGCGAGCTATCTTGGATCTGGTGCTATGTAATGAGGCGGGTAGAATTAGGGACCTTGCGGTGAAGGATCCTCTTGGAGAGAGTGATCATTGTATGGTGGAATTTCTGGTGCAGATGGAGGAGGAGAAAGTGGGTTCCCGGACACGCGTCCTTTGTTTGAATAGAGGGGAGTATGGTAGGATGAGAGAAGAATTGGCGAATGTGGACTGGGGGAGTGCGTTGGAAGGTAGGTCTGCTGAGGAGCAGTGGAGGATCTTTAAGGAGATCTTTCTTGGTGCTCAGCAGAAATTTATTCCGATGGTTAAAAAGGACAGTAGGAAGAGAGGTAGTAAGCCGTGGATAACGAAGGAGGTGAAGGAAAGTGTTAAATTAAAAGCGGAGGAATTTAGAGTAGCTAAGAGTAGTGGGCGAGAAGAGGATTGGGAAAGGTTTAAATGTTAACAAAGATTGACAAAGAAGTTGATAAAGGAGGGTAGGAGAAGCTATGAGGCTGGGCTAGCACTTAATATAAAAAAGGATAGCAAGAGTTTTTATAAATATATAAAAAGGAAGAGGCTGGCTAGGGTGAACGTTGGTCCTTTAGAGGATGAGAAAGGGGAGCTAGTGGTAGGGGATGGGGATATGGCTAAGGTCTTGAATAACTTTTTTGTTTTTGTCTTCACGGAGGAGGACGTAAATAATTTGCCGGGTGTTAGCGATGGAAAGGTGGTAGGACTGGAGGGTCTTAATGACATTACTGTTACTAGAGAGGTGGTGCTCGACAGACTGGAGGGGCTGATTGTGGACAAGTCCCCAGGACCGGATGGAATGCATCCGAGGGTTCTGAAAGAAATGGCGGAGGTTATAGTGGATGCCTTGGTGGTTATTTTCCAGACGTCGCTGGATTCCGGGGAAGTGCCGGAAGATTGGAAAACGGCTAATGTTACGCCGTTGTTTAAGAAGGGTGCCAGGCAAAAGGCGGGGAATTATAGGCCGGTTAGTTTAACGTCTGTGGTAGGTAAAATGTTAGAATCCGTCATTAAGCAGGAAATTGCGAGGCATCTTGAAGGGAATTGCATGATAGGGCGGACGCAACACGGTTTCATTAAAGGGAAGTCGTGTCTGACAAATTTACTGGAGTTCTATGAGGATGTGTCTAGGGCGGTGGATAGAGGAGAGCCGGTGGATGTGGTCTTTCTGGATTTTCAGAAGGCGTTTGACAAGGTAACTCACAAGAGGTTACTGCAGAAGGTCAGGGGACATGGAGTTGGGGGTAGGGTGTTAGCGTGGATAGAGGATTGGTTGTCAAATAGGAGGCAGAGAGTGGGGGTCAATGGGTGCTATTCGGATTGGCGGTTGGTGACTAGTGGGGTGCCCCAGGGGTCGGTGCTGGGGCCTCAGCTATTTACCATTTATATAGATGATCTGGAGGAGGGAACCGAGTGCAGGGTGTCGAAATTTGCTGATGACACCAAGATTGGGGGAAAGGCAAATTGTGCGGAGGGTGTGGAGAGTCTGCAGAAGGATCTAGATAGGCTGGGCGAATGGGCCAGGAAATGGCAAATGGAATTTAATGTTGGCAAGTGTGAGGTGGTCCACTTTGGTAGGAAGAATGGTAGGAAGGACTATTACTTACGTGGCAAAAACCTGCAGCAGGCGACGGTGCAGAGGGACCTCGGGGTCCTTGTGCATGAGTCGCAAAAACCCAGCTTGCAGGTGCAGCAGGTGGTCAGGAAGGCGAATGGGATGCTGGCCTTCATAGCGAGGGGGATTGAATATAAAAGTAGGGAGGTCTTGCTGCAGCTATATAGGGCATTGGTGAGGCCGCAGCTGGAGTACTGTGTGCAGTTTTGGGCGCCGCACCTGCGCAAGGATATTTTGGCCCTGGAGGGAGTGCAGAGGAGGTTTACTAGGCTGATACCGGAGTTGAGGGGGTTGAGCTATGAGGAGAGGCTGAATAAACTAGGCTTGTACTCGCTAGAGTTTAGAAGAATGAGGGGAGATCTCATTCCAATGTATTGTACTCTGATTCTGATCCATTGGTGTCAAATGTCCATCTGTGTTTCCTCTTAGATTCTGATCTCTCGCTCTGTCACTCCAATCACTTGTCTCAGATTCTGATCACTCCTTTGTGGAGTCTCCAATTCTTTGGAATATCGGTGTTGTTTCCACCCACTGAAACTTTGATATAACTCACTGAAAGAATTCCCTTGATAAACAAAGAGGGGGAACCATCCAGGGAATACAGTTACTGTCCATGGAGAGTGAAATTACTTACACTCACTAAACAAATATGCCCAGTTACCGCCTTTGGATCCAAAGTTTTCTTTTAATGTCAAAAAGATTGGAACATTTTACATGCGTTCTGACACCTTTACCCTGCGCCTATTTCCACAAATGTCAGCAGTGGTTTCTGTTTTATTTCAGATTTATGTCTTAAATGGCAGTTTTCTTCTATTGGACATTTCTGTTTGTCTGGGTGAGTGAAGTTTGGTTGCACAAAGAACTGTTGAAGGGACTGGCTGTACTTTCATCAATGTACATCACATAAATAGTGCTGTCATAGGATTGGAATCTTTTAATTATTTTTGAAAAAAAAAACCTTAAAGTAGAAGGGGAAAGGTAAATCCTGATCCTGCAGTTATGTTAGAATGATGTCCGGGAGTTGAGGGTCACTTTTTGACTCTGCAATGTTTTCTAACAGAAATAAGATTTAGATATCATAGAACATAGAACATTACAGCGCAGAACAGGCCCTTCAGCCCACGATGTTGCGCCGACCAATTAAAAAAACAGTGACCCTCTAACCTAAACCAATCCCTTTCCATCCATAAACCTATCCACGGATCTCTTAAACGCCCCCAAACGAGGCGCATTTACAACTGCAGCAGGCAGGGCATTCCAATCCCTCACCACCCTCTGGGTAAAGAACCTACCCCTGACATCCGTCCTATAACTACCCCCCCTTAATTTAAAGCCATGCCCCCTCGTGCTAGCTTTCTCCATCCGAGGAAAAAGGCTATCACTGTCCACCCTATCTAAACCTCTAATCATCTTATATGTTTCAATAAGATCCCCTCTTAGCCGCCTTCTTTCTAACGAAAACAACCTCAAATCCCTCAGTCTCTCCTCATAGGACATACCCTCCATACCAGGCAACATCCTGGTAAACCTCCTCTGCACCCTCTCCAATGCCTCCACATTCTTCCTATAATGTGGGGACCAGAACTGCACACAATACTCCAAGTGCGGCCGCACCAGAGTTTTGTACAGTTGCAACATGACGTCGCGGTTCCTAAATTCAATCCCCCTATCAATAAATGCCAAGACACCGTATGCCTTCCTAACAACCTTATCCACTTGATTCCCAACTTTCAGGGATCTATGTACACATACACCTAGATCCCTCTGTTCATCAACACTATTCAGAGTCCTACCGTTAGCCCTATACTCTACACATCTGTTATTCCTGCCAAAGTGAATTACCTCACACTTTTCCGCATTAAACTCCATCTGCCACCTCTCGGCCCAGCTCTGCAACTTGTCCAAGTCTCTCTGTAAACTATGACACCCTTCCTCACTATCTACCACACCTCCGACTTTGGTGTCATCAGCAAATTTACTAATCCACCCAATTATACCCTCATCCAGATCATTTATAAAAATTACAAACAGCAGTGGCCCCAAAACAGATCCCTGAGGCACACCACTTGTAACAGTTACAGATAGGCTTACATTAACACTGCAACGAGGTTGCTGTGAAAATCTCCTCGTCACCACACTCTGGCTTCTGCTCGGGTACACTGAGGGAGAATTTAGCATGGTCAATATACCTCTCCCGTCTGTCTTCCGGACTGTAGGAGGAAACCCGAGCACCCAGAGGAAACCAGTGAAGAAAGCGGGAGTACGTGGAATCTCCAGACAGAGAGCGACCCAAGGTGTGAATCGAACCTGGGTCCCTGGCGCTGTGAGGCAGCAGTGCTAACCACTGTGCCACCATGCAAAAGTTGGCATTTGGAATGATTCTGAGTTTAAAATGGAGAATTTGTATGGTTCCGCTAAGAGAAAATCTTATTTACCAAAGGTGACGTGATTCATTGATTTAGTAGAACGATCTGTGTCCGTGCTGGTTTTGTCTGAAATACATGCAGCATGGAACCTCAGCCTGTGGCAGTATCTCTCACTGTCTCACTGTCCCTCCTGGAACTGTGGAACATTACAGCACAGAAACAGGCCTTTTGACTCTTCTTGTCTATGCCAAACCATTTTTCTGCCTATTCCCACTGACCTGCACCTGGACCATATCCCTCCACCCCCTCTCATCCATGTACGTGTCCAAGCTTTTCTTCAATGTTAAAAGTGAGCCTGAATTTACCACTTCATCTGGAAGCTCATTCCACACTCCCACCGCTCTCTGTGTAAACGTCCCCCCTCCCCAATATTCCCTTCAATCTTTTCCCCCTTCACCCTTACATAAGAACATAAGAACATAAGAAATAGGAGCAGGAGTAGGCCATCTAGCCCTTCGAGCCTGCCCCGCCATTCAATAAGATCATGGCTGATCTGTCGTGTCTCAGTTCCACATTCCCGCCCTCTCCCCATAACCCTTAATCCCCTCTCTTATCAAAAACCCATCAACCCGCGTCTTAAATATATTTAGCGAGGCAGCCTCCACCACTTCAACGGGCAGAGAATTCCAGAGATTCACCACCCTTTGAGTGAAGAAGTTCTTCGTCAACTACGTTCTATCCCCCCTTTTATCTTGAGGCTGTGCCCCCTAGTCCTACTGTCTTTTTTGAGCGGGAAGAGTCTTTCCACCTCTTTCCTATCCATCCCATTCATCATCTTATACGTCTCAATGAGACCTCCCCTCATTCTTCCAAACTCTAACGAGTACAAGCCCAGTTTATTCAGCCTTTCCTCATAGCTCAACCCCCTCAACTCCGGCATCAGCCTAGTAAACCTCCTCTGCACTCCCCCCAAGGCCAAAATATCTTTGCGCAGGTGCGGCGCCCAAAACTGCACACAGTACTCCAGCTGCGGCCTCACCAATGCCCTATACAGCTGCAGCAAGACCTCCCTACTTTTATATTCAATCCCCCTCGCTATGAAGGCCAGCATCCCATTCGCCTTCCTGACCACCTGCTGCACCTGCAGGCTGGGTTTTTGCGACTCATGCACAAGGACCCCGAGGTCCCTCTGCACCGTCGCCTGCTGCAGTTTTTCGCCCCGTAAGTAATAGTCCTTCCTACCATTCTTCCTACCAAAGTGGACCACCTCACACTTGCCAACATTAAATTCCATTTGCCATTTCCTGGCCCATTCGCCCAGCCTATCTAGATCCTTCTGTAGACTCTCCACACCCTCCGCACAATTTGCCGTTCCCCCAATCTTGGTGTCATCAGCAAATTTCGACACTCTACACTCGGTTCCCTCCTCCCGATCATCTATATAAATGGTAAAAAGCTGAGGCCCCAGCACCGACCCCTGGGGCACTCCACTAGTCACCATCCGCCAATCCGAATAGCACCCGTTGACCCCCACTCTCTGCCTCCTATTTGACAACCAATCCTCTATCCACGCTAACACCCTACCCCCAACTACATGTCCCTCGACCTTCTGCAATAACCTCTTGTGATGTACTTTGTCAAACGCCTTCTGAAAATCTAGAAAGACCACATCCACCGGCTCTCCTCTATCCACCGCCCTAGACACATCCTCATAGAACTCCAGTAAATTTGTCAGACACGACTTCCCTTTAATGAAACCGTGCTGCGTCTGCTCTATGAAGCAATTCCCTTCAAGATGCCTCGCAATTTCCTCCTTAATGACAGATTCTAACATTTTACCTACCACAGATGTTAAACTAACCGGCCTATAATTCCCCGCCTTTTGCCTGGCACCCTTCTTAAACAACGGCGTAACATTAGCCGTTAACCCATGTCCTCTAGTTATTTTTTCTCCCCTGGCCTCAGTGGAAGAAAAACAGCTTGCATTCACTCTAACTTACACAACGGATTACTGTGAAGAAGTGTACCGACAACTAAACAATGAGGAACACTACAGACAGTTACCCGCAGATCCAACCAAAGAACACACTCGTCAACTCAACAATCTGATCAAGACCTTTGATCTGGGCCTTCAGAGCACCCTCCCTGCTCTCATCCCATGTACTCCCCGCGTTGTAGATCTCTACTGCCTCCCAAAGATGCACAAGGCAAACACACCCGGCCGTCCCATCGCATTGGGCAATAGGACTCTGAGTGAGAACCTCTCCGGCTACGTCGAGGGCATCCCGAAACCCATTGTACAAAGAACCCCCAGCTTTTGTCGCAACACTACGGAGTTCCTACAGAAACTCAGCACACATGGAGCAGTTGAACCAGGGACACTTCTCGTCACAATGGATGTCTCGGCGCTGGACACCAACATCCCCCACAACGATGGCATTGCTGCGACTGCCTCAGTACTCAACGCCGACAACTGCCAGTTTCCAGATGCAATTTTACAACTCATCCGCTTTATCCTGGACCACAATGTCTTCACCTTCAACAACCAGTTCTTCATGCAGACACATGGAACAGCCATGGGGACCAAATTCACACCTCAATATGCCAACATCTTCATGCACAGGTTCGAACAAGACTTCTTCACTGCACAGAATCTTCAACCGATGCTGTACACTAGATACATCGATGACATTTTCTTCCTTTGGACTCATGGTGAACAATCACTGAAACAACTATATGATGATATCAACAAATTCCATCCCACCATCAGACTCACCATGGACTATTCTCCAGAATCAGTTACATTCTTGGACACACGCATCTCCATTAAGGACGGTCACCTCAGCACCTCACTGTACCGCAAGCCCACAGACAATCTCACAATGCTCCACTTCTCCAGTTTCCACCCTAAACATGTTAAAGAAACCATTCCCTATGGACAAGCCCTCCGTATACACAGGATTTGCTCAGATGAGGAGGATTGTGACAGACACCTCCAGACCCTGAAAGATGCCCTCATAAGAACGGGATATGGCGCTCGACTCATAGATCGGCAGTTCCGATGAGCCACAGCGAAAAACCGCACCGATCTCCTCAGAAGACAAGCACAGGATACTATGGACAGAGTACCCTTTGTCGCCCAGTACTTCCCCGGAGCGGAGAAGCTACGACATCTTCTCCGGAGTCTTCAACACATCGTTGATGAAGATGAACATCTCGCCAGAGCTATCCCCACACCCCCACTTCTTGCTTTCAGACAACCACACAACCTCAAACAGACCATTGTTCGCAGCAAACTACCCAGTCTTCAGGGGAACAGTGACCACAATACCACACAACCCTGTCACAGCACCTCTGCAAGACATGCCGGATCATCGACATGGATGCCATCATCACACGTGAGAATACCATCCACCAGGTACACGGTAAATACTCTTGTAACTCGGCCAACATTGTCTACCTGATACGCTGCAGGAAAGGATGTCCCGAAGCATGGTACATTGGGGAGACCATGCAGACGCTACAACAACGGATGAATGAACATCGCTCGACAATCACCAGGCAAGACTATCCCCTTCCTGTTGGCGAACACTTCAGCGGTCACGGGCATTCTGACTCTGATCTTCGGGTAAGCGTTCTCCAAGACGGGCTTCACGACACACGACAGCGCAGAGTCGCTGAACAGAGACTGATAGCCAAGTTCCGCACACATGGGATCTTGGGTTCATGTCACACTATCTGTAACCCCCATGACTTGCCTGGACTTGTGAAATCTCACTTACTGTCCTGTCTGGAGACAATACACATCCCTGTAACCTGTGCTAATACTATCTCCATTTACATTGTCTGTATCGTTACGACTTGAATAGCAGGTTAGCTGCAAAGACTTGCATTCTAATCAGTATTCTGTAAACTGTGTGTGTCTTTGTACGCCCTTCTCTGATCAAAACCTTCCACACACCTGATGGAGGAGCGCCAGTTCCACTTTCCCGCTTTCTCCCCATAACCCTTAATTCCCCTGTCTGTCAAAAACCTACCTACCCGTGACTTAAATACATTCAGCGAGGCAGCCTCCACCACTTCAACGGGCAGAGAATTCCAGAGATTCACCACCCTTTGAGTGAAGAAGTCCTTCCTCAACTCTGATCTAAACTGCCCCCCCCCCCCCGCTTATCTTGAGGCTGTGCCCTCTAGTCCTGCTGTCCTTTCTGAGCGGGAAGAATCTCTCTACCTCTACCCTATCCATCCCTTTCATTATCTTAACGTCTCTATAAGATCCCCCCTCAGCCTTCTAATCTCCAACGAGTACAGACCCAGTCTATTTAGCCTCTCTTCATAGTCCAACCCCCTCATCTCCGGTATCAGCCTAGTGAACCTCCTCTGCACTCCCTCCAAGGCCAAAATATCCTTGCGCAAATGCGGCGACCAAAACTGCACACAGTACTCCAGCTGCGGCCTCACCAGTGCCCTTTGCAGTTGCAGCAAGACCTCCCTACTTTTATATTCAATCCCCCTCGCTATGAAGGCCAGCATCCCATTCGCCTTCTTGCTTACCACTGTGCTCCCGCGCCATCCTATGTTTGTTGATATAAATATGCACTGATGTTTGTTGGTGAACATATTGCTCTGGGACATCTATTCCTCGCACAGAGTACATTCAATATTTTGGAGATTGGAAGAGTAAATGACCAGTACGATAATGGTGAAGGTAAGTGACAAAGCAACCTGATACATTGTGGGAAATTTAATTTTACACGTCATTTGTATTTAAATACGAGTTTCCAGTTCAATCATTCATCCCATGTTGAAAAATAATGCTGCTATTAATGAACCAGGATTGGGGACACATTTACTCCTGTATTACAGGAACTGTCTGTGCCTGTAGGTGAGCTCTCCTCACTGAGGGGAAACAGGGAGCCAATCCACACATCAGGTGTGTGAATATTAACATGTTCCTCTGAGAAAACTGTGGGGACCTTTTTCTGGCAACGATCCATCCTACGTCACTTCAGGATTTTGTCTCTAAAGCTGTGAAGGAACGGCGATATATCTCCAAGTCAGAATGATGAGTGGCTGGCAGGAGAACTTGCAAATGTTGGTGTTCCCTTGTATCTGTTATCCTTATCCTGCTAAATGGAAGTGGTCGTGTGTTTGGAAGGTGCTGTATAAGAAATCTATGACAGTATCTTGGGGTGCATCGTGTCGATTATACAAAGTGGTGTTGCTGAGCGTCGCTGGTTGGGAGACAGGATGTTTTGTGAATATGGTGCCAATCAAGTGGGTGCTTTGTTCTGGATGGTGTTGAACTTCAGTCGCCTTGACCCTCTGTGCTATTTTGCTACGTTCAGGTCAGATCCGATCCCAGCAATGTTAAAATGCAGCTGTGATGTGGATATGCCGGCGTTGGACTGGGGTAAACACAGTAAAAAGTCTGACAACACCAGGTTTAAGTCCAACCGATTTATTTGATAGTAAACTCACAAGCTTTCGAGGTTAACCCCTTCGTCAGGTGAATGGAGAGTTCTGGCCTCAGACAGAGCATATAACAGCACAGACAGTTCACAGATTAATGATTACAATGAGAATCTTTACACCTAACCTGCTGTTCAAGTCCTAAAGTGGCCGACAGTGTGAGTGGAGGGAGCACTGATCACAGGTCAAAGAGGTGTGTATTGTCTCCAGACAGTACAGTGAGTGAGGTTTTGCAAACCCAGGCAAGTCATGGGGGTTACAGATAGTGCGACATGAACCCAAGATCCCTGTTGAGACCTCCCTCATGTGTGCGGAACTTGGCTATCAGTCTCTGCTCAGTGACTCTGTGCTGTCGTGTGTCGTGAAGGCCGCCTTGGAGAATGCTTACCTGAAGGTCAGAGGCTGAATGCCCGTGACCACTGAAGTGTTCGCCAACAGGAAGGGAACAGTTTTGCCTGGTGATTGTCGAGCGATGTTCATTCATCCGTTGTCGTAGCGTCTGCATGGTCTCCCCAATGTACCATGCTTCGGGACATCCTTTCCTGCAACGTATCAGGTAGACAATGTTGGCCGAGTTGCAAGAGTATTTACCGTGTACCTGGTGGATGGTATTCTCACGTGTGATGATGGTATCCATGTCGATGATCCGGCATGTCTTGCAGAGGTTGCTGTGACAGGGTTGTGTGGTGTTGTGGTCACTGTTCTCCTGAAGGCTGGGTAGTTTGCTGCGAACAATGGTCTGTCATTGATGAAGACGAACATCTCGCCAGGGCCATCCCCACACCCCCACTTCTTGCCTTCAGACAACCAGACAACCTCAAACAGACCATACACGCGATGGGTCGTACTGGGGCTGCTCTTGGTTGTTCGAGATTGGCCTAGTACTTCATGTCGTTAGTGTGTGCCTAAACTGGACCAGATACTGGGCAAGACGACAGCTCAGTGACTATCGCTGATTGCTGTGCAGACACATGGATTTGGGCCGGTGTCTGTGGGAGTTTGCACATTCTCCCCGTGCTTGCGTGGGTTTTCTCCGGGTGCTCCGGTTTCCTCCCACACCCCAAAGATGTGCTATTAGGCTGATTGGCAGGAATAAATTGTCCCTAAAACAGTTTCCCTCAATCTGGA
Organism: Carcharhinus amblyrhynchos; assembly: GCF_965287045.1. Classification (NCBI taxonomy): domain Eukaryota; kingdom Metazoa; phylum Chordata; class Chondrichthyes; order Carcharhiniformes; family Carcharhinidae; genus Carcharhinus; species Carcharhinus amblyrhynchos. Next base: position 332,893 of record NW_027649848.1, on the reverse strand, counting down.
TGGCCATAAAACATTAGACAGGGGTCATGGGTGGAGAGGGGGACTGGTGGTATTGAGATGGCGGCGCGGGCTCGTTGGGCCGAAGGGCCTGTTTCCTGGGCTGATTTTGTTCTTTGTTGTTGTTTGTCTCAACAGGGATCTTGGGTTCATGTCGCACTATCTGTAACCTCTGTGACTTGCCTGGGTTTGTAAAACCTCACTCACTGTACTGTCTGGAGACGATACACATCTCTTTAACCTGTCATCAGTGCTCCTTCCACACACATTGCCGGCCACTTTCGGACTTGAACAGCAGGTTAGGTGTAAAGATTCGCATTCGTATCAGTAATCTGTAAACTGTCTGTGCTTTATATGCTCTGTCTGAGGCCAGAACTCTCGATTCACCTGACGAAGAGGGAAACCTCGAAAGCTAGTGAGTTTACTATCAAATAAAACGGTTGGACTTAAACCTGGTGTTGTCAGGCTTTTTAAAATGCAGCTGAACATGACACGGGTAACACGACAGCTCAGTGACTATCACTGTTTGCTGTGCAGATACACGGACCTGGGTCGGATCTCCTACTTGGGTCGGTGTCTGTGGGAGTTCGCACATTCTCCCAGTGCTTGTGTGGGTTTTCTCCGGGTGCTCCGGTTTCCTCCCACACCCCCAAAAAACGTGCTTTTAGGTTAATTGGTGTTGACAAATTGTCTCTAAATTAGACCTCCCTTATTCTGGCACACATATAATTCTCTAAACTTGCACATCTTTATTGTGGAGTCCAAGAGGTGTAGACAAAAGTCATAGATAGAAGGAGGATTGGAATGAGGCGTTCAGTGAATGTTAAAATTGCGACGTTGGCTTTGTTGGGCCGAAGGGCCTGTTTCCTGTGCTGTGTTGTTCTTTGATCTTTGTTCTCTGTAACATCACACCATCCCTGCTGTCACTGGGACACACCCCTTTCTTTTTCTGTCACAGTAAGAATAGCTCACGGTCTATTCCTGGAAATACAGCGGCAGACTCCGTTGCTGTTCTGCTATAATAGTCTAAGCCACATCCCATCTGTGTGGACCAACTTTAATTTTCCCCAGGGTGACGGGTTCTACAAGTACAAGAACATAACAGCGACATGAGCCAAATCTACCTCCCCACAACAAATGGTTTGCAAATATGTAAAGCGATGAATTTGATATGGACATTATGGTGCGTTGATCGTAATTGCTTTATTGTGATAGGAGATGTTGGAATGGATATCGTTTCTTTTCATGTAAGTTCATGGAATTCTTGAAGGAACGGATTCACCGAAATGCTAATTAGTTTCATCAACATTTCAGTCATCTCACCCAGGCCAGTTTACCATCGCCAATCACTCGTGTGTTGACAGCGATAGCCGAGTGTTATTCAATGGCTACTCAGCACAGCTTGTCCCAAGTCAATTGGCTTCCGGCTTGAGTGGATTCGGCTTCATTGAATCGCCCCCTTTCCCCTGTTCATTCACGGTTGATAGAGCTCCAAGAGCTGAGGAGGAGACAGATAAAGAACAGCGAGAGGTACGACACAGGAAGATGTCATTCCGCTCACCATGTCTGTACCGAGACGGATGCCTCTCTACTCCAACACATTTTTGACTCGACATTGTCCATATCCCGATATTCCCTGCCTATTCATGTACCTATTCAAATGTTTCTTCAATGCTGTTATAACAATCTGTTTCCACCACCTCTTCAAGCAGAACATTCCGATCATTTACCACCCAATATGCAAAAAAAACTTGACCTGCCGTCTCTTTTAAACACTCCCCCCTTTCACTTCCAGAGAATGTTCCAGAATAATTACCCTTTCGATGCTGCAAAAAAAAACCCACGGACTCTCCACTCTATCCAGGCCTGTCACAATGTTGTAAAACTCTCACCCTGCCCCCATCAAACCCCTGTCAGCACCACATCCTGCCATATCCCCTGACGATCTACCTTATCATTTGCTACACCCCAATATTTAAATCAGTTGCAAACTTACTAATAAGCCACAAAACGCTGAGAAACAGCAATGGCCCCAGCACTGATCCTTGGGGAAATAGACCTCCAGTTAGAAAAAGTACCGACAACAGCGACTGTCTGCTTTCTATACCCAAGCTAGTCTGCACCCATCTTATCAGCTCACCTCGGATCCCATATCATTTCACCTTCTGTATTAGGCTGCCACGAGGAAACTTACTGAAGGCTTATTAATGTCCGATATGCAAAATCTACTGTCCTGCCCTGGTCAGTACTTCCTGTCACTTCCTCGAAGAACTGAATGAAGCTTGTGAGAGATGATATCCTCTTCAGAAAAAAACACATGGTGTTTATCACTAACAAGCATACTCTTTCCAGATCTGAGCACATCCTGTCCTTAAGAAACTTGTCCAATAATTTCCCCATCACTGATTTTTTTTTGGATCACCGGCCTATCATGTTTTCGGATTGTCTTTTCTGCCCTTTTTTTAAAAAAAAATGGAACAATGTTAGTTAATCTGCAACCCTGTGGTACATTGTCGGTAGCTAAGGAGGAGACAATGATTTTGGCCAAATCCACAGCAAATTCTTCCCTCACCCTCCAAATATTCTGGGATAGATCCGACCTGGCCTTGGGGCTGGTCCACTCTAATGTTTCTTAAACGCCAATACCTCTTTTTTATCTCTCATTTCTGGAATGTCAAAATCCTCCTTTCTGCACTTCCCATTCACCATATCATTGTCCTTTGTGAATACTAATCCCAAATACTTGTGAAGGGTCTCAGCCCCAACATCTAGTTCCACACACACAAATTATTTCCACTGCCTTTGGCTGGACCTGGAGCTATCCTTTCCTGAGCTGCACTCTTCCCCCTCACACATGCATAAAACAGCCTTGGGAATCCAATTAACCCTGCCTGCCAAGGATATTTCTTGGCCCTCTTTTTGCCCTCCAAAGTCTGTTATGAGGCACGTTTTGGTATTCCTGTACTCCTCAAGAGCTCCATCCATGTTTAATCCCCTGAAACTTTTCTAAGCCTCGGTCTTTTGTTGCGAAAATCGCGATTTCTCTTGTCATCCAGGGTTCCAGAATCTTGCAATCTGTGCTCTTCATTTTTACAGGGAGATGCTATTCCTGAATTGTTAACGACAGAGTTTTAAATGACTCCCACAAATCGGATGTGGTTTTACCCTCGAACAGCCGTCCCCAGTTTACTTTCCATAGCTGCTGCCTAATATTGCCACAAGTAGCCTGCCCCCAGGTCAGTACTTTTCCTCTGGAGATACGTGCATTATTATCTAAAACAAAACTTGCAAATTTATTTATTATGATCACATTTCCCCCCCCCAAAAAAAAAATGCCCTCCCACTGAGACATCAAACACGTGTCTGGGTCCTTTTCCCAGATCGAGGATTATCTGAATATTGCCTCAAGAAACACTCTTGGACACACTGGACCAACATTCTCCCGTCAAACCCCTTGAATCCCAGTCTGTATTGGGTGAAGTTAATTTCACCCATCACAATGACCCAGATATAGTGAGGTCCATGGGGAGATCGAAGGATGTTCCACTGTAACCGCAATAATAAGTATTGGGGTAGGTGGGACTTGTTCGGGCGGGATGGGGTTGGTCTGAATCGTGCTGGGACCAGAGTGTTGGCGAATCGAGTAAAGAGGACTGTAGACAGGGCTTTAAACTAATTGGGGGGGGGAGGGTGCGAGGGTAGGTGACGCTACGAGGTCTAAAGTTAAGGATAGGGTACAGGTAAGGGAAGAGGCCGAGGATGTCCCAATTGGTAGCGTTACGGCAAATAGGGTCCAGGTGAAGGCTGGGATGAAAGCGCTTTATCTGAATGCACGAAGCATTCGGAATAAAGTGGATGAGCTGGTGGCGCAGATCGACACAAATGGATACGATCTGGTGGCCATTACAGAGACGTGGCTGCAAGGTGACAGGGACTGGGAGATGAATGTACAGGGCTATCAAGTGTTTAGGAAGGATAGGCAGGAGGAAAGAGGGGGTGGCGTAGCTCTGCTGATTAAGGATAGTATCAAGGTGGTAGCAAGGGATGATATCGGAGCCAAAGAGCAGAACGTGGAATCGTTGTGGGTGGAGATTAGGAACAGCAAAGGGAGGAAGACGCTGGTGGGTGTCGTCTATAGGCCCCCGAATAATGATCTGGAGGTGGGGCGGGCTGTTAACACGCAAATAAGTGCGGCGTGCAGGAATGGGACGGCAGTAGTTATGGGAGATTTCAATCTGCATATTGATTGGTCGACCCATGTTGGACGAGGTGGGCTCGAGGAGGAGTTCCTGGAATGCTGCCGGGATAATTTCCTTGAACAGTGTGTGTTGGAGCCGACGAGGGAGCGAGCTATCTTGGATCTGGTGCTATGTAATGAGGCGGGTAGAATTAGGGACCTTGCGGTGAAGGATCCTCTTGGAGAGAGTGATCATTGTATGGTGGAGTTTCTGGTGCAGATGGAGGAGGAGAAAGTGGGTTCCCGGACACGCGTCCTTTGTTTGAATAGAGGGGAGTATGGTAGGATGAGAGAAGAATTGGCGAATGTGGACTGGGGGAGTGCGTTGGAAGGTAGGTCTGCTGAGGAGCAGTGGAGGATCTTTAAGGAGATCTTTCTTGGTGCTCAGCAGAAATTTATTCCGATGGTTAAAAAGGACAGTAGGAAGAGAGGTAATAAGCCGTGGATAACGAAGGAGGTGAAGGAAAGTGTTAAATTAAAAGCGGAGGAATTTAGAGTAGCTAAGAGTAGTGGGCGAGAAGAGGATTGGGAAAGGTTTAAATGTCAACAAAGATTGACAAAGAAGTTGATAAAGGAGGGTAGGAGAAGCTATGAGGCTGGGCTAGCACTTAATATAAAAAAGGATAGCAAGAGTTTTTATAAATATATAAAAAGGAAGAGGCTGGCTAGGGTGAACGTTGGTCCCTTAGAGGATGAGAAAGGGGAGCTAGTGGTAGGGGATGGGGATATGGCTAAGGTCTTGAATAACTTTTTTGTTTCTGTCTTCACGGAGGAGGACGTAAATAATTTGCCGGGTGTTAGCGATGGAAAGGTGGTAGGAATGGAGGGTCTTAATGACATTACTGTTACTAGAGAGGTGGTGCTCGACAGACTGGAGGGGCTGATTGTGGACAAGTCCCCAGGACCGGATGGAATGCATCCGAGGGTTCTGAAAGAAATGGCGGAGGTGATAGTGGATGCCTTGGTGGTTATTTTCCAGACGTCGCTGGATTCCGGGGAAGTGCCGGAAGATTGGAAAACGGCTAATGTTACGCCGTTGTTTAAGAAGGGTGCCAGGCAAAAGGCGGGGAATTATAGGCCGGTTAGTTTAACGTCTGTGGTAGGTAAAATGTTAGAATCCGTCATTAAGCAGGAAATTGCGAGGCATCTTGAAGGGAATTGCTTGATAGGGCGGACGCAACACGGTTTCATTAAAGGGAAGTCGTGTCTGACAAATTTACTGGAGTTCTATGAGGATGTGTCTAGGGCAGTGGATAGAGGAGAGCCGGTGGATGTGGTCTTTCTGGATTTTCAGAAGGCGTTTGACAAGGTACCTCACAAGAGGTTATTGCAGAAGGTCAGGGGACATGGAGTTGGGGGTAGGGTGTTAGCGTGGATAGAGGATTGGTTGTCAAATAGGAGGCAGAGAGTGGGGGTCAATGGGTGCTATTCGGATTGGCGGTTGGTGACTAGTGGGGTGCCCCAGGGGTCGGTGCTGGGGCCTCAGCTATTTACCATTTACATAGATGATCTGGAGGAGGGAACCGAGTGCAGGGTGTCGAAATTTGCTGATGACACCAAGATTGGGGGAAAGGCAAATTGTGCGGAGGGTGTGGAGAGTCTGCAGAAGGATCTAGATAGGCTGGGCGAATGGGCCAGGAAATGGCAAATGGAATTTAATGTTGGCAAGTGTGAGGTGGTCCACTTTGGTAGGAATAATGGTAGGAAGGATTATTACTTACGTGGCGAAAAACTGCAGCAGGTGACGGTGCAGAGGGACCTCGGGGTCCTTGTGCATGAGTCGCAAAAACCCAGCTTGCAGGTGCAGCAGGTGGTCAGGAAGGCGAATGGGATGCTGGCCTTCATAGCGAGGGGGATTGAATATAAAAGTAGGGAGGTCTTGCTGCAGCTGTATAGGGCATTGGTGAGGCCGCAGCTGGAGTACTGTGTGCAGTTTTGGGCGCCGCACCTGCGCAAGGATATTTTGGCCCTGGAGGGAGTGCAGAGGAGGTTTACTAGGCTGATACCGGAGTTGAGGGGATTGAGCTATGAGGAGAGGCTGAATAAACTAGGCTTGTACTCGTTAGAGTTTAGAAGAACGAGGGGAGATCTCATTGAGACGTATAAGATGATGAATGGGATGGATAGGATAGAGGTGGAGAGACTCTTCCCGCTCAAAAAAGACAGTAGGACTAGGGGGCACAGCCTCAAGATAAAGGGGAGGCGGTTTAGAACGGAGTTGAGGAGGAACTTCTTCACTCAAAGGGTGGTGAATCTCTGGAATTCTCTGCCCGTTGAAGTGGTGGAGGCTGCCTCGCTAAATATTTTTAAGAAGCGGGTTGATGGGTTCTTGATAAGAGAGGGGATTAAGGGTTATGGGGAGAGGGCGGGAAAGTGGAACTGAGCCACAACAGATCAGCCATGATCTTATTGAATGGCGGGGCAGGCTCGAAGGGCTAGATGGCCTACTCCTGCTCCTATTTCTTATGTTCTTATGTTCTTTATAAACACGAAAAACATATTAAACATGAACAAATTGGATTACAAAGCAATACTCCTGAAACTCTCAAAATTCATCGTCCACATTCCTCGGCAGGTGGTAATGAAACTTTGATCCAACCTGCCGAAAATACCCACCGTTTCCATATGAGAGATGTGAAACTTCCTTTCAAAAGTCACACTTTTAAATCCTGTTTAATATCCTGCGCTCGCTGCACTGCTTCCAGGAACATCTCTGTTTTGTGTTTGCATCTCACCTCTCAAGTTTCCTTTGCCATAATGGCATTTTTACCCAAACTCCATATGTCACAAAAGGTTTATGCGATTGTTTCAAATAATTAGGGGTTGGCACGGTGGCACAATACCTGTTTGTAATTTACATGTCCTCCCCGTGTCTGCGTGGATTAGCTGCGGCTGATCCAACCCTACCCCATCGCCCCCCCCCCCCCCCCCCCCCCGCGCTATCAGTGTGTCCAACAATCTGCGGGTTAATTTGACTGGCCAGAAAAACAATGTCCGTAGTGTCAGTGAGACGAAATATGTGGATTTAACGCTGACAGGTTTTGGGTACTGCCACTGCATTTTTGAAGAGTGGTTTGGGTTCCTTGGTTAATTGCATGAATATCTCCAAACCTGGTGTAAGTTCTCAGGCAAACTGAGCACTAATGTATGTATCATTCTGGCCTCTAACGGAAAATGTTATTGAGATCGGGACACCGAACCGGTACACAACATTCCAGGTGAAAATTCGACACATTTCTTACCTTTCCATCAGAGCCTCTGCTTCATGTTTCCAGCAAAGTTTGTCTTCACCATTATTTAATTGTACAGCCTGAGAGATACTTTTCATCTTTCTAAAATCTACTTCCTATAGCTGAGCTTTCAGAGCAGTCACAAATTGTCTAACTCTCTCCAACAACAATCCAATGAGGTGAATTTTAGAGACCACAGTTGCTGTGGATGAATTGTTGATATATTTAGTCTTCATGCTGTAGTCTTCTGCAAGAAAAAAAACAACCCCAGATAAAATTGAAATCAAATCTCACGGCGAACATCATTGTCTCGCATGAATCTAAATTCAGGCTTTATCCTTCAAGAGAAGGAATCTTCAAATTCGATTGACATAAAGTTGTACAGCGCTACTATTGATCAATAATAAACATATCGTCACATTAATTTAGGATCGTAACAATGACAAACTCGTTTTTTTTAACCATCATTTAATTAATTCTAAAGTTCTAGGAAAGGGATATTTCACTCTCTCCTTCATTTGATTGGGTCATTCCATAAATGGAGATTGAGTTCAGAAATCAGAACCGAAAAGGGACATGGGAGTTCGAGTTCATGATTCTCTTCAGGTTACTTTGCAAGTTGAGTTTGTAGTTAGCAACCCGAGTGCAATGTTAGCATTCATTTCTAGAGCCCTAGAGTGCAAAAGCAGGGATGTAGTGCTGAGGATTTAGAAGGCTTTGAGAAGACCACATTTACAATATAGTGAGACATTTTGGGCCCCCCATCGGAGGAAGGATGGTTCAACCTGGGAGAGTTTCCAGAGGAGGTTCAAAACATCGAGGGCCGAATGGCCTGTACAGTGCTGCACTTCTCTATGTTCACGAGAATGATTCTGGGTAATAGATCTTGATGTATGAGGAGTGTTTCACGGGTGTCATTGTGTACTTCATCGAGTTGAGAAAGATTATGGGCAATCTCATTGAAAATTCGAGAGTACTGATCGACCTGGACAGAGTGGGGAGGGGGAAGGTGTGTTCATTAGAAGGAGAGAACAGAGCCTGGCATCAGATGGAGGGACAGCCCTTCAAATCCGAGATGAGGAGGAATGTCTTCAACCAGATATGGGGAAACAGTAGAACCCATTGATACAGAAGCCGGTGGAGGCCAGGTCACTGAGTGTTGTTAAGACAGAGACAGGTTTTGGTTGTGGAGGGGAGGGGATGGTGTTGAGAAAGTGATCAGCCATGATTAAATGTTGAAGCAGACTCGATGGGCTGATTGGCCCAATTCTGTTCCTAAGCCACATGGTTTTCTGATCTCAGCCCCATGTGCCCAGGCACGTTCTGAGTTTATCTGTCACTTGCGTTGAAATAAGTGCAGTTTAGTACATCACTCGCCCCTTGTTCTTCTATCATGCTAATATCTGTATTATGTATTTAAATTTCTCTCTTTAAATCCTGTATAAACCTCAACGCTCCCTTTTGTCTCGCTACTCTTTACTTCTCGCCCACCTACCTGACCAAATTAAACAATCCCAAGTCACTTTACAAGATTTCCCCACCAGTGTATTTTCTCCCTCCCAGTTCAGGTGTAACCTACACCTCGTGTACAAGTCCCTTTGCACCAGCCGAGTTCCTAAAGCTGGAGAGTGGGTCCGACTGCACTTCTCTGAGGTGCCAGCGCCCACATCTTCTTCCAAAATGGAACAACAGTTCGTAAGTGCTTGCTTTAACCTGGACTCTAGCTGTTCTGCTGTTTTCCTGGGTCCCCAGGCATGTTTTTCTTGCAGATTCGCATTTGATTAGACTGATTGATCGGTAGTTGATATGACTGGGTGGAACTACACTTAGCTGTAATAATCAATCTCGATGCTGCTTTGAGTTGGGAGAGAACAGTGCCTCTCCATTCCCTTCAGTGAAGATGGGGACCGGAATGTGCAAGGGAATAAGTGTCTTTCTCTGAGATTCTGCTGCTTGGATGTGGGCTCTTCTCGATGAGTCTTCCACCTGAGAAGATGCAGATTTGGAAGTCTCAGAGGCAGGGATCCCATTCTGCCAATGAACCCATCAGACTGAGAGTTGGCATGGACGAGGTTTATTTATCTGACGTTCTGCATTTGAAAATGTGTCCTTCATTTCAAGCCGCTGTCTCCATCTCTGTCCAGATGTTTTGAAAGGCCAATGTCCATGAAGCGTATCTGCTTCTGGTGTCCACGTATCAAACACAAATTTGAATGCATTGTAATATCAGTGACTTGGAAGACATCGTCTCCCCTTGTGATAGGATGAGAGAGGAATTGGCAAATGTAGTTTGGGGGTGCAGATTGGTCGGTAGGACAGCTGAGGAACAGTGGAGGATCTTTAAGGAGATCTTTCTTGGTGCGCAGCAGAAATTTATTCCGATGGTAAGGAAGGATCGTAGGAGAAGGGATAATCAGCCATGGTTATCGAAGGAAATAAAGGAGAGTATTAAATTAAAAGCTGATGCATTTAGAGTGGCTAAAAGCAGCAGGCGAGTAGAGGATTGGGAGAGGTTTAAAAATCAACAAAGAATGACGAAGAAGTTGATAAAGAAAGGAAGGATAGACTATGAAGCTAAACTAGCACTAAATATAAAAAAGGATAGTAAAGAGCTTTTATAAATATATAAAGAGGAGGAGGCTGGCTAGAGTGAATGTTGGACCCTTAGAAGATGAGAAGGGGGATTTAGTGGTGGGGGATGAGGAAATGGCTGAGACCTTAAAAAAGTTTTTTTGCCTCGGTCTTCACGGAGGAGGATGCGAATAGTTTGCCGGAAATTAAAGATAGAAGGATGGTAGGAGTTGAGGTCCTGAATGCGGTCACTGTCACTAGAGAGGTAGTGCTCGATCGACTAGCGGGACTGATGGTGGACAAGTCCCCAGGGCCGGATGGAATGCATCCCAGGGTTCTGAAGGAAATGGCAGAGGTGATAGTGGATGCCTTAGTGATTATTTTCCAAACCTCGCTGGATTCCAGGGAACTGCCAGAAGATTGGAAAACCGCTAATGTTACGCTGCTGTTTAAAAAGGGAAGCAGGCAAAAAACAGGGAATTATAGGCCGGTTAGTTTAACATCTGTTGTAAGAAAAATGCTGGAATCCGTCATCAAAGAATAGCGAGGCATCTTGAGGAGAATTGTTTGATAGAGCAGACGCAGCACGGATTCGTTAAGGGGAAGTCCTGTCTGATGAATTTATTGGAATTCAATGAGGATGTGTCTAGAGCGGTAGACGGAGGGGAACCAGTGGATGTGGTGTTTCTCGATTTTCAGAAGGCGTTTGATAAGTTGCCACACAAAAGGTTTTTACAGAAGGTTAGGGGGCTTGGAGTTGGGGGTAAGGTGTTAACGTGGATAGGGGATTGGCTGTCAAATAGGAGGCAGAGAGTAGGTATCAGTGGGTGGTATTCGGATTGGCGGTTGGTGACTAGTGGAGAGCCCCAGGGATCAGTGCTGGGGCTTCAACTATTTACCATTTATATCGAAGATCTGGAGGAGCGAGCCAACTGTAGGGTGTCGAAATTTGCTGATGACACAAAGATAAGTGGAAAAGCAAATTGTGTGGAGGGTGTGGAAAGTCTGCAGAGGGATCTGGATAGGCTAAGCGAGTGGGCGAGGACCTGGCAGATGGAGTATAATGTTAACAAGTGTGAGGTTATCCACTTTGGCAGGAATAATAGTAGGAGGGATTACTATTTAAAGGGCGAAAAGCTGCAGCATGCTACGGTGCAGAGGGATCTGGGGGTCCTTGTGCATGAGTCGCAAAAACCCAGCCTACAGGTGCAGCAGGTGATCAGAAGGCGAATGGGATGCTGGCCTGTATAGCAAGGGGGATAGAATATAAAAGCAGGGAGGTCTTGCTGCAACTGTACAGGGCACTGGTGAGGCCGCAGCTGGAGTACTGTGTGCAGTTTTGGTCGCTGCACTTGTGCAAGGATATTTTGGCATTGGAGGGAGTGCAGAGGAGGTTCACTGGGCTGATACCAGAGTTGAGGGTTGAACTATGAAGACAGGCTGAATAGGCTGGGCTTATACTCGTTGTAGCTTAGAAGGATGAGGGTGGATCTTTCAGAGACATATAAGATGTTGAAGGGGATGGATAGGGTAGAGAAAGAGAGATTCTTCCCGCTCAGAAAAGACAGCAGGACTAGAGGGCACAAGCTCAAGATAAGGGGGGGGGGGCGGAGGGGGGAAGCAGTTTAGAACGGAGTTGAGGAGGAATTTCTTCATTCAAAGGGTGGTGAATCCCTGTTATTCTCTGCCTGTTGAAGTGGTGGAGGCTACCTCGCTAAATATATTTAAGACATGGGTAGATGGGTTTTGGTAGGCAAGGGGATTAAGGGTTATGGGGAGTAAGCGGGAAAGTGGAACTGAGCCACTTCAGATCAGCCATGATCTTATTGAATGGCGGGGCAGGCTTGAGGGGCTAGATGGCCTACTCCTGCTCCTATTTCTTATGTTCCTATGTTCTTATGTTAAGATGCAATGTAAAATGTCTCTCTGTTTCATGCCTTTGTTTAGTGTCTCACTAAAAATCACTCGAGTCAGTTAATCCAATTAATTTTTGTCATATTTTCTACATTGTTGTGTGATGGTAAATTTTCTTCCACTAGCGACTGTGTGTCACTTGCATACGACCAATGGCCAATTCCAGAATTTTGGGATCCTGTCAGAGGTTTTAATTGATCAGGGTGGGACATTGTTACAACTGAAAGTGAAAGCCCGTTTTTGGATGACAGAGAGAAAGCTTATTATGATTGATTATATTTTTAACATTTAACATGTTGCACTACACCAGAAAGGGGAGCATTTAGTATATTTTTCAACTGTTGCCGGAAATTCTTCTGTGTGATGGCATAAATGCACGTGTTTGTGCAGCAACTCAGGAGCTGCAACATGAAGCCTATTTCGAGCATGAAAGTAGGAATGTACACAGAATCAAAGCCAAGATTAAAAAGTCGCTGCCACATTGAATATATCATGAAGACAGACCACAAGATTATGAAGTTCCCCGATAAAGCAAATAACAAAACTATGGATTTCTGTCGACTATCTATTTCTTGGTCCTTGTGATTATCCCCTTTGCTCACAGCCCGTAGTCTCCTGCGTGCTCTGTTGCTCGGTAAAATGTGCCTCACCGTTAAAAAGTTGAGAAGTAGAATCAGAACAAATGGGATCCCTGGCGTGAAGATACTATGGAATAGCTCAATAGCTCCCCACACGTCTGAGAGCATCATGAGAACATTCATGTAACAAAACCAAGGGCTGTTGTTCAACCAGTACCAATTGGTTAACATAAAGTACCATGTGGTGTCCTTTAAACTGCACAGAACGGTCACTGTCCCCAGCACCAAGGTCGCCATTCTCTTGGTGCAGTATTTACTTCTCAGCTTCTGACAACATATTAACACAAATCGATCAAAGGTGAAGGTGACGGTGTACCAGACGGTACAGTCAGTAACTGCATAAAGCAGCACAGCGTGAATATTACACACAGGGATGTGTCGCACAAATGATAGTCCATATGCGATGGGAATCTGCCTCAAAATCAGGTCCAGGATTACGACCAATAGATCTGCTGTTGCCATGGCCACCAGGTAGCATGTGGTTGAACCGGACAGTCCACATTTTCCCCGAGAAAATATCATGATCGTCAGCAAGTTAACTGCGAATAAAAGAAAGCTTCAAAATGAGGAAGAAAAATGTGAGCAAACCATTACCGCTGTGATTAATGTAGAGTGAATTTACCCTGGTCCCCACACACCGGCACCTGTTCGCGTTCACTGAGGGAGAATTTAGCATGGCCACTGTACCTGGTTAACAATGACCTCAGACAGAATCGAACCCGGGTCCCTGGCACTGTGAGGCAGCAGTGCTCACCACTGTGCCACCATGCTCCCAAACTGGACTAGATACAGGGGAGGTGAGGGAGGACTGCGGAAATGCAAACCTGGTTCCATTGTTTAACCAAGGATGAAATTCAGTGGCAGACAATTATCACCCAGGCAGATTTACACTGGCGTTGGGCAAATTAGTAGAAACAACCCCAAAACTTGGAATGACTGTCCCGTCACAAGATATAGACTAGTCAAAGATGATCAGTGTGGATTTTTGAAGGAAGATCTTGCCTCACACATTTGATTGAAGTGTTTCAGGATGTGACAAACAGTGGGTTTGAAGGCAGACCATTGGGTGCCCTGTGTATACAGATATCGTAAGAAGTCGGGTTTAATTCTAACCAGTTTATTTGATAGTAACGCCACGAGCTTTTGGAAATGGTGTTCCTTCGTCAGGTGTGTGGAAAGTTCTGATCCGAGAAAGGTGTATAAACACACACACAGTTTACAGAATACTGATTAGAATGCAAATCTTTACAGATAACCTGCTAATCAAGTCTTAAAGATGCTGACAATGTGAGTGGAGATAGCATTAGCACAGGTTAAAGAGATGTGTATTGTCTCCAGACAGGACAGTTAGTGAGATTTTACAAGCCCAGGCAAGTCATGGGGGTTACAGATAGTGCGACATGAACCCAAGATCCCGGTTGAGGCTATCCACATGTGTGCGGAACTTGGCTATCAGTCTCTGCTCAGCGACTCTACACTGTCGTGTTTGTGAAGTCCACCTTCAGAGCACCCTCCATGCTCTCATCACACACACTCCCCATGTTCGAGACCTCTACTAACTCCCAAAGATACACAAGGCAAACACACCCGGCCGTCCCATCGTAATGGGCAATGGGACCCTGTGTAACAGCCTCTCCGGCTACATCGAGGACATCCTGAAACCCATTGTACAAAGAGCCCCCAGGTTTTGTCGTGACTTCCTTCAGAAACTCAGCACACATGGTGTAGTTGAACCAGGGACACTCCTCGTCACAATGGATGTCTCGGCGCTCTACACCAACATCCCCCACAACGATGGCATTGCTGCAACTGTCTTAGGACTCAACGCCATCAACTGCCAGTTTCCAGATGCAATTCTACAACAGCACGGTAGCACAATGGTTAGCACTGCTGCTTCACATCTCCAGGGTCCTGGGTTCGATTCCTGGCTCAGGTCACTGTCTGTGTGGAGTTTGCACATTCTCCCCATGTCTGCGTGGGTTTCTTCTGGGTACTCTAGTTTCCTCCCACAGTCCAAAGATGTGCGGGTTGGGTTGATTGGCCATGTAAGAAATTGCCCCATAGTGTCTTGTGATGTGTAGGTTAGAGGGATTAGTGGTTATAATATGTAGGGATATGGGGGTAGGGCCTGGGTGGGATTGTGTTTGGTGCAGAGTCGATGGGCCGAAGGGCATCTTTCTGCACTGTCGGGTTGTATGATTCTAACTCATCCACTTCTTCCTGGACCACAATGTCTTCACCTTCAACAACCAGTTTTTCATCCAGACACACGGAACAGCCATAGGGACCAAATTCACACCTCAATATGCCAACATCTTCATGCACAGGTTCAAACAAGACTTCTTCACCGCACAGGACCTTCAACCGATGCTACACACTCGATACATCGATGACATTTTCTTCCTTTGGACTCATGGTGAACAATCACTGAAACAACTATATGATGATATCAACAAGTTCCATCCCACCATCAGACTCACCATGGACTATTCCCCAGAATCAGTTGCATTCTTGGACACACGCATCTCCATTAAGGACGGTCACCTCAGCACCTCACTGTACCGCAAGCCCACAGACAATCTCACAATGCTCCACTTCTCCAGTTTCCACCCTAAACATGTTAAAGAAGCCATTCCCTATGGACAAACCCTCCATCTACACAGGATCTGCTCAGATGAGGAGGATCGTGAGAGACACCTCCAGACACTGAAAGATACCCTCTTAAGAACAGGATATGGTGCTCGACTCATCGATCGACAGTTCCGACACGCCACAGCGAAAAACCGCACCGACCTCCTCAGAAGACAAACACGGGACATGGTGGACAGAGTACCCTTCACCTCCAGTACTTCCCCAGAGCGGAGAAGCTACGACATCTTCTCTTGCGTCTTCAACACATCATTGATGAAGACGAACATCTCGCCAGGGCCATCCCCACACCCCCACTTCTTGCCTTCAGACAGCCACAAAACCTCAAACACAGCATTGTTCGCAGCAAACTACCCAGCCTTCAGGGGAACAGTGACCACATCAGCACACAACCCTACCACAGCAACCTCTGCAAGACCAGATCATTAATACGGACAGCATCATCTCACATGAGAACACCATCCACCAGGTACACAAGACATACTCTCGCAACTCAGCCAAAGTTGTCTACCTGATACGCTGCAGGAAAGGATGCCCCGAAGCATGGTACATTGGGGAGACCATGCAGACACTACGACAACGGATGAATGAATATCGCTCGCCAATCACCAGGCAAGAATGTTCCTTTCTTATATTTATCCGACCCATGTAGCTTTCAAAACAGTTTTTTTTTTAAATACTAAATGTACCCGCCTCTGCTACTACCTCTGGCAGCCTAGTCCAGACACTCAACACCCTCTGTCTGAAAAAATACACCTCAGGACCATTTTGGATCTCTCACCTCTCACCTTAAACCTATGCTGTCTAGTGTTAGACTCCTCTACTTTTGGGAAAAGATGTTGACCATCTAGCCAATGTGTGCCCTTTGTTATCTTATAGACTTCTGTAAGATCACTTCTGAGCCTCCTACGCTGCAGAACAAAACAAAAATCCAGTCTATCCAGATTCTCTTTATAACTCAAACCACCGAGTCCCGGGAACTTCCTAGGAAATGTTCCTGAAATCTTTCTAGTTTAATAATGTCCTTGATATGACACAGTGACCAGAACTGAACAAAACATTCTCCAATAATGCAATTGTATTCTGATACAATCACAGTTTCATGTTTCTACCTTGCGAAATTATCATAACATAAGAACATAAGAAATAGGAGCAGGAGTAGGCCATCTAGCCCTTCGAGCCTGCCCCGCCATTCAATAAGATCATGGCTGATCTGTTGTGGCTCAGTTCCACTTTCCCGCCCTCTCCCCATAACCCTTAAACCCCTCTCTTATCAAGAACCCATCAACCCGCTTCTTAAAAATATTTAGCGAGGCAGCCTCCACCACTTCAACGGGCAGAGAATTCCAGAGATTCACCACCCTTTGAGTGAAGAAGTTCCTCCTCAACTCCGTTCTAAACCGCCTCCCCTTTATCTTGAGGCTGTGCCCCCTAGTCCTACAGTCTTTTTTGAGCGGGAAGAGTCTCTCCACCTCTATCATATCCATCCCATTCATCATCTTATACGTCTTATCCAGGAGAGGATTTTGATAAATTTATCTGTATGCGACTACACATATCTCACTGACAAATCTCAGAATGGCTCTTTGTTCCAAACATTCCCTCCTTTGTTTAAATTAATCAATTGTATATTCGCCAAGTTTTGTGAAACGTTGTTTTAATTTCTCCAATTGTTTGTTTCACACAGTACATTTTACTCTGCTTATCTAAACAGCCTTAGTCTTGCATCAACTCGGACCATCACAGTTCATTGTCTGAATGTTCTTAATAATGTTAAACCATCCTCACCTTCTTAGTATACAAACTGATGGAATGTGGATCTTTCTATGAACTCTAATTACTGATCAATTCCACTTTGTTGGAGAGTGTTTCGATTAAAAAAAATGTTCTATTCATATTATAACACCAAAGACAGGATTCAGCCAGTCGGCCCTTCGAGTCTCGCCCGCCATTCCATCATGGATGATTATTTTTTCTCTGATTTCCATTCTCCTGTCTTTTCCCCATAACACCTGATCTCCTTATTAATCAAGAACCTTTCTCTCTCTGTGTTTCTTACAGAATCTCAATTGCTTGGCCTCCACAGCCTTCTGCGGCAAAGATTTTCACAGTTCCATCCCTCCCAGGCTGGAGAAAGTTCCTCCTCATCTCTGTGTTAAAAAGATTGCCCTATTATTCTGATGTTCTGACCTCTGGTTCTCGTTGTTCCTCCCAGTGGCAACATTCTCTCCACATCCACTGTATCCACGCCTCAAAGTATCCTGCGAGTTTCCTCATGATTCTACCCCTCTGTCCCCACCCTTCTAAAGTCCAACAAATACACACCCAGGATCCTCAAACGTTCCTCATACAACAAGCTCTTCGTTCCACACCCATCACTCTTGTGAACCTCCTCTCGAGGCATTTCCAAGGCCAGCACACCCTTGCTAGGATATGGGGCCCGAAACTGCTAACAATACTCCAAGTGTAGTCTGACCAGAGACTTATACAGTCTCAGGAACACATCTCTGTGTTTGCATTCTCGCTCCTGAATCGTTTGTGAGGAACCTTTTTGTTGAAAGTGAAATTTCAGAATGCGTTGAACCAAATGTATATTCTGAACTATTCTGGTGACTATTGTGTGAGACACAGTTCCCCTATTCAATAAATGGTGGACAGCACACAATGTTTCTCATTTTACTATTGGCCTTGGTGTGCATGACCCACAGGAAATGAATATCACATTTTCTGTACAGCTCCAGGAAATGCCAGTCATCTGTGTTGAAACCATCGAAAATTATACTTCGCTATTACATCTGTGGGGGCTATAGACTTATCCCCAGGTTTCTGTAGAACAACCTATTCAAACAAATTAATCTGCTCTGCAGCACAGCCCAGCAAATGTATTCCCCTCAATCCCCCAACCAAATTGAATGTTCAAATAACAGATCTTTTCTGCTTTATTTAGTATTGGCTGGCAACAAGTTGAGGCAATTTGAAATATGTTTGTCCTGATCAGTGACCCCATCTTTTCCCACAATATCCCATGGACAAAACACTCCACCTGTTTTCAAATTTCAATTAACTTGCTGAAAAGTACAAATGTTTGGGATAAAAATAAGTAAATCTACTCCACACATTTCAAACATGCTGACATCGTTTCTTCCAGTTTATTTTTTTGTTCCCCAGGGAAGATGAGTCAATTATTCGGGTGCATAGGTTTAAGTTGTTGGGGGGGGTGGAATTGTAAAGAAGATGAGCGGGGAAGTTGTTTTTTTACACAGAGGATGGTGGGTGGCTGAAACTCCCTGTCGGGGGGAGGTAGGAGAAGCAGAACAGCTGTGATAGTGAATTTAAGGGACATTTTCATGAATACATGAAGAAGGTGGAGAGAGAGGTATTGTCCCTGAAAGGGAGTTAAGACGGGCAACATGGTCCTTGCAAGCTCGGAGGGCTGAAGGGCCTGTTACTGTGCTGTAATTTCATTCGCTCTTTGTTCTTTGTTCTAAACACTGGTGACTCTAACAAGACAGAATACCCCGACACTAACCGATAGTAGGTTTAAAAATGTGGGGTAACATTTCATTTCTTGAATTAATTATCTTTATTTGGGAAGCAGAATATCCTCGATAAATTGCTGCTACATGTTCTGATCTGCCCCATTATTTTCACATCTCAATGGATATTGGAACCCCGCGTGACTTTGTCACTACGGAGCCTCCAAATAACTTCCATTAAACCCATATTTGCTTCCTTCAGAATTATTCCAAAATGTATCAGCTGGCAACAACCAGTACTAAATTCAATTTCGGAAATGCTTAGCTAGAGCAAAGAACAGAAATAGCCCGGGAAACAGGCCCCTCGGCCCAACGAACCCACGCCGCCATTTTAACATTACCAGTCCCCCCCCCCCCCCCCCACCCATGACCCTTATCTATGCCTATGGCATTCCACATTGAGGGAAAACTAATTTAGGGACAATTTATTACCTCCAATCAGCCTAATAGCACATCTTTGGGGTGTGGGAGGAAACCGGAGCACCCGGAGAAAACCCATGCAAGCACGGGGAGAATGCACAAACTCCCACAGGCACCGGCCCAAATCCATGTGTCTGCACAGCCAACTGCGATAGTCACTGAGATGTCGTGTTAGCCATTATCTGGTCCAGTTTAGGCGCACACTAATGACGTGAAGTACTAGGCTATTCTCGAACATGCAAGAGCAGCCCAAGTACGACCCATCGCGTGTATGCCCCTCGTTGGACAACAAGGCGGACCGGAGCACCTGTGAATTCAATGAGTGTCGTTCTCCAAATTATTATTCTTGTAACCTTTACTGGAGTTACTGAGATATTTCACACGCTATGATGTGACGCTGGACAGAACAATCGGTTTAAATAAGGTCAGTGTGTCAACTGTACCCCCCAGTCGGGTACCATTCTGTCAAAACTGAAACGGTAACTAACTCAGCGAGAATCAGTCGAACATTAGTTATTATCGATGTTAAAAAGATTTGACTGCCATTTGCAATCAAATCAACTACGATAAAATCTGTGGAGTTGCAAATTCTGTTGTCATTTTAATTGGTGTAATGAATTCTAATGAACAATAAAATCATGTACCACCAGATAATCATTTATAGATCGTGCAGTGTGACCGGAACTGATCTGCCACAGACAATTTGCTAATGCACGCTTCAGGCTTTGGTCACATTTATTTTTCCAAGTGATAC
The DNA here is from genome assembly GCF_965287045.1 of Carcharhinus amblyrhynchos. Classification (NCBI taxonomy): domain Eukaryota; kingdom Metazoa; phylum Chordata; class Chondrichthyes; order Carcharhiniformes; family Carcharhinidae; genus Carcharhinus; species Carcharhinus amblyrhynchos. Next base: position 312,947 of record NW_027649848.1, on the reverse strand, counting down.
GAGTAGAAACCCATTCCAGATATATGGCTGGCTACAGATTTCCCTCAATGACGTTGCACGCTCTTACTTATTCTCCCAGGCAATGATACGGTTTGTCTGTAGCAAGGGATGGGAAAAGACAGGGTGCCGGTGACTGCTGGATCAGAAAACAATGCATTATGTATTCAGGGCACTTAGGGCGAGACAGTGACACAGTGGTTAACGTTGCGAACCCACAGTGTTAGGGACACAGGTTCGAATCTTGCCGTGGGTTCCTGTCTGCGTGGATTCTGCACGTTCCCCCTGTATTTGTGTGAATACTGTCCAGGTGCCGTGGTTTCCTCCCCCCAGTCCAAACAGGTACATGTTTAATACATTGACCATTCTTATTTCTCCCTCAGTGCACCTGAGCCGGCGCCAGAATGAGGTGACTCGAGGATTTACACAGTATCTTCATCGCAGTATGAATGTTAGCCTACTTGTGACCAATAAAGGAACTTTATATTTCAGCCAGATGAGCTCGCAGGACCCTGCAAAAACTTCTATATTCTAACCTGCTCACCTTTCTCACTTTATGTACTTGTTCATTGCAGACACAATCCATGAACATTTTATATGGGTTAATGTCCAGACATATGTCAAACTTTGGGAGCAAGTACAATTGGAACCCAACTTTGATTATTTTGCACCAGGACAACTTAATGACTGCGAAGTTTTCCAAATCATTGCAATCGGAAAATGAAAGTCTGAATATGAGAAAAATCACAGGCTGTAACATAGAACATTGTGACAAAGCAACACTAAAACATTGGATTAATGTCTGAGTGTCACTACATCATGGAAATAAATAAAGGCAAAAACATAATCATTAAAATCATTGAAGAGATAACAACATACCAGAGACCCCGATACCAGCCAGGATGGGATAGTATATCTTTTCTACCTCCACAACTACTGCAAATATCATAAAGACGTCCATCCCCTTGTCTCAGTTGTGAGCTGTTACTTCCTTCCCCTCTCCAGAATGATCGACACATTCAGTCTCTGGGATCACACTTTAACTGCAGTCTTTTATTGATGGGTGAGGGAAACCCCCAGAGACACAATTCGTGTCCCGGGAGACAGGAATTAATCACAGTCAGTGAACAAACAAGTTCAGTTCTCCACTTTCAATTTCCAATTTCCAAACACGTAAATAGATTGTAAATTTTCTGTGACTATGGCATGAAATATGGACTAAAGTTTTTCAAAGCATCAACATGTTATCAGCATGTAGGTCTCATTGTTGAAACCTTCTCAGGAGGTATAAAAAAATACTAAAAGCTCATTTGTAACGTGAAATGCGGGGCGGTACCCGACACAGTGGTTCGCACTGCTGTCTGACAGTGTAAGGATCCCGAGGTCAGTTCATGATATGTATGTGTGTGTGTGTGCGTGTGCGTGTGTATTTGTGTGCGTGTGTGTGTGTGTGTGCGTGTGCGTGTGTATTTGTGTGTGTGTGTGCGCGTCTGTGTGTGTTGCACATTCTCTTCGTGTCTGTGTGTGATTCTCGTTTCCTCCCACTATGTGTAAGCTGTGCTGGTTAGTTGCCTGACTCATGTTAAATTCTCCCTCTTTGCGCCCAAACAGGCACCAGAGTGTGACGCTCAGGGATTTTCACAGTAACGTCATTACAGTGTAAGCCTTATTTGTGACTGAAAAATAACTTTACTTCAGTTTAGAGGCGTGAACTCAGCAGCAATTTTGATTTGTTTGGATATGATTTATTCTTGCCGCATGTATTGGTGCTGTTTGTTGTGCGCGCTTGACACAAAGCATACCGTTCATAGAGAAGGAAAGGAGTTAGTGCAGAATGTAGTGTTATAGTCATAGAGAGGTTGTAGAGAAAGATTAGCTAATTGTGGGGCATTTCCATTTAAGAGTCTGACGGCAGTTGTGAAGAAGCTGTTCTTCAGTCGTTTGACACGTGACCGAAATCTATTTTATTTTTGACACAAGGAAATGGAAATGAGAATGTCCTGGATGTGGGGCAGGTTGCGGGGGGGGGGGGGGGGGGGGTGGGGGGGGGGGGGGGTGTCCCTTACATTTGCTGGCCACTTCTCCGAGGCAGCAGAACGTGCAGGCGGAGTCAGGGGATGGGAGACTGGTTTGCCTGACGGATCGAGCTACAGTCGCAATGTTTTCTCGTTGCATGCGGTCTTGGGCAGAGCAGGAGACAGACCAATCTGTGATACAAAAAGAAAGAATGTTTACCATGGCGCATCTGCAAAAGCTGGTGAAAATCGTCGCTGAAACGCCGAATTTTATTCCTCTCTTGAGAAAGTAAAGGTTTTGGTGGGACTTTCTTAACGATAGTGTCGGCTTGTGGGGACCGGGACAGATTGTTGGTGATTTGGACACCCAAAAATATGAAGCTCTCGACCATTCCTACTTTGTCCCATAATCTGGACAAGGGGACTATGGTCAACATGAGGATGGATAGAGCTGTGTGACAGCTACCATTCTGGACAGTGTCCTCTGTGTATCTTAACAGGATCATGCACAATTAATATCTAATGCCTACTTGTCCATGTATTTCTCCTGAATTCTCTCCTTCTATAGAATACGGTACTCTCGCTCTTGCTTTCTATAGTCCTTTCCTCTCTGTGCCAAAACCTCTTTGTCGATTTTTCTTGGTTTCTTAGTCAATCTGACCCTGTACACACTCAGGATGTTGGTTCATCGATAATTACTCATTATGTAAAAAGAAAGTGTCAAATTAGATTGGCCTCCACCAGACTCCAGGGTAATGAATCCCAGTCAATCAGACTCACAAGGTTTATAATTCAAGGTTGAATCTGCCTCAGCCACAATCTCAGTTGGTGAAAATGTTGTCTGTGGCAGAGAGATTTGTGAGAAGGGGTTTAAGTGTATCAGTCCCTTTTGTAGATTCTCTCATTTTTTGATGCTATAGAATGATTTTTTTCTTCCCCAATGCAGTCAAATTATTTGCTTCTGATTTCGCCGTTTGAAACGAGATCACCTGACTTGCCGTGTCCCACACAGTGCCGACTAATTGTTATGTTTTTCACATGTTGGGACATTGATCCATCAGCTGAAGGATGGTGGCAGCTGGGAATAAGCAGGAGGGTTCTGCTGGGAAATGCTGCCTCGAGATTTCATCAACAGCTCGAGTCAAGATGAAGGGCCCCCAGACACAGATTCTCCAGAGCCAAACCATGGCGCTGTTATCGGTGCAGTGTCGGTCCTGTCATTCGGACAGCACAATTGTGAGAGATGAGAATGGAACATTCTCTCTAAGGTTCCATTCCAGGAGGATAAATATTCTGGATTACAGAATGGCCTTCGAAATTTCTAAACGCCAAGTTAATCTGCTAATTCCCTGATCTGTTTCAGAATAGAAAACGAAAGGAATAAATGTTGTAATTTTATGGAATGCAGTGTGTGTGTGTGTTTGTGTGTGTGTGTCTGTGAGTGTGTGTGTGTGTGTGTGTGTGAGTGTGTGTCTGTGTGTATGTGTGTGTGTATGTGTGTGTGTGAGTGTGTGTGTGTGTGTGTTTGTGTGTGTGTGTGTTTGTGTGTGTGTGTGTTTGTATGTGAGTGTGTTTGTGTGTGTGTGAGTATGTGTGTGTGTGTGTGTGTGGGTGGGTGTGTGGGTGTGACTATGTCCATCCTAGCCATATGATTTGTAATAGGATTTGGTTACATTGCACATTTAATAGTTCTTCTAAAAATCGACATGGAACAAATAACTGACTGGACATGAGTTCCAATCGCCTCTCACAGTCTCCAACATCATGTGAGGATCTGACAGGAATGGATCACACTGAGAGTATGAGCCAGATGATTCCTGTCTGTCTGTGTGGAAAATTCACATTCTATGAAATGCTCAGTGCATCTTGTCGATTGTACAAAGTGGTGTTGCTGAATGTCGCTGGTTGGGAGACAGAATGTTTTGTGAATATGGTGCCAATCAAGTGGATGCTTTGTTCTGGATGGCGTGGAACTTCGATAGCCTTGGCCCTCTGCTCTGTTTTGCTACATTCAGGTCAGATCCGATCCCAGCGATGTTAAAATGCAGCTGAACATAGCACGGGTAACACGACAGCTCAGTGACTATCACTGTTTGCTGTGCAGATACATGGACCTGGGTCGGATCTCCGACTTGGGTCGGTGTCTGTGGGAGTTTGCACATTCTCCCCGTGCTTGCGTGGGTTTTCTCTGGGTGCTCCGGTTTCCTCCCACACCCCCAAAAAACGTGCTTTTAGGCTGATTGGTGTTGACAAATTGCCCCTAAATTAGACCTCCCTCAATCTGGCGCACATATAATTCTCTAAATTTGCACCCCTTTATTGTGGAGTCCAAGAGGTGTAGACAAAAGTCACAGATAGAAGGAGGATTGGAATGAGGCGTTCAGTGAATGTTAGAATGGCGACGCGGGCTTGTTGGGCCGAACGGCCTGTTTCCTGTGCTGTGTTGTTCTTTGATCTTTGTTCTCTGTAACATCACACCATCCCTGCTGTCACTGGGACACATCCTTTTCTTTTACTGTCACAGTAAGAATAGCTCACGGTCTATTCCTGGAAATACAGCGGCAGACTCCGTTGCTGTTCTGCTATAATAGTCTAAGCCACATCCCATCTGTGTGGACCAACTTTATTTTTCCCCCAGGGCGACGGGTTCTACAAGAACAAGAACATAACAGCGACATGAGCCAAATCTACCTCCCCACAACAAATGGTTTGCAAATATGTAAAGCGATGAATTTGATATGGACATTATGCTGCGTTGATCGTAATTGCTTTATTGTGATAGGAGATGTTGGAATGGATATCTTTTTTTTCATGTAAGTTCATGGAATTCTTGAAGGAATGTGGTCACTGAAATGCTAATTAGTTTCATCAACATTTTAGTCATCTCACCCAGGCCAGTTTACCATCGCCAATCACTCGTGTGTTGACAGCGATAGCCGAGTGTTATTCAATGGCTACACAGCGCAGCTTGTCCCAAGTCAATTGGCTTCCAGCTTGAGTGGATTCAGCTTAATTGATTCGCCCCCTTTCCCCTGTTCATTCACGGTTGATAGAGCTCCAGGAGCTGAGGAGGGAACAGATAAAGAACAGCGAGAGGTACGGCACAGGAAGATGTCATTCCGCTCACCATGTCTGTACCGAGATAGATGCCTCTCTACTCCAACATAAATTTGACTCAACATGATCCATATCCCGACATTCCCTGCCTATTCATGTAACTATTCAAATGTTTCTTCAATGCTGTTATAACAATTTGTTTCCACCACCTCCTCAAGCAGAACTTTCCGATCATTTACCACCCAATATGCAAAAAAAAACTTGACCTGCCATCTCTTTTAAACACCCCCCCCTTTCACTTCCAGAGAATGTTCCAGAATAATTACCCTTTCGATGCTGAAAAAATAACACGGACTCTCCACTCTATCCAGGCCTGTCACAATGTTGTAAAACTCTCACCCTGCCCCCATCAAACCTCTGTCAGCTCCACATCCTGCCATATCCCCTGACGATCTACCTTATCATTTGCTACACCCCAATATTTATATCAGTTGCAAACTTAATAATAAGCCACAAAACACTGAGAAGCAGCAATGGTCCCAGCACTGATCCTTGGGGAAATAGACCTCCAGTTAGAAAAAGTACTGACAACAGCGACTGTCTGCTTTCTATATCCAAGCCATTCTGTACCCATCTTATCAGCTCACCTCCGATCCCATATCATTTCACCTTCTGTATTAGGCTGCCACGAGGAAACTTATTGAAGGCTTATTAATGTCCGATATACAAAATCTACTGCCCTGCCCTGGTCAATACTTCTTGTCACTTCCTCGAAGAACTGAATGAAGCTTGTGAGAGATGATATCCTCTTCAGAAAAAAACACACGGTGTTTATCACTAACAAGCATATTCTTTCCAGATCTGAGCACATCCTGTCCTGAAGAAACTTGTCCAATAATTTCCCCATCACTGTCTTTTTTTGGATCACAGGCCTATCATGTTTTCGGATTGTCTTTTCTGCCCTTTTTAAACAAAAGGAACAATGTTAGCTACTCTGCAATCCTGTGGTACATTGTCGGTAGCTAAGGACGAGACAATGATTTTGGCCAAAGCCACAGCAATTTCTTCCCTCACCCTCCAAATATTCTGGGATAGATCCGACCTGGCCTTGGGGGCTGGTCTACTCTAATTTTTTTTAAACCCCAATACCTCTTCTTTTTATCTCAAATTTCTGGAATGTCAAAACCCTCCTTTCTGCACTTCCCATGCACCATATCATTGTCCTTCCGAATACTAATGCAAAATACTTTTTAAGGGTCTCAGCCCCTTCATCTTGTTCCACACACAAATTCTCTCGTGTTCAGCTCTTCTGTGAGGATTGCAATAAAGCTATAATGAGCTCAGCAGCTCAGGCAATTTGGCAAAAAGATAAACTATGTGACTGTGAGCTCAATAAATGAGGTTGATATTGCTGCCGTTGACACGTTCTACACTGCTGCAAAATGACTCAAAGTTGGTTTGTGCAGTGTCTCTTACCTGGGTTAAATTTGTGTTGATTTTTTGGAGCCTTTACTATTCAAAAACATACCTACGCTTACCTTAAAACATTGAACGAGGGAGCCTCAACTGTTTCACTGGGCGAGGATTTCCCACTGATTCATAACCCTCTGGATGAGGAGGGTCCGCCTCAACTCAGCCTTAAATCTTAACTTGAGGCCATTCCCCCCTAGTTCTCGAGTCACCCGCCTGTGGAATCTACCTCCCTGTTTCTATCTTATCCTTCATCATCTTATATGATTCTGAAAGATCCGCCCCGTCCCACCCCCTCCCACCCGCACCTCCACCACCACCACGCTCCCCCCCACCCCGCCTCCCACCACCCCCGGAACGCCCATCAATCTTCTGAATGCCAATGAATACAGTCCCAGTCCAATCATTCTCTCCTCATAAATCAACCCACTCAACTCCGGAATCATACAAGGGAATCTCCTCTGCACCCCCTCCAGTGCCAGTATAACCTTTCTCAACTAATATACATCACTAATAACTATATATTCCTGTTAAATAATAGGTTTTAACAATTTTCCCAGCAAAATGCTTTGGTCACACAGGATTTTTATACTGAATCACCGAAATAAGACTTACATCTCCCTCCAACCACTCAGCCAATTTTCAATCTAAACTTATATTAACTGACATCTAACCATGAATGGTTGCATTGTGAGCACATTTAGAGAAATAACACATTTCTCTCAGCTCTGTACTTGCTCAGTAAGAAGTCTCCCAGCGCCCGGTTAAAATTCAACAGGTTTATGTGGAATGGTGAACATTCAGAAGGAATGGTGTTCCTTCATCAGTTGAGTGAACACTACACCAGTCCTGAGGACTTATCTACATTAATGCTTTTTAAGATACCCAGTCACCGCGTTGTCCTGTCCAAGATCACTGTGTTCCGCATGCCACAAAAAAAACTTACAATTGTAGTTCAATCCATCAGACAAACCAGCCTCCCATCCCCTGACTCTGTCTACACTTTCTCCTGCCTCGGAAAAGAAGCCAGCAAATGTAGGGGACCCCCCAAACCCCGGACAGTCTCATTTCTTCTGTCAACAAACGATTTAGAAGTCGATCACCGACCAAATGTCTCAAGAACAGCTTCTGCGCTGCTGCCGTCAGACTTTTGAATGGAACTACCCCACAATAAGTTGATGTTTCTCTACAACCTCGCTATGACTATAACCCTGCATTCTGCACTAACTCCTTTCCTTCTCTATGAACGGTTTGTTTTGTTTCAAGAGCGCACAAGAAACAGCACCAATACATGAGGCAAGAATAAATCATATCAAAACAAATCAAAATTGCTGCTGAGTTCATGCCTCTCAACTGAGGTAAAGTTATATTTTTAGTCAAAAATAAGGTTTACAGTAACACTGCAATGATGTTACTGTGAAAATCCCCGAGTATCACATTCTGGTGCCTGTTCGGGCACAGAGAGAGAGAATTTAACATGTCCCATACAGACAAGCAGCATGTCTTTCACATTGTGGGAGGGAACGAGAGCACCCGGTGGAGAATCACACACACAGACACAAAGAGAATGTGCACCACACACACACACACACCCACACACACATACACTCACACACACTCACACACACACACACACACACACACACACACAAACACCCACATACACACACACACACAAACACACACGTATACACACACACTTACACACACACACACAAACACACACACACACACAAACACACACGTATACACACACACTTACACACACACACACACTCACACACACACACTCACACACACGTGCACACACACACACTCACTCACACACACACAAACACACACACACGCACAAACACACACACATTCATACACACTCACACACACACACACAAACACACACACACACACACGCACAAGCACACACACACAAACACACACACACACAAACACACACACACTCATACACAAACACACATACACACACACAAACACAAACACACAAACATACACGCACACACACACAAACACACACAAAAACTTACACACACAAACACACACACAAACACACACACACAAACATACACACACATGCACACACACACACGAAAAATACACGCACACAAACATGTGTAAAAACATACACACACATACACACACACATGCACATACAAACACACACAAATGCACAAACACACACACACACACACACACACACACACACACAAACCAAGAACAGACCTCGGGATCCTTACACTGTCAGACAGCATTGTTAACCACTGTGCTGCCGCGCCACATTTCACATTACAAACGAGTTTTTATTATGCGTGTATCTGCTGGGAAGGTTATAAACTATGAGAGCTGCATTCTGACAGCATGTTTGATGCGTTGAGCAACTTTATTTCTTATTTCATACCATCGTCACAGAAAATGTACAATGTGTTTACGTATTTGGAAATTGGAGATTGGAAGTGTTTGTTCACTGACTCTGATTAATTCCTGTCTCCTGGGTCTCAAATTGTGTCTCTGGAGGTTTCCCTCATCCATCAATAAAAAAAAACTGCAGTTAAAGTGTGATCCCAGAGACTGAATGTGTCGATCATTCTGGAGAGGGGAAGGAAGTAACAACTCACAACTGAGACAAGGGGATGGACGTCTATCTGATATTTGCAGCAGTTGTGGAGATAGAAAAGATATACTACCCCATCCTAGCTGTTGTCGGGGTCTCTGGTATGTTTTTATCTCTTTCTAATCACTGCTTTAATGATTAAGTGTACGCCTGTATTTATTTCCATGATGGAAGGATGGCAAAAGTTGCAGCAGGACATAGATAGGATGCAGGACTGGGCGGAGAAGTGGCAGATGGACTTCAACGCGGATAAATGTGTAGTCGTCCATTTTGGCAGAACCAACGGGATGAACGAGTACACTATCAAGGGCAGAAGTCTGAGTAGTGTTGAGGAGCAGAAGGATCTTGGGGTCCGGGTCCACAGGACTCTTAAATCGGCCTCGCAGGTGGAGGAGGTGGTCAAGAAGGCGTATGGTGTACTGGCCTTCATTAATCGAGGGATTGAGTTTAGGAGTCGGGAGGTAATGCTGGAACTTTATAAGACCCTTGTCAGGCCTCATTTGGAGTATTGTGCGCAGTTCTGGTCGCCTCACTATAGGAAAGATGTAGAAGCTATTGAAAGGGTGCAGAGGAGATTTACAAGGATGTTGCCTGGACTGGGAGGCATGCCTTATGAAGTTAGGTTGAGGGAGCTGGGACTCTTTTCCCTGGAGAGACGAAGGTTGAGAGGCGACCTGATAGAAGTTTACAAAATGTTGAGAGGAATAGATAGGGTGGACTCTCAGAGGCTATTTCCCCGGTTTGAAATGGTCGCTACGAGAGGACACAGATTTAAGGTGCGGGGAGGGAGGTTCAGAAGTGATGTTAGGGGTAAGTTTTTCACTCAGAGGGTGGTGAGTGAATGGAATCGGCTGCCGTCAGTGGTGGTGGAGGCGAACTCGCTGGGGTCTTTTAAAAGACTCCTGGAAGAGTATATGGGGTTTAATGAGATTGAGGGTTATAGATAGGTCTGTAGGTTGGTAGGTGATGTGATCGGCGCAACTTGTGGGCCGAAGGGCCTGTTTGTGCTGTAGTGTTCTATGTTCTATGTTCTATGTTCTATGTAGGGACACTCAGACATTAATCCAATGTTTTCGTGCAGTTTTGTGACAGACAATGTTCTATGTTTACAACTTGTGATTCTGTCATATTCAGCCTTTCATTTTCTGCTTACAATTATTTGGGAAACTCCGCAGTCCTTAAGCTGTCTTGGTGCAAAATGGACAAAGTTACGTTAAAAATATATTTGCTCCCAAAATGTGTGATTTGGCTGGCTGTTAACCCAGTTAAAAATGCTGATGGATTTTGTCTGCAATGAAGACTTGTATAACGTGAGAAAGGTGTACGAATTGGTACATATAATCTTTCATCGGGTACTGCCAACCCATCTGACCGAAATATGAAGTTTCTTTATCAGTCACAAGTAGCTGGATACTCACACTGCAATGGGGTGTAAGTCCCTTGTTCACCACATTCTGGCGCCTGTTCAGGGACACTGAGGGAGAGATAAGAACGGCCAATGCACTAAACCTGCACCTGTTTGGACTGGGGGTGGAAACCACAGCACCTGGAGAATAGTCACACATATACAGGAGGAACCTGCAGAATCCACATGTACAGGAATCCACGTTGAGATTCGAACACACTTCTGTAGCGCCGCGGGGCAGCAGTGCCAACCACTGTGCCGCCGTGTCACCCTAAATGTTGCAAATACATAAAGAATTGCTTTCTGATCCTGCAGTAGTCGGCACCCTGTCTTTTCCCATTCCTTGTTATATATGGGCCATATTGTTGGCTGGGAGAATATATAATAGCGTGAAATGTCATTGAGTGAAATCTATAGCCAGCCATACATCAGGAATGGAATTCTGTTCATATTACTTGAAAAAAAAATTGTGACTAAAAGCCCAAAGCGAACATTATCAAATTACCCGTGGCAGATTTGTTCCAATCACCTCAATCACTTTGTAAATGGTTATCCTGATGGTACAGGAGTTTAGATAAAAGTGAGATCAGCTGTTGATTAGAATTCATGAAATCAGTTCAAACGTTGATATAAGCTGCAGCCCAGCAGATTCTATTGCATTTGATTTGATTGCAAAGAACATAGAACATAGAACATTACAGCGCGGAACAGGCCCTTCGGCCCATAATGTTGCGCCGACCCGTCTTATTTTAAAAAAAACATTGACCCACTAATCTAAACCAATCCCTTTTCGTCCATAAACCTATCCACCAATCCCTTAAACGCCCCCAAACTAGGCGCATTTACAACTGCAGCAGGCAGGGCATTCCAGTCCCTCACCACCCTCTGGGTAAAGAACCTGCCCCTGACATCCGTCCTATAACTACCCCCAACTTTATAAAAATAAATGTCCGACTGATTCTCGCTGAGTTGAGTTACCAGTTCAGTTTTGACAGAATGGTGCCGACTGGGGGTTGTAGCTGACACACTGAGCTTTATTTTAAACACTTGTTACGTCCAGGTTTCCCATCAGATTACGGGAAGTGTCTCAGTAACTCAGGTTAAGGTGGCCAGAGGAATAGTTTGGAGAATAACAGACATTGAAGAGTGAAGTAGTTCCGAAAGTGAACTTAGTACTGGTTGTTGCCAACTGATATATTTTGGAATAACTCTGCAGGAAGCAGATATGGTTTATTAGAAGTTATCTGAAAACTCTGCAGTGACAAAGTCATGCGGAGTTCCAATATGCCTGGAGATTTGAAAATAATGAGGCATATTGGAAGATAAAACAGCAGATCATACAGGATATTCTGCTTCCCAAATAAAGGTAATTAATTCAAGGTATAAAATGTTATCCCACACTTTATAAACCGATTATCTGCCAGTATCAGTGCATCCTATCTTGTCAGAGTCAACGAAATTTAGAACAAAGAACAAAAACAGCCCGGGAAACAGGCCCCTCGGGCCAACGACCCGGGCCGCCATCTTAACATTACCAGTCCCCCTCTCCACCCATGACCCTTATCTATTGTTTATGGCATTCCACATTGAGGGAAAACTAATTTAGGGACAATTTATTACCTCCAATCAGCCTAATAGCACATCTTTGGGGTGTGGGAGGAAACCGGAGCACCCGGAGGAAACCCACGCAGGCACGGGGAGAATGCGCAAACTCCCACAGACACCGGCCCAAATCCATGTGTCTGCACAGCAATCAGTGATAGTCACTGAGCTGTTGTGGATTACCAGGGCTTCTCACTGAACACAAATACACATGGGTATTTATACATCATGAGTCTCAGTGTGGGTCACGATGTAAACTCCCGATTCCGGTTCAGATTGCAGGTCTCCCTACTTCAGTAACGGTGCAACCCCCAGACTCCACCAGGACTCACACTCAATCTGACAGCTGCAGTCACAATACAATCTTTAGGGGTCCCACCAAGACCCACAACCCTTCCGGCAGCGTCGCCATCTCCTTCCTTGAAGTTACCTGGGTGGTCTTGGCTGTCCCAGCAGGCCTCCTCCTGAGGAAAAAAGCCGGTGCCACAACCTACCCAGCTGCAGCTGTTTAACGGTGTCCAGTTCGTACAAACAGGTAAGGTTCGCAATGTCTGCAAAAAAGCATTCAGATTTGCCTCTCTGTCTTTATGGAAATGAAAGTTAAAGAATGAAAGACATGAACAAGTGAGGAAAACACGAATAAAGAATTGATATTGGTGCCTGGAGCAGTGTAAGCTTGAGGAGATCAGCCTTGAGGAAGGGTTATGTTTGTGATATGTGCTGTGTGCAAAATGCTTTAAATTCAGTAACCCTCCTCCCACCCCACCCCCCTTCACTGTAAAAACCTCAGGGTCAGATTCCCCTGAAACAACACACTTATTTGAGAGTTGTATGCGAAAACCATTCTTCACGAAATAGTTGTGAACAATCTTGTTGTCCCAAAATTCAATCTGTTAATGGCTGGTCATTTACTATCTCAGAGGGAGAAAAAAACTATGAAGGCTGTGCAGACAGTGAAATTTTGTTCAATGATAAACTCGACTGATGGTGGCACCTGCTCCAGACCAGAATGGTCTACTGCTCCTGCCTCGGAGGGAGTGCAGAGGAGGTTCACCAGGCTGATACCGGAGGTGACGGGGTTAGCCTATGAAGAGAGATTGAATAGACTGGGTTTGTACTCGTTGGAGTTTAGAAGGATGAGGGGGGATCTTATAGAGACGTATAAGATAATGTAGGGGATGGATAGGGTAGAGGTAGAGAGATTCTTCCCGCTTGAAAAGGGGAGCAAAACTCGGGGGCAGAACCTCGAAATAAGGGGCGGGGTACAGTTTAAATCAGAGTTGAGGAGGAATTTCTTCACTCAAAGGGTGGTGAATCTCTGGAATTCTCTGCCCGTTGAAGTGGTGGAGGCTACCTCCCTGAATACATTTAAGTCACGGGTAGATAGGTTTCTGATAGACAGGGGAATTAAGGGTTATGGAGAGAAAGTGGGAAAGTGGAACTGATCCACTTCAGATCAGCCATGATCTTATTGAATGGAGGGGCAGGCTCGAGGGGCTAGATGGCCGACTCCTGCTCCTATTTCTTATGTTCTAATGTCCTCGTGATCCTTATGTCCTGACTGGGTCAGCTGTCACAGTTCATGGACAAGGAGACCTACATACTCTGACTCAATGTTCCCTTGATTGGCTGTATCTCCTCTTTCTGTGTCCATTCTGTCTTCACTTCCTGCAATGTTAGACACAATTATAGATTGTAAGTTGCAGCAGATACAATGCAGATCCAGGTCAGCTTTTTTTTACGAATATAGTGTTGATTCCTCCAGGATAAACAAAGCCAGAGAATGCGAGACATCCACATCATGTTGTGTAAAGATAGTTCTTCCATATTTCCCCGAGATGCTCTCGGCCAGGTGAAGAGAAGGGGAGTTAGAAAGGGCGACTGTGTATCATAGGGGTGACATGGATAAGACGGGGCGAAGGGCATCGTTCCGTGTTGTAACTTTTATTCAGCTCCATGAGTTTAATGGTTAAATAGAACAAAGAACAACACAGCACGGGAAACAGGCCATTCGGCCCAACGAGCCCGCGCTGCCATCTTAACAATGTGTTTTCCCTCCTCCACCCTTGACCCGTGTCTATGTTTATGTTTCCCCCATTGGAAACCAGATAAGGGGAGAATAATTTAGGGACAATTTGTTACACCAATCAGCCTAAGGGCACATCTTGAATTTATGTTGTCTTTTTCCAGAATTCTTCATCAAGGGAGCCAGTTTTTCCTTTTTTGGCTCTATCTCCCTCTGTAGATTTTGTACATTTCTAACAAGTCACCATCGACCTTCTTTGTTCCGAGGAATATAATTTCGACCTATCCAATCTCTCCTCAGGGTTACACTGTTTTAGACCTGGCCACATTCCCGTAAAACTCCCTTTTCACTCTCTCAAGAACAATTCTTCCTTCCTGTAACGTGATGACCAGGGCTGTGAAAATTACTCCAGCTTTGGCCTCAGCAGTGTTTTATACACTTCAAAGATTATACCCTAGCTGTTGTACTTTATACCTCTGCCAGTGAAGCAGAGCGTCCCATATGCGAGTTATCTACTTCCTTGTCTACTTGAACTGCTGCTTTTATGGCCTGTGTATGTGTACACCGAGATTTCTTTCTTTATGTACCTTTCATAGTCTGTCATTATTCATTATTTATTCCCTATAACAGTTTGACCTCCCTCCTCCATGGTAACATACACACCACTTTAATGCCCACATCACCAACCCACCAATATGGATGTTTAGATGAGAGCTGTTCCCTACACCACTCCGCCAATCTTGGTGTTGTCTGCAAGCTTTCCAAATGCACCCCCCATGTTCAGATCCTAAGCATTAACAAACAAGACAAACAGCAGGGGAACAACACCAACCCCGTGGAACGGTGCTTGAAATGAAATATTCGATTCACAAGGTCATCCATCGACAAATACAATTTGGTTTCTCTTGTGGAGCCGAGTATTGATCCAGTTTTCCGATTGACCCGTTTCCCACGGGCTTTTACACTTTTGAAAATTCTCCGTTGTGGAACTGTGTCAAACCCCTTGCTGACATGTGTACACAGGACATCCAATGCACTGCCTTCTAAACCACTTCTTGTCACTTACTGAAAAATAAACTTCAATCAAGTGGGTGGGGCCAAATCTTCCTTCAACAAATACACGCTGGTCATTCCTGATTTGTCTGTATCTTGCGATGGGACAGACATTCCTAATTTCGGGATTGATTCTACTAATTTCCCAGCACCAATATAAGTATACGTGGGCGATAATCGCCTGGCACCTTCTTCAATCTGTTGATAAACAGTGGAACCAGGTCTGTTTTTCCCGCAGTCCTCCCTCACCTCCCTGATATCGAGTGCAGTTTGGAAACATGGTGGCACTTTGCTAAGCACTGCTGCCTCACAACATCAGTGACCCGGGTTTGACTCCTGTCTTTGGTCACTGTCTTTGTCGAGTTTGCACTTTCCTTTTTTCTCTGTTTGGGTTTCCTCTGTGTGCTCTTGCACACCACCCCCCCCCCCCCCCCCCCCCGCACACCTTCCAAAAGATTTGCTAATCAGGTGCATTGGCCATACTGAATTCCCTCAGTGTACCCGAACAGGCGCTGGTGTGTGGAGATTAGGGTATGTTCTGTGTAAGTTTATCGCAGTGTTAATGCAAGTCTACTTGTGACACTAACAAATAAAATAAATTTCAGAGCATCTTCAGTCTCCTCCCTGAACTCGGCCAGTTTGGGGATTTGGAAACCTCAATTTGGGAACTGAGGTTACTTTTTTTTCACAGAATAAATGTTATTGTCGATCACTGGACAGAACGAATCAATGAAATGTACATAGAATCATTGTGACTGTATTGCTTGTTCATATTCACCTTACTCATTTTGAAGCTTTCTTTTATTCACAGTTAACTTGGTGACGATCATGATATTTTCTCGGGGAAAATATGGACTGTCCGGTTCAACCACATGCTACCTGGTGGCCATGGCAACAGCAGATCTATTGGTCGTAATCCTGGACCTGATTTTGAGGCAGATTCCCATTGCATACGAACTATCATTTGTGCTACACGCCCCAGTGTGTAACATTCACGCTGTGCTGCTTTATGCAGTTACTGACTGTACCGGCTGGTTCACCGTCACCTTCACCTTTGATCGGTTTGCGTTAATATGTTGTCAGAAGCTGAGAAGTAAATACTGCACCAAGAGAATGGCGGCCTTCGTGCTGGGGACAGTGACCGTTCTGTGCAGTTTAAAGGACACCACATGGTACTTTATGCTGACCAATTGGTACTGGTTGAATAACAATCCTTGGTTTTGTTACATGAATGTCCTCACGATGGTCTCAGAAGTGTGGGGAGCTATGGAGATATTCCATAGTATCTTCACGCCAGGGATCCCATTTGTTCTGATTCTACTTTTCAATATTTTAACTGTCAGGCACATATTAACAAGCAGCAGAGCGTGTAGGAGACTACGGGCTGTGAGCAATGGAGATAATCACAAGGACCAAGAAATGGATAGTCGACAGAAATCCATAGTTTTGTTATTTGCTATATCGGGGAATTTCATAATTTTGTGGTTTGTCCTCATGATGTATTCAATGCGGCTGCGACTTTATAATTTTGGTTATGTTTCTGTGTACATTCCCACTTTCATACTCGAAATAGGCTTCATGCTGCAACTCCTGAGTTGCTGCACAAACACGTGCATTTATGCCACCACGCAGAGGAATTTCAGGCAACAGTTGAAACATACATTAAGCATTCCCATTGTTGGTATAGCGTATCATATTACATGCTGAAAAATTAATAAAAATTAATAAAAATAATAAATCCGAAGAATCTATCATTCAGCAACCCAAAAAATGGTTTGCACGTTCAGATGTAACAATGTCCCACTCTGACCTATTTTAACATCTGACTTGATCCCACAAATCTGGAATTTGGCCATTATTCCTGCACAAGTGGCACACAGACAATAGTGGAAGAAAAAGGAAGGTTTCTGTCATATTACAGTGTAGAAAGTGTAAAAATAAAATGGATTACTGACAAGACTAACTGATAGTGAGGCAGTAAATACACACCATAAAATGGAGAGAAATTTTCCAATGCATCCTAACAAGGGGAGACCATGTCTTCCAAGTGATTGATGATACAATACATTCTTTGTTTTTGATACATAGACACCAGAAGCAAACATGTTTTCATGGACAGTGGTCTTTCACAACTCTGGACAGAGAGGGGAGGGTACATTTTCAAAAGCAGAAAGTCAAAGAAGTAAACCTAATCTATGCCAACACCCATTGTGAAGAATTCAAAGGCAGAATGAGATATCTGCCTCTGCAGCGTCCAAACCAGCATCTTCTCAGAAAGAAGACCCATTGAGGAAGATCCAAGACCGCACAGCGGATTCTCAGAGAAGAACATAAGAACATAAGAAATAGGAGCAGGAGTAGGCCATCTGGCCCTTCGAGCCTGCCCCGCCATTCAATAAGATCATGGCTGATCTGTCGTGGCTCAGTTCCACTTTCCCGCCCTCTCCCCATAACCCTTAATCCCCTCTCTTATCAAAAACCCATCAACCCGCTTCTTAAAAATATTTAGCGAGGCAGCCTCCACCACTTCAACGGGCAGAGAATTCCAGAGATTCACCACCCTTTGAGTGAAGAAGTTCCTCCTCAACTCCAAACAAGGACAAATATTTCCTTCAATATTCCAGTTTCCAATTCAATGGAGTGAAAGGAGAGACACTGTCCTCTCACAACTCAAAGCAGCTTTAAGCTTGCTTATTACGCGTCAGCTTAGTCCACTCACTCATATCAACTAAAAATCTGTGGGCCCAAGAAAACAACAGATCGATAATAGTCCAGATTTAAACAAGCTATCATGAACCTTTGTTCCATTTTTGAAGCTGATGTGGGCTCTGGCAGATCTGAGCAGAGCAGCCGGACACATATTCCAGCTGGAGCTTTAGGAGCTCGGCTGGTGCAGATGTGACTTGTACAGAGGGATGGGTTACACCTGAACTGGGAGGCAGCAAATACACAGGTGGGGATGTTTGGAAAGGCCAATCGGCAACTTTTAAACTAGTCGCCAAGGTGGGTGGGAAGTTAAGAGCAGTGAGACAAAAGGGAGTGTTGAGGCTTATACAGGATTAAAGAGAGCAATTTAACTACAGAATACAGATATTAGCATGATAGGGAATGCGGGGAGAGTGATACATTAATTTGTATTTATTTAATGAACGAAGAACAACACAGCACGGGAAACAGGCCCTTTGGCCCAACAAGCCCGCGCCGCCATCTTAACAAAGCATTTTCCTACACCTACCTTGACCCATGTCTATGCTTATGGTTCCCCCATTGGAAACCAGATTCGGGGGAGAATAATTTAGGGACAATTTGTTACACCAATCAGCCTAAGAGCACATCTTTGGGGTGTGGGAGGAAACCGGAGCACCCGGAGGAAACCCACGCAAGCACAGGGAGAATGCGCAAACTCCCACAGACACCGACCCAAATCCATGTATCTGCACAGCAAACAGTGATAGTCACTGTGGTGCCCATCTCCTGGTCCAGTTTTAAGCACACACAAACCACGCAAAGTACTAGGCCACTCTGAAAACATCCAAGAGCAGCCCACACATGACCCACCGTGTGCATGCCCCTCGTTAGACAACAAGGTGGACCGACAGTCCAAGTGGCAGATAAACTCAGAGCAAGGCTGGGCACATGGGACTAGGTTTCATAAGACCAAGTGACTTAGAAGCATAATTAGGCCGTTCAGCTCATCACGTCCACTTCACCATTTAATCATAGCTGACTAATTTCTCAAAACCATTCCTTTTCCCTGGAACGTTGATCCCCTGGCCAACCAAAACATATCTATCTATGTCTAAAAAACACTCAATGATCTTTCCTCCACAGCCTTCTGTGTCAATGGGTTCCATAGTTTCCCCATCCTCTGGCTGGAGGCAGATCTTCTCATCTCGGTTTTGAAGGATTGTCCCTTTAATCTGAGGCTGTGCTCTGCTCTCTCCCAACGTACACTCTCCCCCACTCCCACTCTATCCAGGCCGGACAGCATTCAGGACGTAGCAATGAAATTGCCACTAAATCTTCTCAATTCCATCGAGAATAGGACCAGACACCTGAATCCCTCCTCATACATCAAGATTTATTAACCAGGATGATCCTTGTGAACCTCCTCTGCAATCTCTGCGGGGCTGAAACATCCTTGTACAGGGCCCAACATTTCTCACTCTATTCTGAGTGTGGTTTTATCAAAGCCTTCTAAATCCTCAGCAGTACATCCCTGTTTTAACATTCTAATCCTCTTGAGATGAATGTTAATCTTACGTTTACTTTCCTGACTGCAAACGACCTGCAATGTAACCTTAAGAGAATGATGAACTTGAGTTCCCATGTCCCTTTGCAGTTCAGATATATGAATTCAATCCCCATTTTGAAAATAGACTCTGCCTCAATTCTAACAACCAAAGGTTCCGTTACATTTCCCCGCGTTGTATTCCATCTACCGCTGCTTTGCCCCCTCCTAAGGTGCCGATCCTCCTTCAGAACCTCCATCTCTTCAATACTACGTGTCCCTCTGTCTATCTTTATATAACCTGCAAATTTATCCACAATGCTCTCAGTTCCTTCATATAGACTATGAATGTGTAGAGTGAAAATCTGTGGTCCCCACAAGGACCCCCACTGGAAATCCACGATTTATCGACAGCCGAACTGAAACCGACACATTATCCACACTCGCTGCCTTCCACCAATCAGCCTCGCGTCTGTCCGTTGTGGTAGGGGTTAAGGGTGAAAGGAGGAAAGATTAAAGGGAATATTGGTGACGTTTTTTCACACAGAAAGTGGTGGGAGTGTGGAATGAGCTGTCGGATAAAGTGGTAAAGGCTTTTAACATTTAAGTAAAACTGGGATGGGTTCATGGATGAGAGGGGTGTGGGGGGATATGGTCCAAGTGCAGGTCAGTGGGACGAGGCAATAAATGGATTGACACAGACGGGAAGGGCCAAAATGCCTGTTTCTGAGCTGTAATTTTCTATAGTTCTGTGGTAACTTGCCCTGAGCACCAGGGAGCACCAGCTCCCAACAGTCAACGGGAAATAGAGCATAGAACGTTCCGGTGCAGTCCAGGCCCTTCGGCCCTTGATGTTGCACCGACCAGGGGAACCGATCTAACGACCCTCTAACCTAAACTATTCCAATGTTATCCATATTCCCATCCACTGACCATTTGAACACCCTTAAAGTTGGCGAGTCCTCAACTGCTGCAGGCAGGGCATTCCACGCCCTTACTACCCTCTGAGTAAGAGGAGGAGCAGATGCACAGGCAGATTTTGGAAAAAAAAACGCAAATTAACAGGGTGATTTGGTGGTGATTTTAACTTAACCCGGTGTTGTTTGGACTCACTTACTGCTGGGACTTGGATGGGACAGAATTTGAAAGGAAAATGCATGAATGTTTTATAAAAATAGTTTGTAAATAGCCCAACTCGGAGAGGAGCAATATTAGACCTCGTATTGGCAATGAACCCGGACCAGATGATTGATTTATCGGTGGGAAAAAAAATCAGAACAGTGATCACAATTCCAGAGGTTTGGAAGTACTTGTTATAAGCAGAAGAGTGAGTCCTCAGGAACAGGCGTCACACTGGGGAAAGACTAAACTGCAACACCATTTGGCAGGATCTGGAGAACATGGATTGGGGGAGGCATTTTGAGATTATATCAACATCTGACATGCGGGAATCTTTCAACATTCAGTTGATTGGAATTCAGGACCGCTATGGACCTGTGAGGATGAAGAATAAGTGTGGCAAGTATCAGGAAACCTGGGTAATGATGGGTATTGTGAGTCTTGTTGGAAACAAAAATAAAGTATTGTATAAAGCCTAAAAGGCTTAGGACAAATGATGTCCTTCAAGAACATAAATAAAGTGGGAAAGGCCTTAACGAAGGAGTTAGAAGGACTAAAACGATTCATGAAAAGTGCTTAGCAAACAGGATTAAGAAAATCCTAAGGCATTTTATACGTATGTAAAGAGCAAGTGGGTAGCCAGAGAAAGGGCAGGTCCATTCAAGGATAGTGGAGTGAGTCTACACATGGAACGAGAGGAAATTGGCGAGATACTAAATTAATCCATTGACTAAATGAACACGATACTAAATGAATATTCGCCAAAGCGAATCACTTGGAGGATAAGAAGCCCCGGGTGAGGTGTGGACATCTTGTGGGTCATGTCGACATCAAAAAGGAGGAAGTGTTGGTTGTCTTTAAAGCCTTGGAGTCGATAAATCCCCAGGATCGAAGATCTGTCCCAGAATAGTGAATGAGGCAGGGGAGGAAATTGCTGGGACACTGACAAAAATGTTTATAACCTTGTTGGCTTGAGGCGATGTTCCCAAGTAATGGAGAATGACCAATGTTGTATCATTGCTTAAGAAGGATAGCAGGAATAATCCTGGAAAATATAGGCCGGTGAGCATTACAACAGCGGTAGAGAAATTATTGCAAAATATTCCAAGACGCAGGAATGACTCACACTTGGAAGAAAATTGACTTATTAATTATCAGTAGCATGGTTTTGTGCAGGGAATGTTGTGCCTCAATAACTTAATCAAGATTTTTTGAGGGAGCGAAGATGATGATAGATGAACCAAAGGCAGTTCATGGTGCATACACGGACTTCATTCAATCGTTTCACAAGGAGACTGATATGCAAGTGAAGTCACATGGGTCAGAGAAGAGCTGGCAAGATGGATAAAGACCTGACTCGGGCGCAGAAGGCATCGGAAGAGAACAGTTTTATTTTGCTGAACGGCAAAATAAATAGCGAATGAGGCAGGGGAGGAAACTAGCGGTGACTAGTGGTGTTCCACAGCGGTCATGCCTGCGGCATCGTTATTCATAGTATATACAAACAAATTGGAGGAAAATGTAGCCGGTATGATTTAAAAAGGTTGTAGACGACACAAAATGTGATGGCGTTTGAGAGAATATTGTTGGAGGATGCAGTTTGGTTGGAGATCTGGGCGGACAAATGTCAGATGGAGTTTGATCTGGTCCAACGGAAGTGAATGCATTTTGTCCGTTCCAATGCATGTAGGAAAATGGTAGAACCCTTCGAAGTATTGAGAGGCAGAGAGATCTGGGTGTACACATCCACATACTGAACGTAGCAACGCAGCTGGATAAGTGAGTCAAGGAGGTAGACAGCACGCTTGCCTTCATCAATCGGCACACAGAGTGAAAAAGCTGGCAGGTTATACTGCAGCTGTACAGAAACTTCAATCGGCCTCATTCGGAATATTGTCTACAATTCTGTTCGCCAATTTATCGGAATAATATGGAAATGTTGGAGAGGGATTTGCCTTACCAAGTTGATGGGAGCGTTCTTGAATTTGCTGCAAAACTATATTTTGAGAGATGATTGATTAAATTGTGGAAATATGAAGAATTGGTTATAAATAACCTTCTACGGAGAGAAAATGCTCAAATCCCCCCAAAAAAACACAGTCCTGTCAGCATTTTGTTAGAAATGCCTTTGGCTGCAAATCAGAAAGAATCAACACACACAGGAAATCCATTTAAACTGTACATCTGGGAAAGATAAGGGACAGTTGAGCTTGGATATTCACCTAACCTGCACATCTTTGGAGAGTGGGATGAAACAGGAGTAACTGGAAGGAACAGACACAGAGATAGGGGGAAGGTACAAACACCACACAGATGGTCACCTGGGATTGGGAATAGAACTGGGATTGTGAGGCAACAGTGAGAGAACTTGTGACCCCTGCAACCCCTTAAAATAGATCAACAATGAAGAAGATATCAACCCCGACGACACTGGGTTCGGGAATATGGCCTGGAGGGAATCGAAGCCACGACCTTGGTATGATTTATACAACAATCTCACATCAGAGCGAAGCAATCAACGTCCAATGCAGTCCATTCGGCCCATCGAAGCTTCACCAACCCTGACAATGCATCTGACCTAGAATTTATCCCTGCATAAACTTCACGACTTGCCCCAGCTTCCACATCTGGCAATGGAAAAGACAATTTATTATGGTCAAATCTCCCCATGTAGAGGAGATTTACAAGCATGTTGCCTGGATTGGGAGGCATGCCTTATGGAGATAGGTTGAGGGAGCTGGGACTCTTCTCCCTGGAGAGACGAAGGTTGAGAGGCGACCTGATAGTGGTTTATAAAATGTTGAGAGGAATAGATAGGATGGATTCTCAGAAGCTATTTCCCAGGGCTGAAATGGTCGCTACGAGAGGACACAGGTTTAAGGTGCTGGGGAGCAGGTACAGAGGAGATGTTAGGGGTAAGTTTTTCACTCAGAGGATGGTGAGTGAGTGGAATCGGCTGCCGTCGGTGGTGGTAGAGGCGAACTCGCTGGGGTCTTTTAAAATACTTCTGGATGAGTATGTGGGATCTAATGACATTGGGAGTTATAGAAAGTTCTGTGGCTTGGTAGGTATAGATGTGATCGGCACAACTTGTGGGCTGAAGGGCCTGTTCGTGTTGTTCTATGTTCTATGTTCCAGTCTCTTGTGTGAGCATCTGTCAGCTTGTAACAACCTTAAATGAGCCAATATCCTGGATCCATCGCCTCAGCGCTAAGGCACAAACTTTACGCATTGCTTCACACTTTTGTTCTAAGTGCAATGTGCTTATTAAATATTTGAATTGCAAAAATTTAGTTTAGTTTGATCTGAATTCCATTGTATTGAACGCCAGTGAATTATTTTAGCTTTGTTATTTTACACTCTGTAAGATTGTAACTATTATAATAGTGTAAAGCTGCATGCAGACTTTAAATAAAATGTTATTAATGAGATATTGTGCATCGTTGTTCCCAGTTTGTGAAACTCAACACATGAATTGTTCGAGCAGAAAATTGCAACACAGATTCATTTGAAAGGGACCATTGCAGGATCTTGGTCGCAGGTGGTCAGTTCACTGAATTTATTCTTCCAAATGCCTTAGCATGGCGTATTTCAATTAATTTATAATTCATGTTTGAAGCAATAAAATGACAGTGTGCCTGTTTATCCCATTGTGGCCATAAGTTATAATCCGTTTCCTTGGATTGAGTTTTTCGATTGGGTTGTGGTATCAAAACCAACATTCTATTAGAAGGTTGTCTTCATGCAGGCATTTCCTATCCCCATTGGGATGCAGAGAACCTCAAAATGTACGCCTATAATAGGCTGGTACTTGCATCCCAATCATAGAACATAGAACACTACAGCACAAAGAGGCCCTTCGGCCCACAAGTTACACAGATCATATCCATACCTACCAGGCCTGTATATAAATCTCAATCCCATTAGATCCCATGTACTCATCCAGAAGACTCTAAAAAGACCCCAGCGAGTTCGCCTCCACCACCACCGACGGCAGCCGATTCCACTCACTCACCACCCTCTGAGTGAAAAACTTACCCCTAACATCTCCTCTGTCCCTGCTCCCCAGCACCTTAAACCTGTGTCCTCTTGTAGCGACCATTTCAGCCCTGGGAAATAGCCTCCGAGAATCCACCCTATCTATTCTTCTCAACATTTTATAAACCTCCATCAGGTCGCCACTCATCCTTCGTCTCTCCAGGGAGAAGAGTCCCAGCTCCCTCAACCTGTCCACATAAGGCATACCTCCCAATCCAGGCAACATCCTTGTAAATCTCCTCTGCACCCTCTCAATCGCTTCCACATCCTTCCTGTAGTGAGGCGACCAGAACTGCGCACAGTACTCCAAGTGGGGCCTGACAAGGGACTTATAAAGTTGCAGCATTACCTCCCAACTCCTTAACTCAATCCCTCGATTAATGAAGGCCAGTACACCATACACCTTCTTGACTGCATCCTCCACCTGCGAGGCCGATTTAAGAGTCCTATGGACCCGGACCCCAAGATCCTTCTTTTCCTCAACACTG
This sequence comes from Carcharhinus amblyrhynchos, assembly GCF_965287045.1. Lineage (NCBI taxonomy): Eukaryota > Metazoa > Chordata > Chondrichthyes > Carcharhiniformes > Carcharhinidae > Carcharhinus > Carcharhinus amblyrhynchos. The sequence goes on along the minus strand of NW_027649848.1, from coordinate 287,820 downwards.
CTAAGACTCCTACCCTTGATATTTTAATCCTTCATCCCATTGGACCTACCAAAATGGACCACTACACATTTATCCCACATTACAGGAAGGGCGTTGAGGCTTTGGAGAGGGTGCAGAGGAGGTTTACCAGGATGTTGCCTGGTATGGAGGGGAGGTCATATGAGGAGAGACTGAGGGATTTGGGGTTGTTTTCGCTGGAAAGAAGGAGGCTAAGAGGGGATCTTATTGAAACATATAAGATGATTAGAGGTTTAGATAGGGTGGACAGTGATAGCCTTTTTCCTCGGATGGAGAATGCTAGCACGAGGGGGCATGGCTTTAAGTTAAGGGGTGGTAGTTATAGGACGGATGTCAGGGGTAGGTTCTTTACCCAGAGGGGGTGAGGGATTGGAATGCCCTGCCTGCTGCGGTTGTAAATGCGCCTAGTTTGGGGGTGTTTAAGAGATCTGTGGATAGGTTTATGGACGAAAAGGGATTGGTTTAGATTAGTGGGTCAGTGTTTTTTAAAAAAAAACTGGTCGGCGCAACATCGTGGGCCGAAGGGCCTGTTCTGCGCTGTAATGTTCTATGTTCTATGAAGTCCATCTGTCACTTCTCCACCCAGCCTTGCATCCGATCTATGTCTCGCTGCAACTTCTGACATCCCTCCAGACTATCCACAACACAACCAACCTTCATATCGTCGGCAAGCTTACTAACCCATCCCTCCACTTCCTCATCCAGGTCATTTATGAAAATGACAAACAGCAAGGGTCCTAGAATAGATCCCTGGGGCACTCCACTGGTGACCGACCTCCATGCAGAAAAAGAACCATCCACAACCACTCTCTGCCTTCTGCAGGCAAGCCAGTTCTGGATCCACAAGGCCAAAGGCCCTTGGATCCCATGCCCTCTCACCTTCCCAAAAAGTCTTGCATGGGGGACCTTATCAAACACCTTGCTGAAGTCCATGTAAACCACATCCACCGCTCTTCCTTCGTCAATGAGCTCAGTCACATTTTCAAAGAACTCAACTCGGCTCGTAAGGCACGACCTTCCCTTGACAAAGCCGTGCTGACTATTTCTGATCATACTAAACTTCTCTAAATGGTCATAAATCTTATCCCTCAGAATCCTCTCCATCAACTTACCAACCACTGAGGTCAGACTCACCGGCCGGTAATTTCCTGGGCTATCCTTGTTCCCTTTCTTGAAAATAGGAACCACATCCGCAATCCTCCAATCCTCCGGAACCTCTCCCGTCTCCATCGACAACGCAAAGATCATCGCCAGGGGCTCTGCAATCACTTCCCTCACCTCCCACAGTAACCTGGGGTACATCCCATCCGGTCCCGGCGACTTGTCTATCTCGATAGAATTTAAAAGTTCCAACACATCCTCTTTCTTAACGTCCACATACTCAATCTTTTCAGTCTGCTGCAAACCTGTAGTACAACCTCCCAGATCACTTTCCACCGTGAATACTGAGGCAAAGTACTCATTAAGCACCTCTGCCATTTCTTCCGGTTCCACACAGACCTTTCCCCCTTCACCTTTTATAGGTCCTATCCCTTCTCTTCTCATCCTTTTACTTTTCACATATTTGTAGAAGGCCTTGGGATTCTCCTTAATCTTACCCACTAAGGCATTCTCATGACCCCTTCTGGCTCTCCTAATTTCCTTGTTAAGCTCCTTTCTACAATCCTTATAGTCCTCTAGATCCTTAACATCTCCTAGTTCCCTGAATCTTCTGTACACCTTTCCTTTCTTCCTGACCAGGTTCACCACAGTGTTCATGCACCACGGCTCCCACGACCTACCAAAACCTCCCTGTCTCATTGGAACGTTGTCGTGCAGAGCTCCAGACAAACATTCCTTGAAAATCCACTACCTTCCTTCAGCACTTTTCCCCAAGAACACCTCCTTCCAATTTACTCGTCTAATTTCCTGCCTCATGGCTTCATATTTCCCCTTACTCCAGATAAACACCTTCCTAGCCTGCCTGATCCTATCTCTTTCCAATGCTATCGTGAAGGAGATAGAATTATGATCTCCATCCCCGAGATGCTCTCCCACCGAGAGATCCGTCACCTGTCCTGGTTCATTAGCCAGCACCAGGTCAAGTACAGCCTCTCCTCTCGTAGGCTTATCCACGTACTGTGTCAAGAAACCCTCCTGAACTCACCTAACAAACTCCTTCCCATCCAAACCCCTTACCCTAGGGATATTCCAGTCGACGTTTGGGAAATTAAAGTCTCCCATCACGATAACTCTGTTATTATTACATCTCTCTAGGATCTGTTTCCCTATCTGCACCTCAACTTCCCTGTCACTATTGGGTGGCCTATAGAAAACACCCAGCAAAGTTATCGACCCTTTGCTGTTCCTAACTTCCACCCACAGACATCAGTGACGAAGAAAGCTATTCACACATGTAGAAAATACATTGTCAGTGGCAGCTGTCGGTTCCAATCTACGGTGAACTTCAGGAATCAGTGCTGGGTCCACTGTTATTTGTCATTGATATTAATGATTTGGATGAGAATATAGAAGGCAAGGTTAGTAAGCTTTCAGGTGGCACTAAGATTACTGGCACAGTGGAAAATTAAGAAAGTTACCTTCAATTGCAACAGGAACTTGATCAATCGGGCCATTTGTCTGACGAAAGGCAGATGGAGTTGAACTTAGACAAAAGTGAGGTGATATATTTTGGTAGATTTGTCCAGGATGGGATCAGTTAATGGTAGGGCGTTGGGGAAAGTTACAAAACAAGGAGATCTAGAGGTACATCTTCATAGTGCCTTGAAAGTAGAGTCACAGCTAGAGAGAGTGGTGAAGAAGGCATTCAGTATGCTTGGTTTTATTGGTCATAACATTGAAGACAAGAGTTGGGACGTCTTGTAAGAAGGTGTACAACACATTAGTAAGGCCACACTTGGAATACTGTGTGCAGTTCTGGTCATCCTGTTATAGGGAAGATTATATTGTAAACTAGAAAGAGCGCAGAAACAAATTACTAGGATGCTCCAGGGACTTGATGGTTTGGGTGATCATTTACCACCTGGATATCCAAGAACTCACTTGGGAGGTTCCTGTGTTTACCCCTTTGAGGAAGTCACTAACTGTCCTACTCATTCTCCTCGAGGAAAATAAGAACAATGAACTAAAAGCAGGAGTTGGCCATCTGGCCCCTCGAGCCTTCTTCACCATTGAATAGGATCATGGCTGATCTTTCTGCGGACTCAACTCCACTTACACGCTCGCTCACCATAACCCTTAATTCCTTTACGGTTCAAATATTTACCTATCCTTGCCTTGAAAACATTCAATGATGTGGTCTTAACTCCTTCACTGGGCAGGGGATTCCACAGATTTACAATCCTTTATGTGAAAAAGTTCCTCCTCAGCTCAGTCCTCAACCTGCTTCCCTTATTTTGAGGCTGTGCCCCTTCGTTTTTGTTTCACCCACCAGTGGAAAGAACTTCCCTGCTTCTACCTGATCTATTCCATTGACAATTTTACATTGTTTTTAAGGTCTTGCCTCATTCTTCTAAATTCCAATGGGTATAGCCCCAGCCTACTCAGTCTCTCCTCATAAGTCATCCTACTTAACTCCGCAATTAACCTCGTGAATCTCCTCTGCACCCCCTCCAGTACCAGTATATCCTTTCTCAAGTAAGGCGACCAAAACTGTACACAGTAACTCCACGTGTGGCCTCACCAGCACCTTATACAACATAACCTCGCTGTTTTTAAACTCCATCCCTCTCGCAATGAAGGAATACATTCTTTTTGCCTTCTTAATTACCTGCTGCACCAGCAAATAACTCCTTGAGATTCCTGCACAAGGACACTCAGGCCCCTCTCCACAGCACCATACTGCATGTTTTACCATTTAAATAAGAGTTAATTTTGCTGTTATTCCTACCAGATGGATGACCTCACATTTAGCAACATTACACTCCATCTACCAGAGCCTCGCCCATTCAATTCGATTATCTATATCTCCTTTTGCAGACTTTCAGCGTCCTCTGCGCACTTTGCTCTTCCACCCATCTCAGTGTCATCTGCGAATTTTGACACACTACACTTGGTCCCCAACTCCAAATCATCTATGTAATTCAGAAACAATTTTGGCCGCAACACTGATCCCTGAGGCACACCACTAGTCTCTGACAGCCAACCAGAACAGGTTTTTTTGGCAGATGGACTTCAACGCGAATAAATGTGTAGTCGTCCATTTTGGCAGAACCGATGGGATGAACGAGTACACTATCAAGGGCAGGAGTCTTAGTAGTGTTGAACAGCAGAAGGATCTTGGGGTCCGGGTCCACAGGACTCTTAAATCGGCCTCGCAGGTGGAGGAGGTGGTCAAGAAGGCGTATGGTGTACTGGCCTTCATTAATCGAGGGACTGAGTTTAGGAGTCGGGAGGTAATGCTGCAACTTTATAAGACCCTTGTCAGGCCTCATTTGGAGTACTGTGCGCAGTTCTGGTCGCCTCACTACAGGAAGGATGTGGAAGCTATTGAAAGGGTACAGAGGAGATTTACAAGGATGTTGCCTGGACTGGGAGGCATGCCTTATGAAGTTAGTTTGAGGGAGCTGGGTCTCTTTTCCCTGGAGAGACGAAGGTTGAGAGGCGACCTGATAGAAGTTTACAAAATGTTGAGAGGAATAGATAGGGTGGATTCTCAGAGGCTATTTCCCCGGGTTGAAATGGTCGCTACGAGAGGACACAGATTTAATGTGCGGGGAGGAAAGTACAGAAGTGATGTTAGGGGTAAGTTTTTCACTCAGAGGGTGGTGAGTGAATGGAATCGGCTGCCGTCAGTGGTGGTGGAGGCGAACTCACTGGGGTCTTTTAAAAGACTTCTGGATGAGTATATGGGGTTTTATGGGATTGGGGGTTATAGATAGGTGATGATGTGATCGGCGCAACTCGTGGGCCGAAGGGCCTGTTTGTGCTGTAGTGTTCTATGTTCTATGTTCTATGTGACCTCTGTCCCTCAGACAAAAATACTGAGGGGACTTCAAAAAGAAAATAAAGTCCAGAGGAAGCTCCGGACAGGATATCGTAATTTCTCCACTCCGGGGAACTACTGGATGAAGAAGGATGGTGAAGGCAATCAGGGGGCACGGCCGACAGAGCGAAATGCAGGTGCAGGATGGGTTAATGTTAAAGCATACACGTGCATAGTCCCCAACCAAGACAGAAACCCATTTCCCAGTAACATGACGAACATGGACATCAGAGTTTAGAGACAATAACACAACAATTAAAGGAAGTGTGCTGGTGATGGGAACTGCATGAAAATGTCTCCCATTGTGCAGAGGATTGATTTGTTTGCATGCCCTTACTACTCTCTGAGTAAAGAACATACCTCTGACATTTGTCCTATAATCACCACCCCTTAATTTAAAGCTATGTCCCCTCATGTTAGCCATCACTATCCGAGGTAAAAGGCTCTCACTGTCCACCCTATCCAATCCTTTGATCATCTTGTCTGCCTCAATTAGGCCACCCCTTAACCTTCGTCTCTCTAACGAAAATAACCTCAAGTCCCTCAGTCTCTCCTCATAAGACCTTCCCACCATACCAGGCAATATCCTGGTAAACCTCCTCTGCACCCTTTCCAATGCCTCCACATCTTTCTTATAATGCGGCAACCAGAACTATACGCAAGACTCCAAGTGCGGCCGCACCAGAGTTTTGTACAGGTGTAACATGACTTCACGGTTCTGAAATTCAATCCCTCTACCAATAAAAGCTAACACACCATACGCCTTCTTAACAACCTTATCAACCTGGGTGCCAACTTTCAGGGATCTATGCACATGTACCCCGAGATCTCTCTGCTCGTCCACACTAGCAAGAGTCCTTCCATTAGCCCTATATTCTGTACTCCTGTTACTCTTACCAAAGTGAATCAGCTCACACTTTTCCGCATTAAACTCCATTTGCCACCTCTCAGCCCAGTTCTGCAGCTTATTTATGTCCTTCTGCAAACTGTAACATCCATCCTCACTGTCTACAACTCCTCCAACTTTGGTGTCATCAGCAAATTTACTAATCCATCCTTCGACACCCTCATCTAGGTCATTTGTAAAAATGACAAACAGCAGCGGACCCAAAACAGATCATTGAGTTACACCACTTGTAACTAAACGCCAGGTTGAATATTTCCCATCAACCATCACCCTCTGTCTTCTATCAGCTAGCCAATGCCTGATCCAAACTGCTAAATCACCCTCAATCCCATGCATCTGCATATTCTGAAGCAGCCCACGATGGGGAACCTTATCAAATGCTTTGCTAGAATCCATATACACCATATAGTGGCAAATAATAAAATTTCATCAACCATTTTCGTGGTTCATTTTTTCTTTCTTGCAATGTAGCATGAAACGTTCAGTCTGAAATTTACTGTCCGAGTCATTATTAAACAATAATACTGACAAAGTGGTGAATGAGCCAAACACATTACATGACAAGATTGAGTACAAATGCAAGAGTTGTATCAGTTCCCTTCATCGTTTATTGCATTGTGCTATTAATACAATAGGTTGGTTCAACAGATTCTTCAACTGTTCTCTGAACTTTGTCTGTGTTATGGAATAAATAAAGGTATTTGTGCAACAACTCAAGAGCTGCATCATAAATCCCATCTCTTGCACAAAATAAGGTAGTTCTATAGCTTCATAGCCAAAGACCCACATTCGCCACCACATTGAATACATCATAAAAATGAACCATAACAAAATGAAATTCCCTGAAATCAAAAACAGCAAAATTATTGATTTTCTTCTTCCCTCCATCTCTTGGTCTTCAGCATTTTCTGTAGTATTATGCCCGCGGAGTCTCGAGCGGGCTCTACTTGCCAGTAAAATGTGTTTGACAGTTAAAGCATTGAGCAGCAGAATCAGGACAAAAGGAAAACATGGGGTTAGCAGATAATGAAGGAACTCAATTGTCGCCCAGACAGGTGATAATAGGACTTCTACGGTCACTTCACAAAACCAGGGTAGGTTTGCCAATGAGTAATCACTTGTTAACATGAAGTACCATGTAATATTCTTTAGAAAGCTAACTACAATGACTGCTCCCAGAATCACAGCGGCTTTTTTCTCAGTGCAATGATTATTTGCCATATTTTTGCAACAAATGGCTACAAATCGATCAAAAGTGAAAGTGACAGTGAACCACACTGAACAGTCGGTGACCAAGAAAAGCAGAACGGCGTGGACATTGCACAAGGGGATGGAGTTCATGAACACAGCCTGCTCTCGATAAGCAATTGGTATCTGCCTCAATAAAAGATCAATGATAACCACAAGTAGATCTGCTGCTGCCATGGCCATCAGGTAGCGGGTGATGCACTTGGAGAGACCACATTTCCCCCGAGACAGAATTACAATCGTCACCAGGTTAACTGTAAAGAGCAGAAGCAAAGTGAAGAATTATTCAACCGGCTACGAGCAAAGTTCAGACAGTGACTAAGTAGCAATTGAAAATTAAATAGGTATGTTTGCGTCCTGTGTGCAATGGCAGATGGAAAAAGATACCCCCAAAATGAGGGACTCGCTTCAGTAAAATAAGCCAGTAAATGTCAATTAATATTCCTAATGCTAACAGCGGTTGAGAATACATCAACATAATTACTGAGTAGACAATATATTTCATTTTCCAAATAATACCTACCATATGCTAACAGCCTCTCTTTTGGGAAGTGCAGATGGACTAATTATAACGTGGTATTTTAAGAATTGCATCCTGTGGCATTCTCTGCACTTTTGTCGATCTGTGAACTTCCGCTAATTAGCCACATTTTTGTTTACAGAATTTGTGCCTTCCTCCCTGGGCTCTGTATCCACAGGCAGCAATCGCAGGCCACACCACACAGACTGTTGATCCATTCACAATCCCTGTTTGTTTCAGCTTGTGGTTTCTAGGGTAGATATAAAACATGGGCAGGGATAAGAAGCCGGCAGTCTCAATTTTTTTCTTCTTATTTTGATTTCCATCTTCAGCAGATGTGGTGGAGCGGTGTTACGGAAGGGCCATCTGGTTTTATTCTCCCAATTCAGTAATTCAAATGCACACCCCCTGGCATGGTGCTCACCCCGCCGTTCTACTAATTTTCTACATTGAGCGATAACTTGAGGTATTCCTAAAAAGGTAGATGTAACAAAATGGCGTAGTGTTCAATATCCAACACACCACAGTTATAACTACACGACTAATTCACAGTAAAAGAGAGGATGACGCGATAGGATATTGGATTGAGTCAGAGACTGAATCTCACCTGTGACCTGCAGCACCAGTTATTTCAAAAGAATAGTTGGAAATGGAAAGTTCCATAAATTGTAGAAACATCGATCGTTTTTATTTACCATGTTTTCAAAGAAGATACAAAAAAAAACACGAAATAGAAATTGGGAGAAGAAGCTTTTGAATGTAGCTTGGTTTTCCTTCATTATACTAAAGACTCCACGCAGCCGTGTATAATTTCCAGGCTGATAAACAAACGTTGGGATAACTATTGGTCAACAGGAAGCCCAACGGCAAGATTCCCAACCTTGTCGATGGGGTCCACTGTGTTTTAACATATGTAATAATATTTTAGCTGAGAGAAATGGGAATGAAAATGTGTAATTCACTTAACGCAGAGATTGCCACTAAGAATAAATAACTCAAGCAAAGCTAATGGAGCATAATGGAAAATAAAACATGTTTTCTCTATTGGTGTAACATAAGGATCTACTAAACTGAGGGTGAATGTGCACATAGCATCAAACATGCGGTATGCATCTCCTATCTGGAGAAAAAAAAGTTTGCCAGGAACCCAGGGTAGCTTAGGGGAGAGAAAGTAAATGGCGTGAACAACAATGCATTTTATTGAAGTTTATAAAACTGAGATCTGGAGATACACGCTTACCAGGCACACCAACGACAGTAAGCAGTGGATAGTAAATTCCCTCTACATTAATGAGGAAGTCATATATCCGTTGTCCTATTGTAAAGCCCTCGCCCATGTTCTTTTCCTCGTCTCTTCCCCTGCAGAAACCGATCTCCGTTAAAACCTGAGGTGGTGGTCTGATGACAAACTAATGACAAGTCTTAAAGTTCCTCTCGTTAATAGAAGGTTGATTCCCCCTCCCAAGACACAATTGCAATCTATTGGGACAAACATTAATTACAACCACTGAACAAACATGTTTTTCAAACCACTTTCAAATATGAAACATACTCAGAGAATCACACATGTAAACACGTGTGCTTCAAAACACGCTTTTTTATCGATTCCCGGAAAAAAATAGTACAGCCTGCCTGTCCAGGTTAAAACTATACTGGCAGGATCTCCACGATCAGAGACATGAATCCAGTCTGCCCTGAGAGTGACACGGCAGGCTGGATATAAGATAGGCCCAATAATTTGTGACACTGAAATCGGAGCGAGTGAGGGCGTCCATTCAAACAGAACAGTTGAGAGGGGAATATAGACAAAACTGGTCAACAAACCAGGTTTTATTGGTCGATCTTTGAAAAACGTACTGTGGGCAGTCATATTACTGAGCAGATACTGCACTGCCCCAAGTGTTGAAGAGGAGATAGAATAACAAATACGCAGCTACGTCCCTGCCTGTGTTAATAGAGTGGTAATAATAGTAGGAGACGAGAACTACTGCAATAAGAACTGAGATTCAAACAATATAAGAAAGATTAAGCGAGAAACATTCTGGCAATGTGTCCAAGGATTTTTTTTGCCGAAACATTGCTGCCAACCCAACGGAGGAGATGCAATGTGAGACCAGGTGCTTGGGAATGGAGAAGGGGGAAAGGGAGGACTTGATAATTAGTGACCATACTGGGGAGTGAAATCAAACATTCCCTTGGAAAGGTACAGTGATAAAGCACAGGTAAAAGCGACATTGGAAATTAACAGTAATTGGAGGATCTAACGGGCCTCGCCAGATTGAACTACAACCCCAGGTGAGGTGAGAAATGATAGGGGCTTTGACACTTTTTTTTAATTCCTCTCTGGCTGCAGGGATGTGTCAGAGGGCTGGAGGATGGTGAATGTTGTTCCATTTTCCATAGATGTGGTAGAGATACTACTGAACCTCTAACGTCAGTGGTCCTGAAGAAAATTCTGTAGCAGGTCATTAATCTCTATTTAGAAAAGCAGGGATGAATAAGGGAAACTCAGCCTGGCTTTGTCAGGCAGAAGTCATACCGAAAAGATCTGACAGAATTTTCTCATAATGTGACCTGAGGGAAGGGCAGATGATGTAGTTTCTGGATTGGATCAAAGCCTTTGACGTGGAAGACTGGTTCATAAGATTTCAACACATGGAATTGATGGAAATTTCACGAAATGCATTCGAAATTGGTTGAAAACAATGTGTAGAGCGAGATGTTTAACTGACTGAATTTGGTTTCCAGTGGAGTACAGGATAACTTTAGTTCTGCTCCCTCACTATTTGCTACACACAGAAATGATGAATTTCTCAATCAGTGATGAAGTGGAGAATCTTCATTTCACTATGATCGATTTTCCAGATTTAGTCATCGCCTTGAATCTTTACTTCCAACCAAGTTCCACCAGGGGGCAATTCTTCCAAGTTCACCACATGACTCTGAACATTTGATCACCTGGCTCATGGCTACAGGGTCATACATGTCACTGTTCGCTCACTGGGACACGGCAGTTTCATTCGCCTTCCGATAGATAATTAGGCAGCACAAAGAAGATGCGACATTATTTTCAGTTTGCAAGACTCTCCCAAGTCTATCCTACCCCCCACCCCCACCCTCCATGCCCCCGCAACCAGAGACCAATCTGAGCCTGACCCCCTCCTCCAGCAGAGCCAGTGGAAGGCCAGGAAGGCGCTGCAGGCTCTCAATGGGAGACAGTCGGAAGGATGGTGGAGGGAGACCAGGTAGGTTGAGGGCGTGTTCTACCGAGGTTGGGGGGGAGGCTGCCTTCCGGTGGGGGGTGCTGTCTGATCCAGGGCGGGAGTGTCTACCAGGGAGCCTGCACCCCAGGTGGTTCTAATCTGGGGGAGGGGATTTGCCGGGGGCGCTGCTTCCCTGGGGGGGGGAGGGTCTGACCCAGAGGACGTGTGCCGGGGGCTGGGGGGGCTGCCTCCGGGGGGGGAGGGGTGTCCGATTACAGGGTGGTGGGGGGGTGTTTCTGCCGGAGTTGTTAGTGGGGGGCCTGCAAAGGATGATGGAGGAAGGTGGGTTGTAAGGTTCCCCTGCAGAATTGGAATCGGCTTCGGATTTTTATTTTGCAGGTTGATTCCCGCGCGGATCCAGAATGGACCGGAAGACGGTGAAGTGGGATTTGGCCATACGGTTGGGCACGCGGTTCATTAAGCCGATTTAATGTATTTAAATCGCCGGGCTGTCCGATTCAGGCATGGTCTGGATCTGCGGCAGAATCGGGTGTCGGTAACGCTGCGATCTGCTTGGATTCGGGTGTGGATCGCGTTAAAGTCCCGCGGCTGAATGTCCCGAAAACAGGCGCAATTTATTTACTAAAATAGGGCCCTGTAACTCCACATGCCTCTCCGACAGAGCTGATGAAATGTTGGAATGGACAAAAGGCAAGACAGATCCAAGCGGGAGTTATTTAATAACGTAACCACAGTGTATGGGGCAGGAGGAGCATTCAAGGACAAAAACAGCCTGGGAAACAGGCCCTTCGGCCCAACGACCCCATGCCGCCATTTTAACATTACCAGTCCCGCCTCCACCCATGACCTTTATCGATTGTTTTATGGCCATCCACATTGAGGGAAACTAATTTAGGGACAATTTATTACCTCCAATCAGCCTAAGAGCACATCTTTGGGGTGTGGGAGGAAATCGGAGCACCCGGAGAAAACCCACGCAAGCACGGGGAGAATGCGCAAACTCCCACAGACACTGGCCCAAATCCATGTGTCTGCACAGCAAACAGCGATAGTCACTGAGCTGTCGTCCTGCCCAGTATCTTGTCCAGTTTAGGCACACACTAATGACATGAAGCACTAGGCCAATCTTGAACATCCAAGAGCAGCCCCAGTATGATCCCTCGCGTGTATGCCCCTCGTTGGACAACAAGGCGGACCGACTTAAAACCTGTGAATTAAAAGAGAAAAACATTAGTATCATTCCACATCCTGATACACAACCATCAGCATCCCTGATTTAGCCAACCTGGGGAACACATTTAGAATCCTTACCTGATAGGTTAGACAGATATGAGATTTCCATCAATGAAGACATTCAGATTCGATTTTGATTTGATTTCATTTCATTTATTATTGTCACATGTATTAACATACAGTGAGATGTATTATTTCCTGTGTGTCACACAGACAGAGAAGACCACACATAGAGAAGTAAAGAACAGAGAACAGTATGTAGTTTTACAGTCATAGTTAGGGTGTAGAGGAAGATCACCTTCATGAATGGTCAGTCCATTCAGAAGCCTGTTGGCAGCAGGGAAGAATTTGTTTTTGAATCGTTGAGTACGTGACTTCAGATTTGTCTATTTGTTTTATCCCCAACAGATGAAGGTGGAAGACAAAATGTCTGGAGTGCACGGTGTCCTGAAATAATGTGGCAACTTTGCTATGGAAACGGGACGTGTAGACATAGACAACGGATGGGAGGCTGCTTTGAGTGATGGTTTGGGCTGCATTCGCGACCTTTTGCAGGTTGTTGCGGCCTTGGGCAGGTTAGGAGCTGCGAGACAACCAGAAATAATCATTTCCATGCTGCATCTGTAAAAGTTGGTCAGAGTCAAATTTCCTTAGAGTTATGAGAAAGTAGCAAGACGCTGAAGGGGAACTATCTGGGAAGGCAGCCAGCCACCACATCTTCACCAGATTAGAAGGACACACTAAGAGAATAAACAGAATTATTAAAGAAAAAAAGAGAAGATAATGATAAACAGCAGATTCAGAATCTATGCAGTGTATATGGGCCATAGCTGAAAAACTGCAACGTGAAAATCTAGAATAGGTACACAGAGGACAAGCTTTGTCTTGAATTACTGACCAGCAGATGGAAGAACTGTTCTCGGGTGGGAAACACGCAGCAATTTCTGGCTGTCAGATACAGCAGTTCACCAATATGTAGTTTAATTTGAATGTAGAGGGACTCCAGGGGAAAGCTCTGGGAATGGCATTAGGGTTGGAATGGGGATTTTGAAGGAGTAAAATTAGGGCATATTCATGAGGAAATTTGAATCGGGTACAACAGCACTTTCCTGTGCGAAGGAGAGAAGGAAGAGAGGCTCATCGGGACGACTGTGGACGGCTAGTGGGGTTAATCATTTTGTTTATATGTTTTCACAATTGGTTGGTGTCCTACTTACAAAGATTTTAATCATTTAAAAAACAAGAACAAAGAACAAAAACAGCCAGGGAAACAGGCCCTTCGGCCCAACGAGCCCACGCCGCCATCTTAACACCACCAGTCCCCCGTCTCCACCCATGACCCTTATCTATTGTTTTATGGCCATCCAGATTGAGGAAAACTCATTTAGGGACAATTTATTCCTGCCAATCAGCCTAACAGCACATCTTTGGGGTGTGGGAGGGAACCGGAACACCCAGAGAAAACCCACGCAAGGACGGGGAGAATGCACAAACTCCCACAGACACCGGCCTAAATCCATGTGTCTGCACAGCAATCAGTGATAGTCACTGAGCTGTCGTCTTGCCCAGTATCTGGTCCAGTTTAGGCACACACTAACGACATGAAGCACTAGGCCAATCTCGAACAATGAAGAGCAGCCCCAGTACGACCCATCGTGTGTATGCCCCTCGTTGGATACAAGGCGAAGTGACTTAAAACCTGTGAATGAAAAGAAAACAAAACATTATTATTGTACCATATCCATTTCCCTTACCAGGGATACCCCAATGTTAACTTGCTGCAGCTGTATTGGGCATTGTTGAGGCCGCAGCTGGAGTACTGTGTGCAGTTTTGGGCGCCACACCTGTGCAAAGATATTTTGGCCTTGGAGGGGGTGCAGAGGAGGTTTACTAGGCTGATACCGGAGTTGAGGGGGTTGAGCTATGAGGAGAGGCTGAATAAACTGGGCTTGTACTCGTTAGAGTTTAGAAGAATGAGGGGAGAACTCATTGAGACGTATAAGACGATGAATGGGATGGATAGGGTAGAGGTGGAGAGACTCTTCCCTCTCAAAAAAGACAGTAGGACTAGGGGGCACAGCCTCAAGATAAAAGGGGGGCGGTTTAGAACGGAGTTGAGGAAGAACTTCTTCACTCAAAGGGTGGTGAATCTCTGGAATTCTCAGCCCGTTGAAGTGGTGGAGGCTGCCTCGCTAAATATTTTTAAGAAGCGGGTTGATGGGTTTTTGATAAGAGAGGGGATTAAGGGTTATGGGGAGAGGGCGGGAAAGTGGAACTGAGCAGCAACAGATCAGCCATGATCTTATTGAATGGGGGGGCAGGCTCGAAGGGCTAGATTGCCTACTCCTGCTCCTATTTCTTATGTTCTTATGTTCTTATTTAAAACAATCTCCTATATCCACCCTTCTCCAACACACTCATGTGCCTGTCTAAGTTACTCTTAAAGGACTCTAGCGTGTTGGCCTCCACCACCTTACTTGGCAGAGCATTCCATACCCCCACTACCCTCTGTGTGAAAAACTTATCCTGTTTCCTCATAAAAAAAAGGACGACCCTTTAGAAACAATATGAGGGAGTGTTTCTTCAGCCAGAGGGTGGAGAGTCAATGGAATGCATGACCACCAAAAGATGTGGTGGATGTGTCATTACATTTAAAACATAAATAGTTAGGTTCTTCATTGACAGGAGCATCATAGGTGGCGTGGCAAATGCGGGAGAATGGAATTGAGAATCTGAACATCCGTGAATGAATAGTGGCAGAGTGTTGATTGAATGAATGACTTAATTCTGCTCCTATAGTTCATGGTCCTATTGTCTTACTGTCTGTTGCTTCATAGGGAATAACATAACTGCAGCAACATGGAGATGTAAATAATGTACAATACCCTGAGTACATGATTAGTTTTGGAAGCATCCAGCTACAAGTTAGAACAGTTAATAAACTGTCTTCACTCTACTTCCCGGACTTACGCTACCTTTGTTATTGATATCAGATGTGTTTATTTGCCGAGGCATTATCACATGGGTCATATTAAGCGGTACAAGATAGAGAAACGCCAGCAGCTGCCATTAATTGAGCAACAGAGAACAAAAATGCCAGATATGGAACAGTAAATATAGAAAGGGTATGGGATTGATGGTAATAAACCTCTTGATATGGAAAATATGGAGAATATCAAATTCAAAGAGATTGGAATTATTCCAGAATTAAAGAGGAAACAGATAGATGAATGAAAAAAACATAGATCGACAATAATGATACAAATTGGGAAACATTATCGGAAAGTTCACTTGGCTGGAGGATAACTGTCTCAAATCTCACTCAGTATAAATAACCTGGGCCCCTTTTGAAAAATGCCAACATTTTCATCATCAATTATGAGTTTATTTCAACATCTGCAAAAGGATATGTTCTTAAACACAGACTGCTGAGTCAAATTGTTGCAGCCTCCATCATTAAACGCTGAACAATTCACACACCCTCTTCTGTCACACCTGGAGACAACGGAGAGTGGAATCTGATGGGCAAAACTGTGTTTACAACTTACAAATTAAGATTAAAGTTGTACATTCAACAAATATTTGTTTTAAAATGAATAAACACCAAACGCTTGTGGCAAACATGCTGTGGTCTTGCCTCGCCAGTTTTTCCTCCGAATGTTGAAGCCACATAGTCATTGGGTTGGGCCCGGGGCAGGTACTTGTTGTAGGTGAAACAATATCTACCCATTTCTTCAGGTGAAATTTGTGTTGATGTTCTACATTGGAGGGATTTCTTTTCTGCCATTGGTCCTTTCACTGGGAGTCGCACATTGTCTGGGTGAATAGTTCAGTAAAAGGTGGCTGGTGGGCGCATAACGAAGATTTCCTGTGATGGAGGGGTATTGCAAGCCTGCGGATTTGTGGAGGAGCGGAGCAGTGATATTTGACTGGACTAGGAGGCAAGGGAGTGATGTTGTTTGGAGTGTTCCAGGAGTGTAATGTAGCTCTCAGCTACAATGCCGATGACCTAGTGATATTATCGCGAGGCTATTATGAATAAATTCTTATGATGTTCTGAGGACACGGTTTTGAACCCACCACGGAAGATAGTGGCATTTGAACTCCATAAACAAAATATGGAATTAAGAGTCTATTGAGGCCATTGTCAGTTGTCAGAAAAGCCGATCTGGTTCACTGAAATTCTTTAGGGAATGAAGTCTGCTGTACTTTCCTGGTCTGGCCTGTATATGACCCCAGAGTCACATCAATGTGGTTGATCCTCAACTGCTCTACATAAGAACATAAAAACATAAGAAATAGGAGCAGGAGTAGGCAATCCAGCCCTTCAAGCCTGCCCCGCCATTCAATAAGATCACGGCTGATCTGAAGTGGATCAGTTCCACTTTCCCGCCTTCTCCCCATAACCCTTAATCCCCTTGTCTGTCAAAAACCTATCGACCCGTGACTTAAATATATTTAGCGAGGCAGCCTCCACCACTTCAACGGACAGAGAATTCCAGAGATTCACCACCCTTTGAGAAAAGAAGTTCCTCCTCAACTCCGTTCTAAACTGCAGCCCCCCCTCCCTTATTTTGAGGCTGTGCCCCCTAGTCCTACTGTCCTTTCTAAGCGGGAAGAACATCTCCTCCTCTACCCTATCCATCCCTTTCATTATCTTATACGTCTCTATAAGTTCTCCCCTCATCCTTCTAAACTCCAACTTGTACAGACCCAGTCTATTCAGCCTCTCTTCATAGTCCAACCCCCTCATCTCCGGTACCAGCCGAGTGAACCTCCTCTGCACTCCCTCCAAGGCCAAAATATCCTTGAGCAAGTGTGGTGACCAAAACTGCACACAGTACTCCAGCTGCGGCCTCACCAATGCCCTATACAGCCGCAGCAAGACCTCCCTACTTTTATATTCAATCCCCCTCGTTATGAAGGCCAGCATCCCATTCGCCTTCCTGACCACCTGCTGCACCTGCAGGCTGGGTTTTTGCGACTCATGCACAAGGACCCCCAGGTCCCTCTGCACCGTAGCCTGCTGCAGTTTTTCGCCTTTTAAATAATAATCCCTCCTACTATTATTTCTGCCAAAGTGGATAACTTCACACTTGCTAACATTATACTCCATCTGCCAGGTCCTCGCCCACTGGCTCAGCCTATCCAGATCCCTCTGCAGACTTTCCACACCCTCCACACAATTTGCTTTTCCACTTATCTTCGTGTCATCTCTGTGTGAATGTAAGAATGGATAATAAATGCTGGCCGGCCAGATTTGCCCCTGTCCCACTACTGAAATGAAATGTTGGGCTTCGATCTCTGTGCTATTCTGACGATGACCAGGTGGGGGAAGGGGAGTGGTGGGGTTGTATTACCCCCAGGGAACAACTGAACACCATTCACGCCGCGCCACTGCCAATACTTAGGGCTTGCCCGGCGAAGCTACTGATCCCACCCACAGTCACAATTCTAAAGGAGCTTCATGAGGAGAGTCCACATCAGAATTCCTAGTCACAGTTCCAAAATTGAAAGGAATAATCAGAGTCGCCCAAGGATTTGAAGAATGTAAACAACAGAGAAAAGGACATCATGAAAGAATGAAAGATCAAGGTATGGACTTGATACTTAAAACAACAGTTTAATTATTGGGATAATGCATTTTCAAATGTAATTGATTACTGTGCATGGAGTTCTCCAATACTCTATGTTTTGTAGTTCCATTTCTTGGCCGATTTCATGTTCCCACTGCTGGGATTTAACTCTGTATTCATAATCCATTTCAACAAATGAAAAATAAATCACTGAAATTACCACGAGTGATGTGGCAACTGCAAACTCCCAGTGGAGATCCTACACTGTATAAATCAGACGTTGGCAAGTATACATCGGCTTTCAATTGTGAAATACTGTCTGCTGCAAGAAGGAATAGATCACTCGGCATGAAAATGCTTGAAACGTTTTACAGAATCCGGAAAATATGGTACACGATCCTTGCTGTCATTGGCGTTCCTGGTAAGCACTCAGTATAATTTCCATTCTGTTAAGCTGCATGTGATCTGGTTTATATTTTTGCTCTGTTATTGACAACGTGACATGCTGGTCAATCCTGAGAACTAAATCAACACAGAACATAGAACATTCCAGCGCAGTACAGGCCCTTCGGCCCTCGATGTTGCGCCGACCAGTGGAACCAATCCCTCAGCCTTTCCTCGTAAGACCTTCCCACCATACCAGGCAACAACCTGGTAAACCTCCTCTGCACCCTTTCCAATGCCTCCACATCTTTCTTATAATGCGGTGACCAGAACTGTACGCAATACTCCAAGTGCGGCCGCACCAGAGTTTTGTACAGTTGTAACATGACCTCACGGCTCCGAAATTCAATCCCTCTCCCAATAAAACTAACACACCGTACGCCTTCTTAACAACCTTATCAACCTGGGTGCCAACTTTCAGGGAGCTATGCACATGGACACCGAGATCCCTCTGCTTGTCAACGCTACTAAGAGCCCTTCCATTAGCCCTATATTCTGTACTCCTGTTACTCTTACCAAAGTGAATCACCTCACACTTTTCCATATTAAACTCCATTTGCCACCTCTCGGCCCGGATCTGCAGCTTATCTATGTCCTCTGATATAAGCACATTAAGACAAACATCCCGAAATTCTATACCACTGTCACAAATGAAGAAAAAAATTCCCTTCTTTGATAATGTGAGTTCCAAGTTAGAAATGTTTCATTTGACAGTGTAACATGCTCTGTAAAATTGAACTTTGTGCTGGGTTATTCCTGATGACATGTCACTAATCTTGTCATTGTGAGATTGTACTAACTTTTGTTTGACTGCAGTGATAATGTCCAGCTGGGAGAATCAACCACGCTCAAATTATACAGAGTGCGGTCTAAGAACACAGTTGAACATTGGTCTCAGTGGCACCATGTTACTAGACATATCTGAGACTGTAAAATTGTCCCGGATATTAGTCACTGACACCGATAATTCTTTTCTACTTTGAAAACATTATTAGGAAGCCTAACATCACACCCTCATTGAGCAGCCAACATTTTTCATGCATGAAATTGATGGCAAACGGCATGTTTTTTGCCATTATTGAATATGTTTGAAAATGAGGTGCATAATGAGATAGTTCTGTTCAGATTGCATCAACAGAAAACGATCTTAACAATTCCCGACTGGGGAAACAGCAGTGCAGTTGTGATACAGAGCACAGATCCATTGTTTGCTGGAGCAGACGAGTGAAGGAGCAGGGAGACAGATAAGAAACTACCTGTTAAAAACCTGTTTAAATAAGTTTAAAGCACTTTGTAGTAAGAACTAACCTTGTAGAAGTGTTTAAATCATTTAAAAGCATTTTTGTGGGCTTTTTGTATTTACTGCTTTAAGAATTCTGAGGGAGTGGTTAGAAGGGAGTTGAGGGGGAGCAAGCTTTAAATCAGTGCCAGGTTTAAAAGGAGACCTAGTGTAGACAGCGGGCAGTGGAGTGAGTGGGAAGCAGAGTGAGTTATTAGGGCTTAAGATCAAAAGGGCTTGGGGAAAAAAGGGCCAGGTAAGTTCGTGTGGACATTTTCAATATTACTGCAGCGATTAATGGAGGGGCATGTGATGTGTTGTTTCTGTATGATGTGGGAACTGGTGGACCCCAGGGTCCTCCCAGGTGACCATGTCTGCAGTAAGTGCAGGTTGCTGGAGGAGCTCCAGCTCAAGGTAGACGAGCTGGCCTCTGAGCTCCATATAGGGCATTGGTGAGGCCGCAGCTGGAGTACTGTGTGCAGTTTTGGGCGCCGTACTTACGCAAGGATATTTTGGCCTTGGCGGGAGTGCAGAGGAGGTTTACTAGGCTGATACCGGAGTTGAGGGGGTTGAGCTATGAGGAGAGGCTGAATAAACTAGGCTTGTACTCGTTAGAGTTTAGAAGAATGAGGGGAGATCTCATTGAGACATATAAGATGATGAATGGGGTGGGTAGGATAGAGGTGGAGAGACTCTTCCCGCTCAGAAAGGACAGTAGGACTAGGGGGCACAGCCTCAAGATAAAGGGGAGGCGGTTTAGAACGGAGTTGAGGAAGAACTTCTTCACTCAAAGTGTGGTGAATCTCTGGAATTCTCTGCCTGTTGAAGTGGTGGAGGCTGCCTCGCTAAATATTTTTAAGACGCGGGTTGATGGGTTTTTGATAAGAAAGGGGATTAGGGGTTATGGGGAGAGGGCGGGAATGTGGAACTGAGCCACGACAGATCAGCCATGATCTTATTGAATGGCGGGGCAGGCTCGAAGGGCCAGATGGCCTACTCCTGCTCCTATTTCTTATGTTCTTATGTTCTTATAATCACCATTGGCGAGAATAGAACTTTCATTTATTTATCCACGTTCCATAGATAAGACTGTTGGTACATGGATTTGGGCCAGTGTCTGTGGGAGTTTGCGCATTCTCCCCGTGCTTGCGTGGGTTTTCTCCGGGTGCTCCGGTTTCCTCCCACACCCCAAAGATGTGCTGTTAGGCTGTTTGGAGGTAATACATTGTCCCTGAATTAGTTTTCCCTCAATGTGGAATGCCATCAGCATAGATAAGGGTGATGGGTGGAGGGGGGACTGGTAATGTTAAAATGGCGGCGCGGGCTCCTTGGGCCGAAGGGCCTGTTTCCCGGGCTGTTTTTGTTCTTTGTTCTGACTCCCTGCCACTGTGCGAAAATACAAAACCTAATTCCTAAATTCAGTTACTGTAGCCGACTTGTTATCCATTGTCTCGGACACCTCTAGCTCTGAAATAAGTCATGAGTCTGCTACGTTGTGCACTGTTGAAAATCTAAGCCTGTTATGTCCATTATGTTCTAATTACTGACACTTTTTTATTTAAATTCAGTGGTTAAGTTTGTCGGGTACGTCCCCCCACTTTCGACAACATACTAATTCCTCTTTCTGAAATCGTGTTTCTATTACTGACTTCAGGAAGGTTTCTAAACTGTTACACACATATTGCTAATTGGTCCATAGTTCGTTACACTCCCAATTCTAATATATGAGAATCTTGCGGCCCCTAAATATTATTGACCAACTCAATAAATATTTATAAGTATTTGATAATGTGTTTATTACTTCCTTTTTTGCAACATGCAGATTGATTTCACGCCATTCAGCTAGTTTGTCCCTTTCTAAGAAAGTAATCAATTATTTTCCTTCCACATTACATAAAGAACAAAGAACAACATGTTTTGAGTTTCTTTGATTAATTTATCTGATTGTCATTTGACAATCTAGCTTTGCCATTCATAGATCACAATTTTAAACTTTCCACAATCGCCTTTCTGTCACAGAAGCTGCATAATGTCCTTCCTGCTGATACCTCGATCTGTATCACAAACCCAAATATATTTCAACTTAATGCAGTCAGACCCTGCACATTTCCAAGATGTATCCACCACACCTCCCACCAAGACAGCACCCTCCTTCCCCCAGAGGAAAGTGGGTAGCATCTTGTTGATCACAAGCAGAAAGTCATTAAAAAGAAGCAAAATACTGAAGATGCTGGAAATCGCAAAAAAAACACAGAAAAGGATGGAATAAAATGTGCCTGGCAACATCTGCGGATCTACAAAGAGAGTTACTGTTTAAAGCCTGTATGATCTATTTTCATAGACCTCCAGTCTCAGAATGTTAGCTTTGTTTCACTTTTCGCTGACACTGCCAGACAGACTGGCAATTTATGATTTTATCATAGCAGAATCTCATTGTTTATCATCCAGTTCTCAGGCATGCTGGTTTATTGATCAGGAAATTCTAATATGTTTTCCCGTCTTTTTTGCAGTTAATTTAATGGCCATTGCCATTCTATCTCGTGGTAAGTGTGGCCTCTCCAATTCCACCACTCGCTACCTGGTGGCCATGGCAGTGGCGGATCTTCTGGTCATTATTTTTGATGTCCTGATGAAACGAATCAGTGTTTATTACACCCCGGGATCTTTGCTGAATATCACCTACGTGTGCACTGTGTTACGGGTTCTCACTCATATATCGACAGACTGTTCTGTCTGGTTCACAGTCACTTTCACATTTGATCGATTTGTAGCAATTTGTTACCAGAAGCTGAAAATGAAATACTGCAATGGGAGAACAGCAACTGTGGTTCTAACAACAACAGGGATCCTGCTTTGTTTAAAAAACATCCCCATCTGCTTCTTATTTGAACCTGAAGCAATAATCGACAGCATCCCGTGGTTCTGTAAGATAAAACCAAGATGTTATATTGAACCTGGATGGGTGGCATTTGACTGGTTTGATACGGTTTTAAATCCATTGTTCCCATTCGTTTTTATTTTGCTGCTCAATAGTCTGACAGTTAGGCATATTCTGGTGGCCAGTCGAGTCCGTAAGGGACTGCGGGGTCAGAACAAGGGAGAGAATCACAATGACACAGAGATGGAAAGCAGAAGGAAGTCTGTAATATTACTCTTCGCCATATCTGGCAGCTTCATATTGCTGTGGATTGTCTATGTTATACACTTTTTATATTATACCATTACAGGAATGAATCCCAGACACTACACTGATCCGCTGTATATCTTTAAAGAATTTGGCTTTATGCTGCGGATTTTAAGTTGTTGCACAAACACATTTATCTATGGGGTGACTCAGTCCAAGTTCCGGGAGGAGCTCAAGAGAGCGGTGAATCGTTCACTTAGACCAATTGTTCAAATAATTAATAATCACAACAGGTGACCACAACCCAGAACCAGGTTTCCAGAGATGCAGAGATCCAGAGAAGTGGTAGACAGAGGGGAACCGGTGGACGTGGTATTTTTAGATTTCAAAAAGGCTTTTTATAAGGTGCTGCACAAAAGGTTGCTACAGAAGGTTAGGGTGCACGGAGTTGGGGGAAAGGTGTTAGGGTGTATGGAGGATTGGCTGTCTAATAGAAAGGAAAGAGTTGGTTTCAATGGGTGCTATTCTGGTTGACGGTTGGTGACTAGTGGAGTGCCGCAGGAATCAGTGCTGGGGCCTCAACTGTTTACATTTATATCGATGATCTGGAGGAGGGGGCAGAGTGTTGGGTGATGAAATTTGCTGGTGACACGAAGATGAGTGGAAAAACACATTGCGTGGAGGGTGTGGAAAATCTGCAGAGGGATCTGGATAGGCTGAGCGAGTGAGCGAGGACCTGGCAGATGGAGTACAATGTTAGTAAGTGTGAGGTTATCCACTTTGGCAGAAATAATAGTAGGAGGGAATATTATGTAAAAGGCAAAAAGCTGCAGCGTGCTACGGTGAAGAGGGACCTGGGGATCCTTGTGCATGAGTCGCAGAAACCCAGTCTGCAGGTGATCAAGAAGGCGAATGGAATGTTAGCCTTTATAGTGAGGGGGATAGAATATAAAAGCAGGGAGGTCTTGCTGCAATTGTACAGGGTACTGGTGAGGGTGCAGCTGGAGTACTGTGTGCAGTTTTGGTCGCCACACTTGCAGAAGGATATATTGGCCTCGGAGGGAGTGCAGATGAAGTTCACTAGGCTGATACTGGAGATGAGGGGGTTGGCCAATGAAGAGAGACTAAATAGACTGGGTCTGTACTCGTTGGAGTTTAGATGGATGGGGGTGATATTATAGAGACGTATAAGATAATGAGGGGATGGATAGGGTAGAGGTAGAGAGATTTTTCTCGCTTAGAAAGGACAACAGGACTAGAGGACACAGCCTCAATTTAAGTGTGGGGGGGGTGCAGTTTAGATCGGAGTTGAGGAGGAACTTCTTCACTCAAAGGGTGGTGAATCTCTGGAATTCTCTGCCTGTTGAAGTGGTGGAGGCTGCCTCGCTAAATATATTTAAGATGCGGGTTGATGGGTTTTTGATAAGAGAGGGGATTAAGGGTTATGGGGAGAGGGCGGGAATGTGGAACTGAGCAGCAACAGATCAGCCATGATCTTATTGAATGGCGGGGCAGGCTCGAAGGGCTAGATGGCCTACTCCTGCTCCTATTTCTTATGTTCTTATGTTCTTCTTTCATACCTAATGGGAACCACTTGTTAATGGGAATGGTAGTATTTTTGAATCAGGTTTCTGATGCCTTGTTTTGGGATAAGCCCTCTTATTTGTTGCATTTTGCATGGATTCCGTTGTGACAACTCAGCTCCAAGTTTCCGTAGACATTTCGTTTTCACCTTCTGGAGAAATAGCATTCAACAGGGGGATGGAGCTAAATATGTTTAAGACGCGGGTTGATGGGTTTTTGATAGGCGAGGGGATTAAGGGTTATGGGGAGAAAGCGGGAAAGTGGAACTGATCCACAACAGATCAGCTATGATCTTATTGAATGTCTAGAGTGTAGAACATAGAACATAGAACATAGAACATTACAGCGCGGAACAGGCCCTTCGGCCCACAATGTTGCGCCGACCAGTCTTATTTTTTAAAAAAAACATTGACCCACTAATCTAAACCACTCCCTTTTCGTCCATAAACCTATCCACCAATCTCTTAAACGCCCCCAAACTAGGCGCATTTACAACTGCAGCAGGCAGGGCATTCCAGTCCCTCACCACCCTCTGGGTAAAGAACCTGCCCCTGACATCCGTCCTATAACTACCCCCCCTTAATTTAAAGCCATGCCCCCTCGTGCTAGATTTCTCCATCCGAGGAAACAGGCTATCACCATCCACCCTATCTAAACCTCTAATCATCTTATATGTTTCTATAAGATCCCCTCTTAGCCGCCTTCTTTCCAGTGAAAACAACCCCAAATCCCTCAGTCTGTCCTCATAGGACCTCCCCTGCATACCAGGCAACATCCTGGTAAACCTCCTCTGCACCCTCTCCAAAGCCTCCACATCCTTCCTGTAATGTGGGGACCAGAACTGCACACAGTACTCCAAGTGCGGCCGCACCAGAGTTGTGTACAGTTGCAACATGACGCTGCGACTCCTAAATTCAATCCCCCTACCAATAAACGCCAAGACACCGTATGCCTTCTTAACAACCTTATCTACTTGATTCCCAACTTTCAGGGATCTATGTACACATACACCTAGATCCCTCTGCTCCTCCACTCTATTCAAAGTCCTCCCGTTAGCCCTATGCTCAACACATCTGTTATTCCTACCGAAATGGATTACCTCACACTTCTCCGCATTAAACTCCATCCGCCACCTCGCGGCCCATCTCTGCAACCTGTCCAAGTCACCCTGCAAACTTCGACACCCTTCCTCACAATCTACCACACCTCCGACTTTGGTGTCATCAGCAAACTTACTAATCCACCCAACTATACCCTCATCCAGATCATTAATAAAGATTACGAACAGCAGTGGCCCCAAAACAGATCCCTGAGGCACACCACTCGTAACCGAACTCCATGATGAATAATTACCATCAACCACCACCCTCTGTCTCCTATCTGCTAACCAATTCCTGATCCAAGTACCTAAATTACCACCAATCCCATACATCTGCATTTTCTGCAGAAGCATACCATGGTGAACCTTATCAAACGCCTTACTAAAATCCATATATACCACATCTACTGCCTTACCCCTATCCACCTCTTTGGTCACCTTCTCAAAGAACTCAATAAGGTTAGTAAGGCACGACCTTCCCGCTACAAAATACAACCTGTATTACACTAACCACCCTGCAAAAAAATGCAATTCAATCGGAATAATGGCTGTTGATGGCAATGTTTAAAATGATCCCTGTCCAATTGCATTCCCTCTGCACAACCACTCAGCATCTCTTTCTATTCAATTTTCGCTTCTGTATCCATCTACACTGAGGTGTTTTACTTGATCCAATTTCAAATTTTAACAACTCTCCGGGTGCACAAAATGTTCATTGTTCCCCAATCAAGTTGTTTAATGATTACACTAAACAACTCTTTATTGGCCCTAAGTTTTGGTTTCTCCCACAAATGGAAACGATCCCTCAGTGTCCACCTTCTCCAAATTATCTTTCATATTTTCGAATATGGGATTCTTTGAAAATGTTTCTCCCTTCCGAAGTAAAGAAGGATCTAACATATTCTATTCCCACTGATATTTTTACTCTTTGTTATTTTTGTTTTCATCTCACGAAATTTTGACAATGCCAGGCCAATTGTCTTTTCTTCCCGTCATGAACCCAGTCACAGAAAAAAAAACAGTCCCCTCATAACTATTGGAGTTTGATACAGCCTTTCACAAGTTGGAATTCACCTTAGTTTGTGCTGCTGAATGCAATTCTCCAGCTTGAGTAAGGTGACATGCACCCACATCACGTAATTACATTACATTTTAGCTGATATTGACCTGCGTATTTGACCAGATAAACTGGATATGCTTCAAGGCTGTTTCGAGTGAATTCCTGTCTTAGGAGCGTTCCCAATTTAATACTATCCAGAACCATTACCACTGTAGTTTTGAAACCCAAGCATTAATGTATACCAATAAAGGCCTTTCTAATATTGAGTCAACTGATTCATTGTTGTATATTCCTCTCCAAGCTGAGACGATAGCTGTTTGACATTGTTCGCTGTTCTCCTATAACATATTTCTTATTCCAACTGCCGATGTTCCTTAGCTTCATTTCTATGAACATGTCTATGTTGTTAGCTGCCTTTTGAAAGTCCGGAGGCTCAACGTCTGCACAAGTACTTTCATTTTATTCTGATGTTTTTTGCAAAGTTTTCCCACCTATAATAAACTTACTTGACATTTCATTGTCTGGTCTATATTATTCCATTGTGGGGTGCCAGTGCTTAAAAAAACCTCAAAGTTTTCATCTAAGTAATATTTTTTTATTAAAACATGATGCAGAAAGGCAGACATCTTCGCGAGAATGAGACCTGAGGAGAGTTTATTAAAGGGTCCAGAAATAATAAAATGGCAGAGTGTTTGGAATGAGGTAGAAATCCATCTTCAACACAAGAGACAAGGGAATAACTACAAGAATGGGGTGACTCTGGAGGACTGTATGTGCAAGTTCATGACGGAATGTGATTTGAATGCCTGTACAGAATGACGGAAATGTGCGGCAGCACAGGTTGAATTGGCAGAAACGATTTTTTTCGACATCACAGAGACATGGTTTCAAAAGGATTTGGGTTGGTGCAAAAAATATATAAGGGGACACTTCATTTCGAAAAGGCAGGCAGTTGGGTGGAGGGACTGGTGTCACACTGATCATAATAAATCACATTAAACCAATAGCAATCAGTGATATAAGATCAGAAGATTTAGAATCTGTGTGGGTTGAGATCAAGGACCACCGAGTAAAAACAGGCAGCCAGAGTTATTTTTTGCAGGCCTCCCATCTGCAGGCAGGATGTTGGGAATGAATTATTCCAGGAAATATGGAAGGCGTGGAAGAAAGTCACAGTTACAGTGATCATGGCACTCTTCAATTTTCAGTTGAACTGGAAACAGTAAATTGGTACATCCCAAGAAAACGGAATATGGAATGTCTTTTTTTTCAATCAGTTGTGTCGATCCTTAGGGAACATACAATTCCAGGATTCGACTTTTTATTTAAAGAGCCAGACTTGACATGTGACAAATAATGCAAAGGAACCCTTTGGACACAATGACCAAAATATGAAATAATTCACCATGCAATTTGAGAGAGAGATACAGGGATCAGGTGCAGCTGTATTACAGTTGTGTCAGTGTGACTGTAGAGGCATGAGGGAGAAGATCGCCAGAGGTTATTGGGAGCGGAGCCCAGCAGGAATCAGTAGAACAGAGATTCAGAAGGTAATTCATGAGACACAGCACAACTTCATTTCAAGGAAGAGTAACCTTAATTAGGGGAGGACACGGCAAACACGGCTGATGAGGGGATTCAGGGTCAGTATAAGAACAAATCAAAACAAACATATGACCTGGCGGAAATTAATGAGAATACCTCATGGATTGGGAAGCCGATAAAAAAAACAGAGGAGAGGAAAGCGGAAGAAGCAATAAGAGACAGAAGTTGATACACACAAACCAGCCAGGAATATGAATGAAGTTTTTTTTAAGAATATTTACACTTCTAAGAGTAAGAGGGAGACGCAGTGGGCATTGAACAGCTGAACAATGACACTGAAGAAATAATGATGAGGAAGAAAGAAATGGTGGAGGAACTGAATAGATACTTTTGTCAATCTTCACGGTGGAATACACCAGTAAGACACCAATAAGACTTGTGTACAGTGCACAGGAAATAATATTTTTCACTGTAAAAACGTGTGACAGTAAAAAATCAAATCAAATCTAACAGTTCATGAATGTAGCGGGGAGATGTGAGTGTGCTGATCTTTACTAAGTAGAAGGTGTCAGAGCGGCTGAAAGATCTGAAACAGGGTAAATCATGTGAAAAAGATGGACTGCAGCTCAGAGTTCCAAAGAAGAAAAGTGAAGCGATTGTGGAGGCATTCGCGGTGATATTTCAGGGATCACTGGAATCAGGGCGGGCCTTAAAGGACCGGAAAATCACCATTGAAACAACCCCCTTCAAGAAGGGATGAAAGAATGCAAAACAAAACGGGAAATTCCAAGCCGGCTAGCCCGTCCTCGCTTATTGGGAAGGTTTTACCGACAGTTATTAAATTTCAGAGAACTTCGAAGCGCATGAAAAAATAAGGCAAAGTCAGGATAGTTTTGTCAAGGGAATGCCATACCTGGGAAATGTGTTGTTTCTATTCGCAGAGGTACTGAGCAGGTTAGACACAGGAAAGCCAGTGGACGTTTACTACATATATTTCTAGATGGTCTTTGACAACGAGACAAGTAGGATACTGCTGTATATGGTAAAAGCCGTGTTGTAAGAGCCTAGATAGTCGCATTGATAGGAGATTAGTTTATTGGCTCAAAGTAGACACTGGGGCTAAAAAGATTATTTTCAGGAAGGCAGCACGTGACTAGTGGAGTTCCACAGGGATCAGTGTTAGGACCATAATTTGGCACTTTATGCATCAATGCTTCCGATAAATAAGCTGAGGAAATTGTGGCTAAATTTACAGATAACAAAAAATAAATGGAGGGACAGATGGTATTGAGAAGGCAGGATGCTGCTGGGGGACCGCGACAGGTAAGGAGGGTGGGCAAGTAACTGGCAGATGCAGAAAAAGTGGGGGGCGGGGAAACTGTGAGGCTCCACACTTTGTGAGGAAGAATCGAAGCATAGTATATTTCTCAAACATAGAACATAGAACATTACAGCACAGAACAGGCCCTTCGGCCCACGATGTTGCACCAACCAATTAAGAAAAAAGCAATGACCCTCTAACATAAACCAATCCCTTTCCATCCATAAACCTATCCAGGGATCTCTTAAACACCCCCAAACTAGGCGCATCTACAACTGCAGCAGGCAGGGCATTCCAATCCCTCACCACCCTCTGGGTAAAGAACCTACCCCTGACATCCGTCCTATAACTACCCCCCCCCCCCCCTTAATTTAAAGCTATGCCCCCTCGTGCTTGCTTTCTCCATCCGAGGAAAAAGGCTATCACTGTCCACCCTATCTAAACCTCTAATCATCTTGTATGTTTCAATTAGGTCCCCTCTTAGCCGCCTTCTTTCTAATGAAAACAACCGCAAATCCCTCAGTCTCTCCTCATGGGACCTTCCCTCCATACCAGGCAACATCCTGGTAAACCTCCTCTGCACCGTCTCCAAAGCCTCCACATCCTTCCTATAATGTGGGGATCAGAACTGCACACAGTACTCCAAGTGCGGCTGCACCAGAGTTGTGTACAGTTGCAACATGACGCTGCGGCTCCTAAATTCAATCCCCCTACCAATAAACGCCAAGACACCGTATGCCTTCCTAACATCCTTATCGACTTGATTTCCAACTTTCAGGGATCTATGCACATATACACCTAGATCCCTCTGCTCGTCAACACTATTCAGAGTCCTACCGTTAGCCCTATACTCTACACATCTGTTATTCCTGCCAAAGTGAATTACTTCACACTTTTCCGCATTAAACTCCATCCTCCACCTCCCGGCCCAGCTCTGCAACTTGTCCAAATCTCTCTATAAACTATGACACCCCTCTTCACTACCTACCACTCCTCTGACTTTGGTGTCATCAGCAAATTTACTAATCCATCCTTCTATACCCTCATCCAGATCATTTACAAAAATTACAAACAGCAGTGGCCCCAAAACAGATCCCTGAGGCACACCACTTGTAACTGAACTCCATGACGAATACTTTCCATCAACCACCACCCTCTGTCTTCTATCAGCTAGTCAATTCCTGATCCAATTAACTAAATCACCCCCAATCCCATACATCTGCATTTTCTGCAGAAGCCTTCCATGGTGAAACTTATCAAACGCCTGACTAAAGTCCATATATACCACGTCAACTGCCTTACCCCCATCCACCTCTTTGGTCACTTTCTCAAAAAACTCAATAAGGTTAGTAAGGCACGACCTACCCTTCACAAAACCGTGCTGACTATCTCCAATCAATTCATTACTCTCTAAATAACTATAAATCCTATCCCTAATATTTTTTTCTAAAACCTTGCCCACAACAGAAGTAAGACTCACCAGTCTATAATTCCCGGGGAAGTCTCTGTTCCCCTTCTAAAACAATGGGACAATATTGGCTATCCTCCAATCCTCTGGCACTATACCTGTGACCAATGACGACCTGAAGATCAGAGCCAGAGGCTCTGCAATCTCCTCTCTTGCCTCCCAGAGAATCCTAGGGTAAATCCCTACCAGTAATACCAGTACAGGGTACTGGTAAGGCCACAGCTGGAGTACTGTGTGCCGTTTTGGTTGCCACACTTGCAGAAGGATATATTGGCCTTGGAAGGAGTACAGAGGAGGTTCACTAGGCTGATACCCAAGACGAGGGGGTCAGCCTATGAAGAGAGATTGAATAGACTGGGTCTGTACTCGTTGGAGTTTAGAAGGCTGAGGGGTCATCTTATAGAGACGTATAAGATAATGAAAGGGATGGATAGGGTAGAGGTAGAGAGATTTTTCCCGCTTAGAAAGGATAGCAGGACTAGAGGGCACAGCCTCAAGATAAGGTGGGGGGGGGGGCAGTTTAGATCGGAGTTGAGGAGTAACTTCTCCACTCAAAGGGTGGTGAATCTCTGGAATTATCTGCCCATTGAAGTGGTGGAGGCTACCTCGCTGAATATATTTAAGTCGCGGGTAGATAGGTTTCTGATACACAGGGGAATTAATGGTTATGGGGAGAAAGCCGGAAAGTGGAACTGATCCACTTCAGATCAGCCATGATCTTATTGAATGGAGGGGCAGGGTCGAAGGGCTAGATGGCCGACTCCTGCTCCTACTCGGTGCTACATCGATGGCTGAAGGGCCTGTACTGCGCTGTAATGTTCTATGTTCCTATTTCTTATGTTCTTATGACAAATCCTCTGGTTTATAACACGCCCATGATATTTTGATGTATCCTGCCATCTCCCCCTTCTCACCCATGTTTTCCTGCTATTCTATACGAGCCCACTGGGCCACAACATTCCCCCTCTTCCTCCTCACCTCTAACATCCATTTAATTTCTGATTCCTTCCAGAGTATCATAAACCTTGTGATTTTTGTTTTTTTTCTTGGCTGTGAATTTCAGCATTTTACAGCATGTAATGACAATTAGGAAAGTACAAACAATTCCTCACAATCTGATGTATAATGTGGTTATTTATTCCTCTTCCTTACAGTGAACTTAATTGCAATTGTGACCCTGAAGCGCAAAAATTGTGTTCTGTCCAAATGTGTCACATGTTACCTGGTGGCAATGGCACTCGCGGATCTATTTGTTGTGATCATCGACCTGATTTTGAGACAGATTCCTATTGCTTATCCAGAATGGTTTGGCTTCCTGTCATACATCCCGGTGTGTAACATCCACGCTGTTCTGCTTTATGCAGCGACTGACTGTTCAGTTTGGTTCACCATTGCTTTCACCTTTGATCGGTTTGTGTCAATTTGTTGTCCGAAGCTGAAAACTAAATATTGCTGTGAGAAAATCGCCACAGCCATTCTGGGAACAGTGATGGGACTGAGTTGTTCAAAGAATGTTTTCTGGTATTTTATGTTAACATGTTATTATTCGCTGTTCAACAGCCGCTGGTTCTGTGGTCACATATCAGGTCTTCTTGAATCGCTGGTCTGGACAGGAATCGAGTTTCTCCACTACATTTTAAACCCATGTCTTCCGTTTATCCTCACTGTGCTGCTCAATGTTTGCACCGTGAGGCACATCATTGTGAGCAGCAGAGCCCGCCGGAGACTCCGATCTCACAGCAGTGGTGAGAGCTCCAGAGACCCTGAGATGGAAAGTCGACGGAAATCAGTTGTTTTACTCTTTGCTATCTCAGCCAATTTTATCCTGTTATGGTCACCGCTTATGATTTATACTATATGGCATCGAATGCATGATTCTGGGTATGGTTCTCCGTTTATTCCATTATATGTTCTGGGATTGAGTTTGATGATGCAGCTCCTGAGTTGTTGTACAAACTCTGCAATTTACGCTGTGACCCAGACTAAATTCAGGCAGCAGTTGAAAAATGCACTGAAATGTCATAGAAATATAGAAAGAAAATCATAGAAACATATAAAAACTACAACATAATGCAGTCCCTTCAGCCCACAAAGTTCTGCCGAACATGTCCCTACCTGAGAGATTACTCTGCTTACCTTGAACCTTCTAACTTACTAAGTTCCATGTACAGATCTAAAAGTCTCTTAAAAGACTCTATCGAATCTGCCTTCACCACCATTGTCGACAGTCCATTCCACACACCCAACACTCTCTGAGCGAAAAAAACTTACCCCTGACATCTCCTCTGTACCTACTCCCCAGTACCTTAAACCTGTGTGCTCTTGTGACAATCATATCAGACTTGGGAAAAAAGCCTCTGACTATCCACTCGATCAATACCTCTCAACATCTTATACACTTCTATCAGGTCACCCTTCATCCTTTGTCTCTCCAAGGAGAAAAGACCGAACTCCCTCAACCTATCCTCGTAAGGCATGCTCCCCAATCCAGACAACATCCTTGTAAATATCCTCTGCAACCTTTCTATGGCTTCCACATCCTTCCTGTAATGAGGCGACCAGAACTGAGCACAGTACTCCAAGTGGGGTCTGACCAGGGTCTTAAAAAGCTGCAACATAATCTATCGACTCCTAAGCTCAATTCCTCGATTGATGAAGGCCAGTACACCATACGCCTTATTGACCACAGCTTCAACCTGTGCAGATGCTTTGAGCATCCTATGAACTCAGACCCCAAGATCCTTCTGATCTTCCGCACTGCCAAGAGTCCTACCATTAATATTATATTCTGCCATCCTATTTGACCTGCCAAAATGAACCACTTCACACTTATCTGGATCGAACTCTATCTGCCACTTCTGCGCGCAGTCTTGCATCCCGTCGATGCCTTGCTGCAACTTCTGACGTCACTCCACACTATCCACAACAGCTCCAATGTTTGTGTCATCAGCAAACTTGCCAACTCATCCCTCCACTTCCTCATCCAGGTCATTTATAAAAATCGCAAACAGTAAGGGTTCCAGAACAGATCCCTGGGGCACTCCACTGGTGACCGACCTCCATGCAGAAAAAGGCCCATCTACAACCACTCTCTGCCTTCTGTGGGCAAGCCAGTTCCGGATCCACAAAGCAATGTCCCCTTGGATCCCATGCCCTCTCACCTTCTCAATAAGCCTTGCTTGGGGCAACTTATCAAATGCCTTGCTGAAGTCCAGATATACTACATCTACTGTTCTTCCTTCATCAATGTGTTTAGTCACATCTTCAAAGTATTCAATCAGGCTCGTAAGGCATGATCTGCCTTTGACAAAGACATGCTGACCATTCTTAATCATATTATACCTCTCCAAATGTTCATAAATCCTGCCTCTCAGGATCTTCTCCATCAACTTCCCAACCACTGAGGTTAGACTCACTGGTCTATAATTTCCAGGGCTATCTCTACTCCATTTCTTGAATAAAGGATGTCCCTTTACTCGAAGTGTTGAATTAAATAAATGATGCATATTACATTTCTAACTGTTAACCATCCAACTTGATTACACCAATTGAACAAAGTAAGATGGGTAGTGACCTTTCTGCTGAAATATGTCTTCACTTGAAACAACCACATCTGGGCACCATTCAGATGCCACTGGTAAGTCTTTTTCTTTGTCATGCGCATCTTCGAAATGGTTTGGACAGAAACTTGAGTTTCTTGTAAGTTTCACAGGGGGAGGGCTCACTGCAAGTCAGGTAATAACTCTTGGTCAGCCCCATCCTCATAGTTTCCTAATACCGTTTGTTTATGTTAAATTCTGACATTTCAGTCCTTTTGCTCACACTTGAGAATGTTTTTTTCTCTCTCTGTCATGCTTTAGGATTACAATTTATTGGGATGTTGCTTATTGAGATAGATTTAACCTTTCGACCATGGTGAAACCTGCATTATGTGTCACCAAATTTAAAAGTAAAGAGTTTCATCGCGTGTTATTTCAAAAACAAGTACCAGGTGCATGATATAAACTCATTCCCTTGGCTGTCTTTTACAGATTTTAACTCCAATCTCTCTCTAGCAAAGCGCTCATCCTACCTGTTCTTCTGCTGCCCTCACAAGTGGGCAGAGGGCGGGATCTGAGATTATTACCTTAGAAGCCTTGATTCTTAGTGTGTCACAACCTCCCGCATTCAGCTTGAAGGTTTGTTTTTACCGATGTGACTGGCACCAGCCATCCAATCTACATGAACATTAAAGGAACTCATGATTGACTCTGTGCAGTTCAGAGAAGCATTTGGAAAGATGATTTATTTAAAAAAAAAACATTCCTACCGTGTGTCTACATTTCTAGGATCGCAATAATATTCCTACCACTCTCTTACCTCCTTTGCTCTTTGTCTCTTCCACCTAAGAGATTCCATGGCCTCCAGAAAGAATGAGTAATATCTCATAGAAGCATATAACATCCTGATGGGACTAAGTAGGCTAGATGCGGGAAGGTGTTTGAGAAGTCCAGAACAAGGGAACATCGCCTGAGAATAAGAGGTAAGCCATTGAGGACTGATGTGACAAAGCACGTCTTCACTCACAGAGTAGGAACTTGTGTAATTCTCCACCACAAACAGAAAACTGATGGGGCAAATCTTTAGATATGTTCAAGAGGAAGCTGGACTGCATCCTTGTGTTGAAAGGGATCTCAGAATATGGAGATAAAGTGTGAACGGGATACTGGAAATGCCTGATCATCCATGATCATATTGAATGATGTTGTAAACTCGAGGGCCTACCCCTGCACTAATTTTCAATGTTTCCACATTTACTGTAGGCTGAACCCCAGAACTCAACTTTTTTTTTTCCTTTCTTATAAGCACAGTGGACCCACTGTATTTGCCTTCCCATTTGTACTTCCAAAATGCCGTAAACTTTGATTATTGATTTTTCAAATTTGACATCTGGCAACCATTTCTTAGTAAAGAGATCAGCTCGATTTAACTACATTTGTACCGTCAGTTCATTTATCTTGTTTTTTTTATGGATACATTAGAACAAGGAACTGTTAATTTCATATTCCTCCTGTGTCTTTGCACATTCAGCCCATCTCTAGGGACAAGTGTAGAACACAGAACATAGAACAATACGGGCCCTTTGGCCCTCAATGTTGTGCCGAGCTATGCCCAAACCCAAGATCAAGCTATCCCACTCCCTATCATTCTGGTGTGCTCCATATGCCTATCCAATAGCAACTTGAAAGTTCCTTAAGTGTCTGACTCCACTGTCACAGCAGGCAGTGCACTCCTCACCCCAACCACTCTTTGAGAGAAGAATCTAACTCCGACATCCCTCCGATATCTCCCTCCATCAACCTTATTGTTATGCCCCGTGGTAAGAGCTGCATCCACCCAATGAAATAATCTCTGCACGTCCACGTTATCTATCCCCCTCATCATCATATAAACCTCTATTTAGTCGCCCCTCATCCTCCTCCAATTGAAAGAGAAAAGCCCCAGCTCCGTCAACCTTTCCAAGACCTACCCTCCAAACCAGGCAGCATCCTGGTAAATCTCCTCTGCACTCTCTCCAATGCTCCCACATCCTTCTTATAGTGAGGTGACCAGAACTGAACACAATATTCCAAATGTGGTCTCACCAACATCCGGTATAGTTGCAGCACAACCACACGGCTCTTAAACTCAAACCTCTTGTTAATAATCACTAACGCACTATAAGCCTTCTTCACGGCTCTATCCACTTGAGTGGCAACCTTCAGAGATCTGTGGATATGAACCCCAAGATCTCTCTGTTCCTCCACATTCCTCAGAACCCTGCCGTTGACCCTGTAATCTGCATTCAAGTTTGTCCTACCAAAATGAATCACCTCACACTTATCAGGATTAAACTCCATCTGCCACATTTTGGCCCAGCTCTTCATCCTATCAATGTCTCTTTGCAGCCTACAAGAGTCGTCCACCTCATCCACTACTCCACCAATCTTGGTGTCATCAGCAAATTTACTAACCCACCCTTCAGCCCCCTCTTCCAAGTCATTGATAAAAATCACAAATAGCAGAGGACCCAGCACTGATCCCTGTGGTACACCGCTGGTCACTGGCCTCCACTCTGAAAATTTTCCCTCCACCATCACCTTCTTGTCTTCAATGAGATAGCCAGTTACTTATCCAATTGGCCAAATTTCCTTCTATCCCACACCTCCTTGCTTCCTTCCTGAGACTACCATGGGGAAACTTATCAGGCACTTTACAAAAATCCGTGTATACGACATCAACTGCTCCACCTTCGTCCACACACTTAGTTACCTCCTCAAAGAATTCAATCAAATTTGTGAGACAGGACTTACCCCTCACGAAACTGTGCTGATTTTCCTGGATTAAACTGCGTCTTTCCAAATGGTCGTCAATCCTATCTCTTGGGACCTTTTCCACTAACTTACCGACCACCAAAATAAGAATTATCTATCATTACCAGGGTCATTCCTATTTCCTTTCTTGAAGACAGGAACAACATTCGCCACTGTTCAATCCTCTGGCACAATCCCAGTGATGATGTGGGTATGCCGGCGTTGGACTGGCGTAAACACAGTAAAAAGTCTGACAACACCAGGTTTTAGTCCAACCTATTTATTTAATAATATACTCACAAGCTTTCGAGGGACACGCAGAACTCTCCATTCACCTGACGAAGAGGGTGTCCCTCGAAAGCTTGTGAGTATATTATCAAATAAATAGGTTGGACTAAAACCTGGTGTTGTCAGACTTTTTACAATCCCAGTGGACAGTGAAGACCCAACGATCAAAGAAAAAGGCTCCACAATCTCATCACTTGCCTCCCAGATTATTTTAGGATCTATTCCATCTGGCCCAGGGGACTTAACGATCCTCAATATTTTTTCAAAATGGCTAATACATCTTGCCTCAGAACATCTACCTCCACCATCCTATCAGCCTGCGTCATGCAATCATCCCCAAAAACATGCCTATGTTTTGCCGATATACTCCCGATTCACTCCCCATAACATAGTGCCTGGCTTAACTAAGACTGTATGCAATAACAAATCTGTATCCTTCCATTCTGCTCCTATTCATGCCTTTGTCTAACCGCCCCCAAAATCATACCTGTTCTCACTAGATCCCCGGGTAGTACAATTCAGACATTCACTACCTGCTATGTAAGAAACCTGCCTCGCACATTTCCTCTAAACTTTTCCCTATGCACCGTATATGTATGTTGCCTGGTACTTGATTCCACACAAGGAAAGAGCTGCTGAATATCCACTCTGTCCAGGCTGTTTATAACCCTGTAAATTGTATCCTGTCACCCCCAACCTCTATCCTTCCTGTCCGAACAAACGGAGATCATCCAATCTCTCCTCATAGCTCATCACCTCCAGTCCAGCGAATATTCCTGTTAGAATCGTACGTACCCTCTCTAAGGCATTCACATTCTTCTGGTCGTATGGCGACCAGAATTGTAAATACAAGTTTTAATAAGGGCTAACAAAGTTTATATACAGCAGCAGCATGACCTGCCATGTTTTATACTCAGTGCTCCGACGGATGAAGGCAAGCATGCAGTATGCCTTCTTCATTACCTTATCCATCTGTGTTGCCAATTTCAGGAATCGGTGCACATGTATGTCCAGATACCTCTGCCTTGCCAATACTCCAAAGGATTCTCCCATTTACTGTGTAATTCCTACATGTTTTGAAGCTTCTAAAATGAATTTTTTTCACACTTGCCTGGATTAAACAGCATTTACCGTTTCTCAGCCCAAGCCTCCAGCTGGTCTATATCTTGCTATACCTTCTGGCAGTGCCCTTCACGAACTGCTACTGCACTTCTTTTTTTGTCTTATAGGCGAACCAGACCAGCAAGGTACAGTTTCCTCCAAGTCATTTAAATATACTGTGAATAACAAAAGGTGCCAGAACTCATCCCTGTGGAACATCACAACTGACAGACTAACATTCAGAAAATCACCTCTCTTGCTAACCTCTGTATTATGTGGCCAAAACAGAAAGAAATCTCACAACAGCAGTTTAAAGTCCAACAAGTTTATTTGTAGCAAACACTCCCAGCTTTCGTCATGGATGCCATCATCTCACATGAGAACACTATCCACTATCCACACGGTACATACTCTCGCAACTCGGCCAATATTGTCTACCTGATATGCTGCAGGAAAGAATGTCCTGAGGCTTGGTACATTGGGGAGACCATGCAGACACTACAACAACAGACGAATGGACACCGTTCGACAATCACCAAGCAAGACTGTTCCCTTCCTGTTGGGGAACACTTCAGCAGTCACGGGCATTTGGCCTCTGGCCTTCGGGCAGACATTCTCCAAGGCGGCCTTCACGACATGCAACAGCGCAGAATCAATGAGCAGAGACTGGAAGCCAAGTTCCGCACACATGATGACGGCCTCAACCGGGATCTTGGGTTCATGTCACATTATCTGTAACCCCCACAACTTGTCTGGGCTTGCAAAATCTCAACCAACTTCCCTGTCTGGAAACAATACACTTCCTTTTAACCTGTGTGTAAAGCTCTCTTCACTCACATTGTCTGTACTTTTAAGACTCGATTAGCTGTAAAGACTCACATTCCAATCATTATGCATGTAAATTGAGTTTGTGCCTTTGTGCCCTGTTTGTGATCAGAACTCCCACCCACGTGACAGAGGAACAGTGTGTTCTGAAAGCTTGGGGAGTTTGTTATAAATAAATATGTTGGCTGTTAAGGAGGTGTGAGATTTCTTTCTGTTTTTGCCCCAGTCCAATGCCGGCATCTCCACATCATGACTTCTGTGGCCATGCCAGTTCTGTATCCATTTTGCCAGGTTTCATTTAATCCTATGTGACTTCACCTTTCATACCAGCCTACCATGACGTGCTTGGTCAAAGGCTTTACTGGAGACCATGTATACAGCGTCCACGATGGTTTCCTCGTCTATCATCTCTGTCACTTCCTCGCAAAAAAAAATCCATGAAGTTAAAGAGGTACAGCCTCCACTTTACTAAAGCATGCTGCCTAAAACTATTTGTTTCCAAATGTGTGTAAATCCTGTGCCTAAGAATATTTTTCAATAATTTATCTACCACTGACATAAGGCTCACTGACCTGCAATTTCCAGGCTTATCCCCACTGCCCTTCTGAAACAATGGAACAATTTTGGCAAATGCAAAAACTCCCACCAGGAGAGAGGAGGTGGATGATCCTGCCCTGCGTTTGACAAGCTAGTTGTAGGCTCTGATTATGCTGGCACGGCCACAGTGAAATGAATGCAGTCGAGGCTCGTCAGGGCAACATTCCCAGTTCATCTCGGGCGCAAATTTACAAGCTTTAGACCACCGTGTCGGCAAAATAAGGGGGGGGGGGGGGGGGAAATCCCGATTTCTTTCAATATTGGCTGCCTCAAGAGCCTGAATCTCAGCGGGATTGACCCAGCAGGAAGCAGTTAATTTATCCTCGCGCAGACATCAGAATCCCACCGGGCCACAAACCCTGATCATTGATAAGTTTTGTCCAGAGCACGGATGAGACGCCCAAGAGCCAATACATTTGAAGGCTGACATCTTGACTAACTGGTTGGGAACCCTGAGTGAACACACCTTACCCTGTTGGCAGGCAACTTTCGAGGGCTTTGGTCCTGATGATGAGAGTTTTCCGGAAGCATTTATTTACAAGGATCACGCCCTGAAGATTTGAAATGAAATAGAAAGAAATATCACTTCCGGGGGTGGAGGGGGGGGGGGAACTTCCTATTAAAGGGCATTTAATTCACCTGCATGTCACGTTGGCTGTCAAATGTTGGAACCTCCAACTGAATGCCCCTATTGGATTCCAATAACTAAAATGTTCATCATTATCTGAAGTTTGAAATCATCCCACGCAGGATTCTGGAAGTGAATTCCGGGAGTCAGTCACAGGGTATGCAAACACATGTATCAGCGGGTTAGATTTCCGATTTTAATAGGCTTTCAGCGCGTCCTCGAACTTTACGTGAAGGTGTGTTTCTGTCTGACTGAGGGCAGGAAACTGAATGCAGTCTTGCTTAAAGAACCGCCTGCCAATCTCTGCCATGCACTAAGTTTGGGGAGGCAGAAGTATTTGATGGCTCCAGTGCGGGGTGGCACTGTGGCACCGTGCTTTAGTAAAGCTGCCTCACAGCACAGGAGACCCGAGATCAATTTTGGTCTCGGCTCACAGTCTCAGTGGAGTTTGCATGTTCTCTCAGTGTCTGTGTTTCCTCTGGGTGCTCCCGTCCCCTCCCACTGGTTAATGATGTGTGGGTTATGCTGATTGGCCTTGCTAAATTGATCCTTAGTATCAAGGGGGCTACCTGGAATGAATGTGTGTCGTTATGGGGAAAGGGTCAAATTGGAATTATGTTCGATGCAATCTCATTGGGCAGAATTGTCTCCTACAC
This sequence comes from Carcharhinus amblyrhynchos, assembly GCF_965287045.1. Taxonomy (NCBI): domain Eukaryota; kingdom Metazoa; phylum Chordata; class Chondrichthyes; order Carcharhiniformes; family Carcharhinidae; genus Carcharhinus; species Carcharhinus amblyrhynchos. Next base: position 246,759 of record NW_027649848.1, on the reverse strand, counting down.
TGTTGGATTCTATGATTACACCCCAGGGTGATTTCTGTCCTTGCCAATACCCAAACAGCCAAGCAAAGGAATAACAAACACATCTGAAAATACGTAGTTCCTCATAATTGAGCTTAGCAACATCCCATGATAAGATTCTGCTCGTGAGCATTCAAAGGGAACTGAAAGTCTGACCTTCGGATATGTGAGTAGTGAAGAGAATGGATGGTGTGACTGCACATGTGCAAATTGTTCAGTAAAATAGTGCCTTTCCCATTCTCAAGGGATTATAGGAGTTTGGGCCGTCATTTTGCCATTCTTAGCAGGACCAATTAACACCTACAGCTTCACGAATTGAATTCACTTATTTTCACTGGTAGTTGAGAATTGACATGTGGCATGAGTCTATTCAGAGCAGAGATAATGTTACTCTCTCCTCTACCAGTGAAAATAAGTGAATTCAATTGGTGAAGCTGAAGGAGTTAATTGGTTCTGCTAAGAATGGCAAAATGACGGCCCAAACTCCTATAATCCCTTGAGAATGGGAAAGGCACTATTTTACTGAACAATTTGCACATGTGCAGTCACACCATCCATTCTCTTCACTACTCACATATCCGAAGGTCAGACTTTCAGTTCCCTTTGAATGCTCACGAGCAGAATCTTATCATGGGATGTTGCTTTAGTTTAATTGAAAGAAGATGTTTTTGATTTGAAGCTGGGAGGTACGATGACACAGTGGTCAGCACTGTTGCCTCAGAGCGGCAGAGATCCGGGATCTATTCACTAGTTTATTCACTGCGTGTACAAAGTCTGCCCGTTTCCCCCGTCACTGTTGGATTTCCCCCGGGCGCTCCACTTTCCTCCCACAGTCCCAGAAACATACTGGTTCAGGAGCATTGACTATGCGAAATTCTCCCTCAGTGTACCCCAACGGGCGCCAGAGTGTGGTGACGAAGATTTTCACAGTAACTTTATTGCAGTGTTAATGTAAGCCTACGTGTGACACTAAGAAATAAACTTAAGACATGGACATCGCCAGTGGCAGGGTGAGCCAGTGACTCTGGGAAGGCCAGAGAAAGTTGGGATTCTGTGTAGACGTAAAGTGTCCCATACGGAATGGACGGAGAACAAAAACATACAGTCACTTCCGAAGGAACAATTCAGTTGATGAAGACACTGGGATATTCTGCATGATCAGTCCTCAGCTTGCAAATTCACCACAGGCATGTGTTTTTTTCACATCTTCACTCACTAATTCACATTAACTGTTCTGGAACATTCTGTACATGGTCGCAATGGCTGTAATGATCATGGGTCAAATGTTGCCCCAGCCATGGAGTAAGGCAGTACTGACATCAGCAACTTGGTGTAGAGAGTAGGGGTAATGTTACTGTCACTGAACAAGTAATGTAGTGATTCAGGGTTAACTCAGCAGGGAATTTAGTATCAAATCCCAGCATGGCAACATTGGAAATCAAATTCAATAAACTGGAAGAAAAGTTTTAGTGATGCCCAGGAAGTTAGTGCTGATCGTAACACCTCATCTCGGTCAGGAAGTCCCGTTCCAGAAGGATATGTGTCATCTTCTCTGGTCTTGATCACATTTGACCCCAGATCTACGGTATCTGGATAACATCTAAAGAACCACATACGTGACATAGCAAGGGACTCAGATCAAGGATAATTTGGGCCAGCAAAAATGAATATAAAATTGCCACTGAATCTGTTGGAAAATTTGGAGAATGTAATTTCATTTAATATCATTCTTCGAATATGACAATAAAATTAATATCATAAGGCAGGCACACTTCTCAGTTTTGAAGAAGATGAATTGTAATCAGGTGTGGGCTTTTGAAGATATCTTTGTCAGTGGATAAGTTTATTGCTGGTCTGACGGTTGTTTCAGTTCTACTTCCCACCTGCGTCCAATAAACGGGTTTTCCCATATCATCCAGTAACCTATCTAATACTGCCCTAATAATATTAATTAGTCTATTTGAATCATAGAGTCCCTACACTCCAGAATGAAGCTATTCACCCCATCGAGTCTTCACAGATAACAATTCCAGTTAGGCCCTATAATCATAGCCCCACACATTTGTCCCATTAATCCCTCTCAACTATGCATCCCGGGGCACTAAGGGACATTGGCCAATGCACTGGAACCGCACAATTTTGGATTGTGGAAGGGAACCAGGGTAACGGAAGGAAACCCACACAGACAGAGGGAGAATGTGCAAACTCCGCACAGTCAGTGAGCTGAGCCAGGAATCGAATCCAGGTCCTTGTTGGTGTGAGGCAGCAGCATTAACCACTCCGCCACAGGACTGTTTCCCAGTTTTTTTTTGAGTGTCCCAATTTTGGCACTGTCCCCTCAGCAAGAAACTATGATTTCAATCGTCTCATCCTCCGCAAGTCTCTTAGGCAGAAAAAAATACATATTCTCATCTTGTTTTCAAAGGTGACAAGCTATTATTTTTAAATGTTGATCAAGATCCAAGTGTCTCTCATAAATAGAAACGTCCATTCAATGTCCAACCTGTCAAACTTGTACATTTCAATCTTTTCAATATGATAAACTGTGATAAATATCCTTTTCTATTTCAGGCGGGATTTCAGGGGGGAAATGAATTGCACAATCTCAAGAAATTTAGCTGTCCGATCTGACAACGAAAGATAAATTCTTCTGCACAAAGAGAATGTACATGACCCCCCCCCCCCCCCCGGAAAATTAATGCCTGCAGAAAAATAATACAACTGCTCCGAAAATAGTTGAAACTTTGTCACGCAGGAAAATGTGTGGATGGCCACAAAGTGAGCAAAATGCCAGTGACCGCTCCATTAAAATATGCCTCCCCTAATTTATTTCAAGTCTATCAAATCGCAGTTCGCCTCTCCACCGCCTCCAGTTGGACTGTTGTTCCCCATTCCTATTCCATGCATTCTGAACAGCTGCTTCTTTCATTGAAGCCCAAGCAAAGACTTTCTCTACAAACCAGACCAAACCTCTGCAGTCTGCCAGCATGACAGAGACATCATCCATCTGTCTTCCATTTTATCTCATTATCTCTTCCCCCATCTATACCTTTATCTCCATCCCTGTAATTTAACACTCAGCATCATTTACCAAATTGGATTCAGACAACCATCATTCCGCAGAGGACCCCACACTCTGACAAATTACAAACTCAGAACAGAACCCTGCCTTCATAAATCTACTAGCCCTGAACATCCACACGTCCAAATAATTTCCATCTCTCCAGGGCCCTTCCAAACAACGTGTATCCCAACCTTGTAAATGTCCACTCCTTGTAATCAGCGGTTTAGCCTCGACGTCTCCCTGTACAAATACAATCCTCTATGCAAGGACGATAACAGAGGCAATGCTCCCATATTCTACAGGAATTGGAAGATTATGTAAATTGTCTCCGCCATTGTTGTCATTCGTTCGACTAGCAACGCTTGAGGTTCTTTTCTTTATTGCGATGTGAAAAGTATTGGTTTGAGATGGGTTAAATAAACTTGTTTGTTCAGTGACTGCTATTAATGACATTCTCCACGGGCACTCTGTGTGTCACTGGAGGGGTTTTCTTCTTCTACTTATAATCGTCTACCTTCATGGTTTGTTGTATTGTGTCAGTAGCAATTCTGGCACTATCAGAATTCCGCGGTCACAGAAAGGTGGAGTGAGGCGAATGGAATCACGGAGCAATAAATATGAATGTTACAACAGTGGATCAGAATTGGACAATACATGGGGATGTTTCAGCAATGGATACGAACCTCAGAGCAACTGATCTGAACATTACAACAATGGGGAGAGGTTTAGACAGTTGGTTGTACTGGCTGTCTCTTGATGATGCTTGGTTAACATTAGCTGTACGAGTTCAATATGGATTTATCATTATTCAACATTTTTACTACCCAATCCTAGCTGCTGTTGGCGTCTCCAGTAAGTAGTTCTGTCCGTTTGTTGATCCTGTGAAACATGTTGAAGTGTATTATTTAAACGCTGTCTTTTTTTTAATGATGATCAGTCGTTGTTGTTGCGGCTGTTGAATCTCTCTATCAAATCGAAATGCTGGGCCACTGCGCACTATTTGTTTTTTTTTTGTATGCAATACACGATTCATTCGATTGCTCCCTGCTTTATAACAGTGACATGGCGCCTTATGCCTTCATTATCCCGTAGAAAGTATGATTCCTATATATAAAAAAAGGATTGTGTCTGAGGATGGATCAGAAAGCAAATGACTTCAAATAAGGCTTTTCCTCTAATCAGATTACTATCCCCATATGTTTGTTTTTATTTAGTCCTGTGATGTTTGCGTCCTCGTTTCGACAAATAGTTATTGTCCCTTCAACTTTCCCTTCAGAAGGTTGTGGTTATCCGTCTTCTCGAACTGTTGTTGCCCTTGAGGTGAAAAGGACAAGGATATATTTCCAAGTCAGGGCGGTGAGTGACTTGGGGTGGAAATTCATTGTAATGTTGTTGCCAAGAAATCCTCCCCTTATTCTTCTAATTGCAAAGAGCTGGGGTTTAGGGAAGAGCTGCTGAAAGAGCTTAAGTGAGCTCCTGCACTGATTTCTACATTATCCATCACTATTCAGGGATGAAGGTGGCAAGGATGCAGAGAATAGGATATCAGGTGTGTCGAGTGTGGAATTGTCTGGCCGCGTCTCTCATTTCTGCTTATGTTATTTAGCAGATGAACAATCCTGTCTTTCAGCTTCACCAGGCTGACTCCACTTTGTTATGTGTGTCTGTTGGTGCCTCATGCATGCCTATCTGTCCACTTCATTCACAACGGGCTGATCCACTGACGAGCTGATCATGGTCGAGTGGCAGAAACCACGGGCCATGAGATTGAAGATGGCGTTTGAGTGCAATTCTCCTGCTGCTGCTGTCCCCAGTGCCTCGTGTTTGCCCGGTCTTAAGCTGCCAGATCTGTGTGATGTTTGTCCCATTTAGCACTGTGGTGTTGACAAGCAGAACGTTGACGGTTACCCTGAAAGTCATTATGTTGTCACTACAATGACTGTGCGGTACTCACTGTTATCAACATTGGCAAGTGCAGATGCCTGTGAAATAGGCAATTTTAATTTTAAATATATATTTATTAGTGTCACAAGGAGACGTATGTTAACTCTGAAATGAAGTTACTGTGAAAATCTCCTAATCGCCACACTCTGATGGTTGTTTGGCAATGCTGATGGAGAATTTAGCATGGCCAATGCACTCAGCTGTGAACTGTGGGGTGAAACCGAAACCCGCTGAGGAATGCCATGCAAACCTGAGAGTGAACATCCAGACTCCACCCAGACAGTAAGCCAAGGCTGGGAATGGAACCCGGGTCCCTGGTGCTCACTATTGTTGGTTTTGTTTGGGAGGTTAGGTCGTTGAGGATGAGTGAAATTTACATTGTAACTTGTTGGTTCACTCACCAGCTGCCATCAAGCCAGTCTAGCAGCTTTGTCATTTGCCAATCCCAAATCCTTCCATTTCAGACGGTTCTGCTTATCTTGGGAATGGTCAATAATGACCTGACCCTGAGTATATCACCCCCACAGTTTCCTCTAGTTTGTCTTCAAAAAGGAGTGTTAATTCAGTGCATGGGAGCTAATTGCACGTGGCAAACAGCAGACAGTTTCCTTGTCCACACTTGACCCATGCGATGAGGTTATATGTGGTGCAGAGTGAACAGCTCTCCCAGTTCAATACATTCTGGACTGTGTAACTCCGCTGAGTTTGCCCAGTCAGTGTAACAGGATGTACCGAGGAACATGGGCAATGGTAACTTCGACCTCATGTGTATGTAATGAACACATGGGAATGATTATATCAGACTGGATGAGAGGTCTAGCTTTGGCACCTGTCGCCAGGTGCTAGTCAAGGGGTTTTTGTATTGATCGGTTTATGATTTTCCCTCTGGGGCCGAGAGCGATTCCGGGCGCCCAAACGTGTTCATTTATTCTTGTTTCCTTATTATCGGTTGAATATAACTGAATTTACGAGATGATTTAAATGGTCAACCACATTGATGTCCGCGTTGTGTCAAACTTCTGCCAGTAAAAGATAACTCTGGGAGGTTATCAAAGTGAACAGGACACATTTTTTAGTTGCAAATGTTGCTGCATTTATAATCAACCATTTGCCATTTTGGAGTTCGAACCGAGTGGACATCTGGTTCTGATTTCCAGAAATAGTAGTTCAGCAAAAATACAGTTACACCAATCGCATCCTCTGAGAGAAGCTGATAGATGTAATATTGAACGGTTCCAGTCTGTCTCCAGTTTGTGCAGACACTTTGTTTCTGGGAGAGGATTCCACGGTTATTATCCACCTAGAGTGATGAAAGTGAGACATATTTCCAAGTCAGTTATCTTAGTGACATTTAGGTGTCCATCCTGATCTTCCTCTCCTGTGGCATCTGTACCCCTTGTCCTTCTGCATTGTAAAATGTGAGTGTATAGAAGTTACTACTTGAGGGACATTGGCGGATTCCTGCAGAGTATTATGTGGATAATACTCGTAGCTCAATCTGTCGCTCGGTGCCAGAGGGATAGACCAGTTGGAGTTGTGCCAAACAAGCGAGTTACTTTGTTCTGGAACTTGTCAAGAACCTTCCGTGTTGTTTGATTTGTACTTCTCTAAGCCAGTGGATGTCTCTGTGAAGATTATGGTGATTACCTCCTTCTTATATCATGAACAGTTTGAATTTATTTTTGTTGAAATCTTCCCTTGCGTTTATGTTGAGTCTACATTCAACAGTTCCAATGGTTTGGAGAAATCGTTATGCACAATTTAGCATATTGTTTGGGGTGGCTAGCCAGAGTCATCTGGCTTCACATTCCTGTGATCTCTGATGCCATTTCCTTGTGAATAAAAGAATGAGGCAAAAATCATTCTATCCACCAGATGGAACGGCAATTAATATAGTAACAGAATCTAAGTACAACAGTGTAGCAGCAATGTCCATCCATAAATAATCTGTTCAGAACTGACTTTGCACCAAATTCAAATGATCCATCAGCTTACTATTGCTGATCGCTTTTAGCAGCCGCCGCAGTATTTCCTTAACGCCAATCGTGTTGCTTATATCAACAAATTGTTCTGTGCCGTCCTCTGAATTGACCTCTCTGGAATATATATATCTATATATTCACAATGATGCCACTCGTTAGCAGAGAGACTGGTTCCACAGTAATTGTTTTTGGCATTTCTCTTTTGTTATCCGGATGTTGCAGCCACACTGTTCATCACCAGAAAGGGGGACACCAAATCTCGCAATCATGGCAATATCCCAGCAGGGTCCTGTTGGCATAGTTGTCAGATAGTGGATTGATTCAGGAAGGACAGATAATTTGTAGACCATAATCCACTCGATGTGTCGGACAACTGTTTCTATGTCATGGCAGAATATTTGGCAGTTAATGCAGAGAGGAGACGGCTCCATCAAGATGGAGAAGAACTGGGATTATCTGCTTCCTGAAAGACTTAATAAAGCAAATCCGCCGAACCCGAATCATTGCAATTCACAAATAATTTCAGCATTTTATACGCATGATTTCCCTTTTGTAAATCCATGCAGATTTTGTTCGATGAGACTATTGTTTTCCAAAGTTTGTACTGTCAAGACATGATAATGGATACCACCAACTTCCCTACGAGCGACGTGAGGTGTACTGGTTGACTGTTCTCCGTTCTATTTCTGTCTCCTCTTTTTGACTAATGGGCTTACTATAGCTACCCTCTAATATATAAGAAGCGGAACGCTATCTGTACAATTTTGGAACGTGGCCAGAATTGATTTATGATTTCTGGAACTGCTTCCATAAATACTCTGGGATGAGAGAGGGCTGCTGGAATGGTGAGTTGACACAATGGATAACACGGCTGCCCCACAGCACCAGGGATCTGGGTATTGAGTCGTAGCTTGGATGACTGTGGGGTTGTGCCGGTGCCTGTGTGGGTTAGCTCCAAGGGATATGGTTCCCTTCCAAAGCCTGAAAGGCGTGCTTGTTTCAGGCATTCTCCATGCATCATCCCCTAGATTACCAAACAAGCACAGAGTGTGGCCACTAATGAATTTTCACCAAAAAAAAATGTCAATGTTAGCCCGATTGTGACACTAATAAATAACGTGGAAAATTGCAACGATTGGGATGCAGGAAGGCACTGTGATTCGCATTGCTGTGTGTCTTCGTCAGGGACCCGGTGCAATTCATAACTTTAATCATTAACTGTGTGGAGTCTGCACATTCTCCACATGTCTGCGTGGATTTCTGCCACGTGTTCCCGTTTCCTCCCATAGTCCGTTCTAGATGTGAGCTGCTTAAAAAACTAAAAGAAAAGTGTTGGTGCAGTTACCAGGGGGCGGGTGTTGTGCGGGCGATTAAAATGGCAGACGGATTTTAACATAGAGTGGTTTGAGGTAATGCATTTCGGGGACTCAAACAATTATAAATAACACACAGTAAATGGCAGTATGCTATGAGGTTATTATTAAGGAACAGTTTTGTTGTGTAATTACAGAGTTCCCTAAAGGTGGCAGTTTATGATGACAAGGTTGTAAAGAAAGCATATGAAATGTCATCCTTAACTGGCAATTGAAAAATATAAAAATAAGTACATAGTATTTCTGATGCATAAAACATTGTTGAGGTCACAACTGGAGTATCTGTGTACTTCTGGTTGCCATTTTAACAGAAAGACTCCATTGCTCTTGAGGGAGCGAAGAGCAGTTTTACTGGTGTGTTACCAGGGCTGGAAATATGGTAGTTATGTGAGAAGCTTGCATATGTTGTTTTTAACTTCTGTTGGGAGAAAAAAAAATGCCGAATGTTGACATAATGGGGCTGTTCCCCTTAGAAAGGCGGAGAATGAGGGGAGATCTAATAGAGGTGTATAAGATTATAAAGGATTAACAGTGATAAGCTTTTTCCTTGGTTGGATACAAAAGTTACGAGGGGCCACGGGCTTAGGGTGAGGGGGGCGAGGTATAATTCGGATGTTAGAGGGAGGTTTTTCACACAGAGGGTTGTGGGGGCCTGGAATGCACTGCCAAGTAGGGTAGTGGAGGCAGGCACGCAAGAGTTGTTTAAGGTTTACTTCGATAGGCACATGAGCGGACTAGAGATGGAGGGATACAGGAGACTGTTCTAAATAAAGATCAAGAGCTTTGGGACGTCCCTGGGAATCAACTGATTCCTACTGACCTTCCAGCATAGTTCATGGCTCACTTGTCTTACTTCCGAGCTTCTGGGGGTTCCGTAAATGCCTGTCTAAGTTGTGTATTGTTATTGACGTCTTTTCTTTTACTTCACAGGCGATTCAGTCCGCCTTGTTGTCCAACAAGGGTCATACACGCGGTGGGTAGTGCGAGGGCTGCTCTTGGATGTGGCTTCGAGAGTTGCCTAGTGCTTCACGTCGTTAGTGTACGCTTAAACTGGACCTTCTGACGGGCACCATGACAGCTCAGTGACTATCACTGTTTGCTGTGCAGATAAATGGATTTGGGCCAGTGTCTGTGGGAGTTTGCGCATTCTCCCCATGCTTGTATGGGTTCTCTCCGGGTGATCCGGTTTCCTCCCACGCCCCAAAAGCGTTCTCTTAGGCTGATTGGTGTAACAAATTGTCCCTAAATTAGTTTTCCGTCAATATTCCCTAATAGGCATAGACAAAGGTCATGGGTAGAGGAGGGCGCTCATAATGTTAGATTATGTGTCAAGTTGGTGGTAAAAACAACGTTACTGAACATCTGTTAAAAAGTGCTTAGAAATGCAGCTTAATAGATTTCAGCTACAGAGCAGTGGATTGGGTGTTGAACGATCGCATTAGAAAGCACATTTCAGTGTCCTCGGTAAGGCTTGGACAACATAGAACATAGAACATAGAACACTACAGCACAAACAGGCCCTTCGGCCCACGAGTTGCACCGATCACATCAACACCTACCAATCTATAGACCTATCTATAACCCCCAATCCCATAAAACCCCATATACTCATCCAGAAGTCTTTTAAAAGACCCCAGCGAGTTCGCCTCCAGCACCACTGACGGCAGCCGATTCCATTCACTCACCACCCTCTGAGTGAGAAACTTACCCCTAACATCACTTCTGTACTTTCCTCCCCGCACCTTAAATCTGTGTCCTCTCGTAGCGACCATTTCAACCCGGGGAAATAGCCTCTGAGAATCCACCCTATCTATTCCTCTCAACATTTTATAAACTCTATCAGGTCGCCTGTCAACCTTCATCTCTCCAGGGAAAAGAGACCCAGCTCCCTCAAACTAACTTCATAAGGCATGCCTCCCAGTCCAGACAACATCCTTGTAAATCTCCTCTGTACCCTTTCAATAGCTTCTACGTCTTTCCTATGGTGAGGCGACCAGAACTGCGCACAGTACTCCAAATGAGGCCGGACAAGGGTCTTATAAAGTTGCAGCATTACCTCCCGACTCTTAAACTCAATCCCTCGATTAATGAAGGCCAGTACACCATACGCCTTCTTGACCACCTCCTCCACCTGCGAGGCCAATTTAAGAGTCCTGTGGACCCGGACCCCAAGATCCTTCTGCTCTTCAACACTACTAAGACTCCTGCCCTTGATAGTGTACTCGTTCATCCCGTTGGTTCTGCCAAAATGGACCACTACACATTTATCCGCGTTGAAGTCCATCTGCCACTTCTCCGCCCAGTCCTGCATCCTATTTATGTCCTGCTGCAACTTTTGACATCCTTCCAGACCATCCACAACACCTCCAACCTTTGTGTCATCAGCGAACTTACTTACCCATCCCTCCACTTCCTCATCCAGGTCATTTATGAAAATGACAAACAGCAAGGGTCCTAGAACAGATCCCTGGGGCACTCCACTGGTGACTGACCTCCATGCAGAAAAAGACCCATCCACAACCACTCTCTGCCTTCTGCAGGCAAGCCAGTTCTGGATCCACAAGGCCAAAGGCCCTTGGATCCCATGCCCTCTCACCTTCTCAAGAAGTCTTGCATGGGGGACCTTATCAAACGCCTTGCTGAAGTCCATGTACACCACGTCCACCGCACTTCCTTCGTCAATGTGTTCAGTCACATTATCGAAGAACTCAACTAGGCTCGTAAGGCACGACCTGCCCTTGACAAATCCATGCTGACTATTCCTGATCATGTCAAACCTCTCCAAATGCTCGTAAATCTTGCCCCTCAGAAGCCTCTCCATCAGCTTACCAACCACTGAGGTCAGACTCACCAGTCGGTAATTTCCCGGGCTACCTCTGTTCCCTTTCTTGAAAATAGGGACAACATCCGCAATCCTCCGATCTTCCGGAGCCTCTCCCGTCTCCATTGACGATGCAAAGATCATCGCCAGTGGCTCTGCAATCACTTCCCTCGCCTCCCACAGTATCCTGGGGTACATCCCATCTGGTCCCGGCGACTTATCTATCTTGATAGAATTCATAAGTTTTAACACATCCTCCACCTTAATATCCACATACTCAATCTTTTCCAACTGCTGCAAAACCGTAGCAAAATCTCCCAGATCAGCTTCCACCGTGAATACTGAGGCAAAGTACTCATTAAGCACCTCTGCCATTTCTTCTGGTTCCACACAGATCTTTCCCCCTTCACCTTTTATAGGTCCTATCCCTTCTCTTCTCATCCTTTTACCTTTCACATATTTATAGAAGGCCTTGGGATTCTCCTTAATCTTATCCGCCAAGGTCTTCTCATGACCCCTTCTGGCTCTCCTAATTCCCCTTTTAAGCTCCTTTCTACAGTCCTTATACTCCTCAAGATCCTTAACCTCTCCTAGTTCCCTGAACCTTTTGTACACCTTCCCTTTCCTCCTGACTAGGTTCAACACAGCCTTCGTGCACCACGGTCCCCGCGACCTACCAAAACCCCCTTGTCTCATCGGAACGTTGTCATGCATAGCTCCAGACAAACATTCCTTGAATATCCGCCACCTTCCTTCGGTACTTTTCCCTAAGAACGCCTAAGATGTGCAAAATTGACTCCCTCTGCGATGTACCTTTTTTCTATCTTTCTATTAAGGTTTTATTTTATGAAGAAAGATTGAAACAATTGTTGCCCATACGCTTCTGAGGTGTCCAAGAACAAGGCGAGATCTTATTGAGCTAGATAATGTGCAAAAGTGGATTGTTTGTTTGGAAGAGGAAAGGCTGCTTCCTCTTGAAGGTCAGTTTGGAAAGTGAGATCACAGTTTTCAAATAACATAGATTTAACATAGTAACGAGCAGAAATTACTTTTGCCAAAGGGTCTTCAATCCATGGAAATCACAAAATCGGAGAATGAAGAATGCTTGGACTTTGGAAACTTAAGGAGGAAAGAGATAGCTTTGTCGTTAGTAAAGTGCTGACGTGTTGAAAAAACGAAGATAAAAGTGGAGGTTTGGCAGAGAGACAAAATCAAGCTCGGTTGTATTGAAAACCATATGTTCAGTTCCAGATGTTCAGTAATCTGCACTTGTTTCGAGTACCTATGTTTGCATATTCTGATGCAGTTGCTGAGTTATTCTCTGGGCTACAGCTTAAAAGTTCTCCTCCACTGCTAATGTAACAGCCTTGAGAAGGAGATGGATGTTCATACGTACCTGTGGAACAGGCTCGACAATCAACAAAGTGCACCTCTTCTTATTTCTGTACAATAGCCTCGAGGAGGGGATGGTTGCCTGCCCGAGTCTGGGCGATCAGCAGCTGATCAAGAAATGACAGAATGTTCCCCCACTACTCCTTTCTGATTGCTTCAAACAAAGCTCAAGGTACAAATCCATTTCTTATCTAACAGGGAAAGGGATGCTCGGATTTAACCTCTTTCCTTTAACCATCCAGGTACATGTAGGCTTGGCTTCCCGAGTTTGTGTAGACGAAGGAGCTGATGGGTGGCATTGACTTAAGACTATAGTGCACGAGAATGTCAGTTGGCCCATCGAGTACATATCGCCAGTTCAAAACGGCACTTCACTCGATTCACCACCTCTCCAGATCGGGCTGGCTCATTCCCTCCTCTTCCTGTCCACCGGTGTCTAAGAGGCGCCATGTGATCTCCTCTCCCTATGTGCCGGGGCAAGACAGATCTTGATTCCTTGCTTCAATCTCCTTCGAGGAAAAACTGAATACTTTATTTCCTTGGTGGTTATTTTCCAGACGTCGCTGGATTCCGGGGAAGTGCCGGAAGATTGGAAAACGGCTAATGTTACGCCGTTGTTTAAGAAGGGTGCCAGGCAAAAGGCGGGGAATTATAGGCCGGTTAGTTTAACGTCTGTGGTAGGTAAAATGTTAGAATCCATCATTAAGCAGGAAATTGCGAGGCATCTTGAAGGGAATTGCTTGATAGGGCGGACGCAACACGGTTTCATTAAAGGGAAGTCGTGTCTGACAAATTTACCGGAGTTCTATGAGGATGTGTCTAGGGCAGTGGATAGAGGAGAGCCGGTGGATGTGGTCTTTCTGGATTTTCAGAAGGCGTTTGACAAGGTACCTCACAAGAGGTTATTGCAGAAGGTCAGGGGACATGGAGTTGGGGGTAGGGTGTTAGCGTGGATAGAGGATTGGTTGTCAAATAGGAGGCAGAGAGTGGGGGTCAATGGGTGCTATTCGGATTGGCGGATGGTGACTAGTGGGGTGCCCCAGGGGTCGGTGCTGGGGCCTCAGCTATTTACCATTTATATAGATGATCTGGAGGAGGGAACCGAGTGCAGGGTGTCGAAATTTGCTGATGACACCAAGATTGGGGGAAAGGCAAATTGTGCGGAGGGTGTGGAGAGTCTGCAGAAGGATCTAGATAGGCTGGGCGAATGGGCCAGAAAATGGCAAATGGAATTTAATGTTGGCAAGTGTGAGGTGGTCCACTTTGGTAGGAAGAATGGTAGGAAGGACTATTACTTACGTGGCGAAAAACTGCAGCAGGCGACGGTGCAGAGGGACCTCGGGGTCCTTGTGCATGAATCGCAAAAACCCAGCTTGCAGGTGCAGCAGGTGGTCAGGAAGGCGAATGGGATGCTGGCCTTCATAGCGAGGGGGATTGAATATAAAAGTAGGGAGGTCTTGCTGCAGCTGTATAGGGCATTGGTGAGGCCGCAGCTGGAGTACTGTGTGCAGTTTTGGGCGCCGCACCTGCGCAAGGATATTTTGGCCCTGGAGGGAGTGCAGAGGAGGTTTACTAGGCTGATACCGGAGTTGAGGGGATTGAGCTATGAGGAGAGGCTGAATAAACTAGGCTTGTACTCGTTAGAGTTTAGAAGAATGAGGGGAGATCTCATTGAGACGTATAAGATGATGAATGGGATGGATAGGATAGAGGTGGAGAGACTCTTCCCGCTCAAAAAAGACAGTAGGACTAGGGGGCACAGCCTCAAGATAAAGGGGAGGCGGTTTAGAACGGAGTTGAGGAGGAACTTCTTCACTCAAAGGGTGGTGAATCTCTGGAATTCTCTGCCCGTTGAAGTGGTGGAGGCTGCCTCGCTAAATATTTTTAAGAAGCGGGTTGATGGGTTTTTGATAAGAGAAGGGATTAAGGGTTATGGGGAGAGGGCGGGAAAGTGGAACTGAGCCACGACAGATCAGCCATGATCTGATTGAATGGCGGGGCAGGCTCGAAGGGCTAGATGGCCTACTCCTGCTCCTATTTCTTATGTTCTTATGTTCTTATGAAAGGAAAAACGAGGTACAATTTGCCATTATTTTGTTATTCGGTGGTCGCAGTAACTTCATAATCCTGTGCCGACTGGTGGGAAGATGGTGATTTGGAAGTTGATCATGATAGGAATGTGATTGTGTGGACAGTGTGGAATTGATCTCATGGTCACAGAGAGGGAGCTTTTGAGCAGACAATGTAGTTAACAGTTGGTTTCAATAATGGAAAATTACTGTAGGAAGATGAACTTTCATCATATTGACCGGAATCATTTTAACAAATCAAATAAGAGCATGCTGAGTCCTGATTCAGATAAATAAGTATCCACTGAGAAACCAGATCCAGCACTAAAAGGGACAAGGGTATATCACTGCCTTCTGCATTTATTCGACAATAATCATTAATGTATTATTCAAGAAAGTGAGAGAATACTTCAGGCCTGATATATTTGCAACGATTGTCCACATGATTTAGTATAAATCTGTTCCTCCCATATTAGGCTGTTAATAATCAATCTAAATTTCTATAAAGTACTCCATTCTCATGTCACTGTCTTTGACTAAGGAGCATGTTTTCTTACGCATTCTATTTTGGCTCTGGAGGGTAATGCACTCATGAGGTCTGTTGCAGAAGGGTCCGACTTGTTAATGACAATAATCAGTTTCAGAAAGCTCCAGGTCTTCAGTTCGTTCCGACCTCACTCGATATGAATTTTGGACAGGAGACATCTCAACATTAAATCAGGATGAATAGGCCCGAACATTTCCTGTTAAAGCAAATTCCAAATTGTCAGCAGATTTCCATGTGTCTGTTGAGGAACTTACACAAATCTTTGGAAATACATATCAATCAAAACAAAAAGTTGCATTAAACCAGAGAAAATTGTTGACAAAATCTCAAAACCAAGTGGTGTGCCTCAGGGATCTGTTTTGGGGCCACTGCTGTTTGTAATTTTTATAAATGACCTGGATGAGGGTATAGTTGGGTGGATTAGTAAATTTGCTGATGACACCAAAGTCGGAGGTGTGGTAGATAGTGAGGAAGGGTGTCATAGTCTACAGGGAGACCTGGACAAGTTGCAGAGCTGGGCCGAGAGGTAGAGGATGGAGTTTAATCTGGAAAAGTGTGAGGTAATTCACTTTGGCAGGAACAATGGATGTGTAGAGTATAGGGCTAACGGTAGGACTCTGAATAGTGTGGATGAACAGAGGGACCTAGGTGCATGTGTAGATAGATCCCTGAAAGTTGGGAATCAAGTAGATAGGTTTGTTAGGAAGGCATACAGTGTCTTGGCGTTTATTGGTAGGGGGATTGAATTTAAGAGCCGCAGCGTCATGTTGCAACTGTACAAAACTCTGGTGCGTCCGCACTTGGAGTATTGTGTGCAGTTCTGGTCCCCACATTACAGGAAGGATGTGAAGGCTTTGGAGAGGGTGCAGAGGAGGTTTACCAGGATGTTGCCTGGTATGGAGGGGAGGTCCTATGAGGAGAGACTGAGTGATTTGAGATTGTTTTCATTAGAAAGAAGACGGCTGCGAGGGGACTTATTGAAACATATAAGATGATCAGAGGTTTGGATAGGGTGGACAGTGATAGCCTTTTTCCTCGGATGGAGAAAGCTAGCACGAGGGGGCATTGCTTTAAATTAAGGGGTGGTAGTTATAGGACTGATGTCAGGGGTAGGTTCTTTACCCAGAGGGTGGTGAGGGATTGGAATGCCCTGCCTGCTGCAGTTGTGGATGCGCCTAGTTTGGGGGCGTTTAAGAGATCCGTGGATAGGTTTATGGATGGAAAGGGTTTGGTTTAGGTTAGAGGGTCACTGTTTTTTAAATGGTCGGCGCAACATCGTGGGCCGAAGGGCCTGTTCTGCACTGTAATGTTCTATGTTCTATTTTCTATACAATGTTTGAAACGATCACAATTACTGCATTCAATTATAGATTTACAGGCACGGATACACATGGGAAAATGAAACATACATATGTTCTATTTTACGTTCTAATATTCAATGGAAATATACAGTACAGGTGAATAATTTGGCGTACTGTCCGCAGCAACACCATGTACAAATTATTGATGAATGTGCACTAAGATGATTCCGTGGCCTGCTGGAACTATACACCCTCTCTAACCATCTAATTTGCCCCCAGATATTTAGTAAACATTGTGTGAACTGTTCTTGCTGGAACTCTCCCTTCCTTACGATGGCTGGCAATCTCCAAATTTGAACAGCTCTCCTAGGAATCATCCCCAAATCTCGCTACCATTCCAAAGGTTCCAAACATGATCTGAATCCAAGATATCAATCTCAGCTGCTCCCATTGCTTTCCTCAGGATCACCGACTGCACTCAAGCTGTCTTTTCCAAGTACAATTTCCAAAATTCAGGCATACCGAGCAGGACATCCCTCCTCCAAAGGCCACCACTAAACAATCCCCATTTTATTTTTATTATTGCTTCTCCAATTTCAGAGTTTCTCTCAAGCTAGCTTCAGTTCAAAGCTGCTGCCAGCAGCACTCCTTTTGGAACTATTATTTTTAATCCTTTGAGAAACTTTTATTCTGGGACCTCCTTCTCATTCTTGCCATTTCTGGGCTTTCTTCCGAAATCTCCCTCTGATCCTTTACTTTGTCCTGACATGGGACTTTCTTCTGTCATCACTTCATGTCTCTATCTCAGTTTCTGCAGCATTATTTGTCCCTTTCACTGAGCCCTGCATCCTGGGGGCACATTTCTCTCAAAAGGTGCTAATGTTCAGGTTAGCTTGCATTCTTCTCATATAATTTAATTGCTTTGCTTGAGACGAGGTGTGTTAAGATATTCACCTGTTTCAAATCGGTCGTAAGCAGTTGAAAAACATGCACCCGTTCCTGTGTTACATATGGGCAGACTGCTCAAACAAACAACAAAATAAAACATTCAATGAAATATGTGCTGCCATCTTCTGTCAGATACATGGATACAACTCCCAAGATATGTAGATGATCTGGAGGAGGGAACCGAGTGTATGGTGTCGAAATTTGCTGATGACACCAACATTGGTGGAACGGCAAATTGCGCGGAGGGTGTGGAGAGCCTACAGAAGGGTTTAGATAGGCTGGGCGAATGGGCCAGGAACTGGCAAATGGAATTTAATGTTGGCAAGTGTGAGGTGGTCCACTTTGGTAGGAATAATGATAGGAAGGATTATTACTAACGCGGAGAAAAACTGCAGCAGGCGACGGTGCAGAGGGACCTCGGGGTCCTTGTGCATGAGTCGCAAAAACCCAGCTTGCAGGTGCAGCAGGTGGTCAGGAAGGCGAATGGGATGCTGGCCTTCATAGTGAGGGGGATTAAATATAAAAGTAGGGAGGTCTTGCTGCAGTTGTGTAGAGCATCAGTGAGGCCGCAGCTGGAGTACTATGTGCAGTTTTGGTCGCCGCACTTACGCAAGGATATTTTGGCCTTGGAGGGAGTGCAGAGGAGGTTTACTAGGCTGGTGCCGGAGTTGAGGGGGTTGAACTATGAGGAGAGGCTGAATAAACTAGGCTTGTACTCGTTAGAGTTTAGAAGAATGAGGGGAGATCTCATTGAGACGTATAAGGTGATGAATGGGATGGATAGGATAGAGGTGGAGAGACTCTTCCCGCTAAGAAAGGACAGTAGGCCTCGGGGGCACAGCCTCAAAATAAAGGGGGGGGGGGCGGTTTAGAACGGAGTTGAGGAGGAACTTCTTCACTCAAAGGGTGGTGAATCTCTGGAATTCTCTGCCCGTTGATGTGGTGGAGGCTACCTCGCTAAATATTTTTAAGACGCGGGTTGATGGGTTTATGATAAGCGAGGGGATTAAGGGTTATGGGGAGAGGGCGGGAATGTGGAACTGAGCCACGATGGATCAGCCATGATCTTATTGAATGGCGGGGCAGGCTCGAAGGGCCAGATGGCCTACTCCTGCTCCTATTTCTTATGTTCTTATGATCTTTAGATCTCTTGGAAGGTAAGTGTTACATTTTATCATGAACTGAACTGGTAACTCCACCATTGACCTGCTGTTTGATCAATTGTTGTTTCCCTTCAATACAGTTAACATATTGACGATTCTCATCCTTGCCCTCAAAGACTGTGGTCTCTCGAAATGTGTCATTCGGTATATGATTGCCATGGCAGGGGCTGATCTATTGGTTGTTATCCTCGATCTGATTTTGAGACGCATCCCGATTGTTTATCGTGAAGAGTTTATTTTCCTGCAGGCGATCCCCATGTGCAATATCCATGCCGTCCTGCTTTATGCAGCCACAGATTGTTCCGTCTGGTTCACCATCAATTTCACCTTTGATCGAGCTGTGGCTATTTGTTCCACAAAGCTGAGAAATAATTATTGTACTGAAAGAACAGCGGCTCTGGTGCTCGGAACAGTGACTGTGCTGAGCTGCTTAAAGAATATTTTCTGGTATTTTATGTTTACACCTCGGTACAGTCTCTGGGGGAATACATGGTTTTGTATGCCAACATATGCTGGTATGTACTCTTCAGTCTGGGCAACAATCGAGTTCCTCCATCATATTTTAACACCTTTTGTTCCATTTGTCTTGATCCTGCTCCTTAATGTTGTCACTGCCAGACACATTTTAATGACGAACAGAGCCCACAGGAGACTCCGAGCTCAAAGAAATTGGGGGAGTCCCAGAGACTCTGAGCTGGAGAGCCGAAGAAAAGCTATCATTTTACTTTTTCTTTTCTCAGCTAATTTTGTAGTTTTATGGTCACTAATTATGTTTTATTCTCTATGGAACCGCTTATATTATTTGGGACATCAGACAATAATGCTAGAACCATATGTAATGGAATTAGGCTTTATGATGCAGCTTCTGAGTTGCTGCACAAATACTGTTATTTACAGTGTGACACAAACTAAATTCCGGGATCACTTGAAAAATATGTTGAAATATCCTTTTTCTCCAATTCTTCAATTGATTCAATAATGAGGAATACATAGCTCAGAATTGCTCAGAGATTGCTGAATTGAATTACTTGTTGCAAAATTATAAAGGATATAGTGCACTTTTTATGTGGTAATGGATGGCAGGAAACATATTATGATTAGCAATTGAGAAACAGAAGGACAATGTTCAAGCACTGAATGGACATTTTAATCCACTGAATCGCCATGTCTCTAGAATCAATGGGATGACAATGAACGCACAACCTGAGCATCATCCAGGTTCCTCTCAACAACTAGGCAAGAATCAATGTGTTTCAAACTCATCTTGAAGGGGCGAGGGCGTGCGTGACTGTTCAAACTACTTGTCGATCAAACATTGAGCATTTCTCATTGAATGGTTTCTTGAACAAAACCTGTATCAGTGGAATTACATAAGACAATGTGAAAGCTAACTATGGAAGCTACAGAGACTATTCCCATTGTCAGTGTTTAGATCATAGATATCAGTTCTATAAACTTCAAAAGAATGGCAGGGAAACACGTGGTGAGGAAATCGGACCCACACACAGCACAGCATTAGGGCCATGCACAGTGTGCTCATCAGAAAGAAAGGGAAAGGAAAACATTGTGTTCTTCAGTAATGTGGGGACAATAACCTGAGTTCTTTGCAAGGATTGGGATCATTAGTTCATCGAGGAATGTGGAGATCACAAACAGTTTGTTCACAGGGGATGGGTGTATCCCACACATTTAGCACATCAAGGTGTGGGTGTATCACACACATTTAACTCACCAGGTATTGAGTGCAACACGCACACACACACACACACACACACACACACACAACTTATCAGGATCCAGGTGTATCAAACACTTAAAACTCAGCAGGAAATTGGGAAATCACATCCATTCAATTCCAGGGAAAAGGGGAAATTACATACACCGAGCTGATCAGGAAGTGGGGAAGTCTCACAAACCAAGGATATATCAAACACATCGACAGGGAGAAACTCACATTACTCTGGAGTCACTCATACATAATTAATCAGGGCAAAAGTGAACCACATTCAACAAACTCAGTTGGGATGGCAGAGTGAAACTAGTCAAACATGTCAGCACTGGAATGAATCAAACAAACGGAGCTCATCAGCAAAGTGTACACACAACCAGGTTATCAACAAAATGACAGTGGTAGGAGTGAGGGTTGCAGGAGAATAACTCTTGAGTTTATCAGGTTATGGGGGAATCATGGACACGATAAACATAAACAATGTTGAAGCAGCAGAAACTAAGCTCATCAGGATTGTTGTGAAGCAAATATAAATCGGATATCATGTTTCAGTCAAATTCCACACGTTCAGATGTTCTTCACTGGGGGAATCACATCAAACTTGTGAGTTATGTGTAATCAGACACAGTGATCAATTCTGAGGGAAGAAGAAAACTCACATCAAGCTTATCAGTAAACATCGAAATCTTTAACAAAGTGGCAATAACACCCAAAAGGCTCAGCAGTATTGGGGTAAATGAAATACACTGGGCTGAAACATGTTGGAGACAATCACATACATGGAATTCATCCCGTCCACCACACACAGTGACCTCAGCAGCAAAAGAGACTATCACCAAGGGAGATTTGGCACGTCCGTGGGGGAGAGACTGCTGCTGGAGGGAGGTGCAGCCACAGGGAGGGTATCGGAAATGTGGAGCTGAGTGGCAATTTTGTGCCGAGGGGAAAGGTGTCTTCCACCTTGGATGGAGCAAAGAGACAGATTTCCGAGGGAGACTCGAGGGCAAGTGAAAAATATAAATACTCCGAACTATTTCATCACAGCCATCAGGTAAGTGATTGGCCGGTGACTGGCAAGTAGTTTTAGTTCACATCTTTTTATTTATTTTTATTCATGTCATTGCAGTTGTTGTGGTTAATTTACACTGAGTGTTATTTCCTGGCAGGAGATCCAGAACCTTTGCTATGTTCTTTTTGTGCGATCTGGGAGTTCAGGGGCTCTTCCAGTGTCCCAGGCTCCTTCTCGTGAAGGACGTGTTCCAGTTGCACCGCCTATTGAACAACTTGATGGCTCAAAGGCTGCGGATCGATTGAGTTTGGATGATCTGCGATGCTGAGGAAGTTGTGGATCGCACATTCAGTGAGTTGATTACACCCCAGATAAACATTACACAGGGAGTTAGGAATGGCTGATCTCCAGACAGAGGTAGAGTAGGAAGGCAGTGCAGGGTTCCCCAGCTGCTGTCTCCCTCCAAATCAGAAATACCATTTTGGATATTGTTGGGGGAGATGGCTCACTGGTGGAAGGTTACGCCAGCCAGGGTCACAATGGCTGGCTCTTCTATATGGGAGGGTGGGAAAAAAAAACATGGAATAGCTTTAGTGATAATAGATCAAAGTCTAAGGGGAATAGACACCTGATTCTGTGGTCACGAATGTGACTCCAGGATGGAATGCTGCCCCACCTGGTACAATGGTCAACTATGGTGAACGATAAACGGGCAGGACGGTATCACAGTGGTTAGCACGGCTGCTTCACAGCTCCGGGGACCTGGGTTCAATTCCCGGCTCGGGTCTCTGTCTGTGTAGAGTTTGCAAATTCTCCTCGTGTCTGTGTGGGCTTCCTCTGGGTGCTCCGGTTTCCTCCCACAGTCCAAAGATGTGCAGGTTAGGTTGATTGCTAAAATTGCTCCTGAGTATCCTGGGATGTGTAGGTTAGAGGGATTAGTAGGTCAAATGTGTAGGGATATGGGGATAGGGCCTGGGTGGGATTGTGGTCGGTTCAGACTCAACGGGCTGAAGGGCCTGTTTCTGTAGGACTGTAGGGTGTTATGTTCTATGTTCTATGATGTCTCAGAGTGGGTGCAGGCCATTCTGGAGGGGGACGGCGAACTGTTAGCTGCCGTTGTGCGTAGAGGTATCAGTGATATAGGAAAAAAGCGGGATGAATAGCGACAATGTGAATTGAGTGTGTTAGACCTTGAACCAAATGGACAGCAGACCATCTGGGCATTGTGCAATAAGAGAGGATTAATTAGCAATGTTGTGTCGCGAGATCCTTCGATGAAGAGTTACCGTAAGATAGAATCATGTTACATTAAGGTGGAGAGTGACACATTTAAATTTGAAACGAGGGACTGGAACATGAGGAAAGCTGAATATAAAGGTGTGAGTTGTGTATTGGCTAGGATAAGCCAGCAAATGATACTTAAGGAATTAACAGTGGATACGCAATGGCAGTATTTTAAATAAAATACAGACAAGTTTCAATAACTGTACATTCCTGTCTCGGTGAAAAAGTCAAACGGGGAATGTGGCTTATCCACGATAAGTAGGAAAATTAGAGATAGTGTTAAAGTCAAAGAGGAAGCATGTATATTAGCCAGAAACGCAGCAAACCTGAGGACTGTGAGGCTTGTAAAAAGGAGCAGAGGAAGGGAAAGGTCTTAATTCGCAATGAGAAAATAGATTACGGAAGTAGGCCTGCAGAAAAAGACATGACAAACTGACTGTGAAAACCTCTATAGATACGTGAAGAGAAAAAAAAACTAGTAAAGATAAATAGTTCCTTATAATTGGAAACAGGTGGCTTCATAAGGGGCATCGAAAAGATGGCAGACAAGCCGAGGAAAGGCCTTGATTTGCCTTAACTAAAGAGGATCCAAACAACCTTCCAAAAATACTCGGGGGCAAAGCATCCATCATGAAGGAGGAACTGGAGAGAAAAAAACCTTGAGTCAGGAAATGATATAGGTGAGAATGTTGGGATTAAAACACAATAAATCCCCAGGGTCTGACCCTCTGCATCCCAGGATAGTCAAGAAAGAGGACCTAGGGGTAGTGGACACATTGGTTATCATTTCCCAGCATGCTATAGGCTCTGAAGGATGTCCAGTGGATTGGGGAGTAGCCAGTAATGCACTGATGTGTTTCGATAACATGTCGGCACACAGGAAGAATTGAGTGGGAATAAGCAGTCGCTTTCAGAGTGGCAGTCCATGAATACTGAGGTACAGCAGGGTTCGCTGCTGGGAACCCAGATATTCACAATATGCATTCATGATTTGGGCAAAGCAATTTGAATGTAATGTCTCCAAATTTGCAGACAACACTACGCTGGGTGCCAGTGTATAGTATGAGGAGAATGCTCACAGGCTGTGGAGTGAATTGAACAGGCTAGCTGAAAAGGCAAATACTAGGCAATTGCAACGTACTCTGGACACGCGAGCTTATCTGCGCTCGTGGCAAAACCTGGAAGGAATATTGTCATTTAATTGATGACAGATTAGGAAAAGAGGAAATATAACGTTAACGATGTGTTATGGGGGAACAGTCGCTGGAGATTGACATGCAGGTACAGCAGGCAATGAGGAAAAGGCATGATGGCCTTCATAGCAAGATGGTTTGGGTATTGGGGTTAGGATGCCTTGCTGCAGTTATCCAGGCCCTTGATGAGGAAATACGATGAATATTGGGTGCAGTTTTGGTCTCCTCGCCTGAGGAAGGACATGTTTGCTATTAAAGGGGTACAGAGAAGGTTCGCCTGACTGATTCCTGGAATGGTACGACTGACATATGAAGGCAGCTTGGATCGACGGGATTTGTACTCACTGGAAGTTAGAAGATTGAAAGGGAATCCCAAAGCAAAAGATAAAATCCTGACGGGACAGGGCAGGATAGATGCAGAAAGAATGTCCCCGGTTTTGGGGAAGTGCAGATGTTTGATTCACAATCTAAGAACAAGGGCTCAGCCATTTAGGACTGAGATGAGGAAGAACGCATTCGCTTAAAGATTTGTGAAATCATCGATCTCAGAAAGGTGTTGGGGCCATTTCATTCACGAGTAGCCCTTCTGGCTCAGGAATCTAGGGATATGTAGAGGAAGCGGAACTGGGAACTGAAAGTTCAACCATGTTAAATGGTAGTGCAGGCTCAAAACTTCAAATTACCTGTCCCTACTAGCATTTGTTACATTTCTATATTAATAATGGGCATCACAGAGATAGACATATTCAGAGAAACGTGAGCGACACAAACAAAACCCAAGAGAAATGGCGGAGTCACTGTCACACTGCATCTCTGCAATGGGGTCAACATACTTTACCCAATCTCATCATGAAATGGGATAATGAAAGAAAGCAATCAGAAGGGTGTTGGTGTTTAATTGATGGGCGGGGGGCAGGGGGTGGGTGGGTTTTACGAATCAAAGATAGCGAGCTCATCGACAGCAGGGAGAATCACCCAGATATTGTTCATCAGGCCACACAGAGATAGGACAAGCTCATCAAGAGGAAAGTCACTGAATGAATTGGCCTCTGGTATAGTACCGGAAGATTGGAGGTTAGCAAATGTTGTCCCATTGTTTAAGAAGGGGAACAGAGACTTCCCCGGGAATTATAGACCGGTGAGTCTCACTTCTGTTGTGGGCAAGGTTTTAGAAAAAATTATTAGGGATAGGATTTATAGTTATTTGGAGAGTAATAAATTGATTGGAGATAGTCAGCATGGTTTTGTGGCGGGTAGGTCGTGCCTTACTAACCTTATTGAGTTTTTTGAGAAGGGCCTGTTCTGCGCTGTAATGTTCTATGTTCTATGTTCTATGAGTTCGTCTGTAACTGGAGATGAGCAAATACCAAATTGATCAGCAACGGATGAGATCAAACACACCAAACTCGGCAGAAAGGAAACAATGATCCACATTGAGTTCATCATCATGTTGGGGGTTCACACTCATCTGTCTTATCAACACTGGAGAAAACACAGAAATAGAGCTAATCAGAGAAAAAGGAATCATGCACACACAATGGGTAATGATATTAGTTTATCATTCTCACAGGGTTCATCAGCAAATTCGATAGAACTCACCAGCACAACGCTCAGTAACAATAGATGGAATCGCAAACACAGAGAATATCACCAATTTGATGGACGGGAGGAGGTGGTGGTGGTGGTCGGGGGTGGGGGGGGAGCAGGGGGACACAGGCTAAGATTATCACGGGAAAAGAATGGGACCTGAACAAACAGCAATGGTCAAAATGGCAGGTATCGAGCTGATCGGCAAAGGGGAGAATCACATTCATCGAGATATACAGAAAAGGGGAATTGAGGGGTGTAGAAGAAATTAGATTCATATAAGCAATTAGGTTGTATAGAAAAGTAAGTCTGTTTTAAACAGCCCTACTATAGTAGGGGCTAAAGCTGTGGCAGTAGCTAAAGGGTTAATGATTCACTATATACTCACCATTATACCGAAAGTCAAGAAACTAGCTGAAGCAGGCAGGGTTAGAAAAACAGGGGCCTAGCAGACACTCAAGGTCTAAAGGCCAGATAACGGGCCATCTGACTCTAAGGAGGATAGAAAAATAAACCACCATTCTTCTTCTCTATCTAGTTACGGTAAATCACAAGAGACAGGGATTGTAGGATGATTTAGACCAAGGACACTAGAGATAAGTCCTAGGACCATAGATTTAATTAATGGGACCATGATTAAAGGGGTAGTAGAGATAGTAAGGATAATAAGGACACTGGGTTGCAGGGGAGTAGAATTGACAGTGTTACAGTTGATAAGGAGGATGTGCTGGATATTCTGGAGGGTCTGAAAATAGATAAGTCCCCTGGCCTGGATGGGATTTACCCCAGGATTCTCTGGGAGGCAAGAGAAGTGATTGCAGAGCCTCTGGCTCTGATCTTCAGGTCGTCGTTGGCCTCTGGTATAGTACCAGATGATTGGAGGTTAGCGAATGTTGTCCCATTGTTTAAGAAGGGGAACAGAGACTTCCCCGGGAATTATAGACCGGTGAGTCTCACTTCTGTTGTGGGCAAGGTTTTGGAAAAAAATTATTAGGGATAGGATTTATAGTTATTTGGAGAGTAATGAGTTGATTGGAGATAGTCAGCATGGTTTTGTGGCGGGTAGGTCGTGCCTTACTAACCTTATTGAGTTTTTTGAGAAAGTGACCAAAGAGGTGGATGGGGGTAAGGCAGTGGACGTGGTGTATATGGATTTTAGTAAGGCGTTTGATAAGGTTCACCATGGTAGGCTTCTGCACAAAATGCAGATGTATGGGATTGGGGGTGATCTAGGGAACTGGATTAGGAATTAGCTAGCGGATAGGAGACAGAGGGTAGTGGTTGACGGTAAATATTCATCATGGAGTTCGGTTACAAGTGGTGTGCCTCAGGGATCTGTGTTGGGGCCACTGCTGTTTGTGATTTTTATTAATGATCTGGATGAGGGTATAGTTGGGTGGATCAGTAAATTTGCTGATGACACCAAAGTTGGAGGTGTGGTAGATAGTGAGGAAGGGTGTCATAGTTTGCAGGAAGACTTAGACAGGTTGCAGAGCTGGGCCGAGAGGTGGCGGATGGAGTTTAATGCAGAGAAATGTGAGGTAATTCACTTTGGTAGGAATAATAGATGTGTTGAGTATAGGGCTAACGGGAAGACTTTGAATAGTGTGGAGGAGCAGAGGGATCTAGGTGTATGTGTACATAGATCCCTGAAAGTTGGGAATCAAGTAGATAAGGTTGTTAAGAAGGCATACAGTGTCTTGGCGTTTATTGGTAGGGGGATTGAATTTAGGAGTCGTAGTGTTATGTTGCAACTGTACACAAATCTGGTGAGGCCGCACTTGGAGTATTATGTGCAGTTCTGGTCCCCACATTACAGGAAGGTTGTGGAGGCTTTGGAGAGGGTGCAGAGGAGGTTTACCAGCATGTTGCCTGGTATGGAGGGGAGATCCTATGAGGAGAGACTGAGGGATTTGGGGTTGTTTTCGCTGGAAAGAAGGCGGCCTAGAGGGGATCTTATTGAAACATATAAGATGATTAGAGGTTTAGATAGGGTGGATAGTGATAGTCTTTTTCCTCTGATGGAAAAATCTAGCACGAGGGGGCATGGCTTTAAACTAAGGGGGGGTAGTTATAGGACAGATGTCAGGGGTAGGTTCTTTACCCAGAGGGTGGTGAGGGATTGGAATGCCCTGCCTGCTGCAGTTGTAAATGCGCCTAGTTTGGGGGCGTTTAAGAAGTCTGTGGATAGGTTTATGGACGAAAAGGGATTGGTTTAGGTTAGTGGGTCATTGTTGTTGTTGTTTTTTTTTTAACTGGTCGGCGCAACATCGTGGGCCGAAGGGCCTGTTCTGCGCTGTAATGTTCTATGTTCTATGTTCTAATAGGGAGTATTGTAACCTGCTTGCAGAGTTGTTTGTTTCACTGTATAAAAATAGCGCGGGTTTGTTCAAAAAATCAGAGTTCTCTCGGTGTTGACTGAGGTGGACTCTCCGTGGTACCACGACAATAAACTCTCCTGAAGCCTGACTCTGAATGTCTCTGCCTGAGTTATTCTGAGCTAGGAGTTTCCTCGACAAGGGGAATGATAACACCCTCCGTAAACAGGCTCGAGAGAGCCACATGGTGTATTGTTGCCTGGTGCCAGGGTGAGAGATATCTCTCACTGGTTTGATCAGATAATGGAGTGGGAGGGGGTGGAGAATCCATTCTTTTTATCACCAATGCACAAGCAGCAAAGGCAAGACCAGGGAAGGGGGTGTGTTTGGCGATTATCAGCAACTAGAAAAAAAAAGATCAGATTCTCAAGCGTAATAACATCTGGATTAATACCGCGTGCAAACCGGCACAGGGATGAGAAAGGGAAGTAAACACGTGGATAAAGGAAGGGTATGGGAAAGAGGGGTTCAATTCCATGAGACATTGGCCTTGATACTGAAACCGCAGGGATATGTACCTTTGGGGTGTTCTCCGTCTGAAGGGACCCATGTTCATTGAAAGGATAATTTTTGTGGTCACAAGGACTTTAATCTCGCAAGTGTGGGAGGGAAAATGAAGGGTTAAACTACAGGAATTATAATGGTTCACGCGAACTAAAACAGCAGGTTAGCATGCGAGAAGAAGATCGAACATCAATAGGACTAACAATGGGTCCAGTCAACAGCAATCCGTTTATTTGATAGTAAACTCAGGTGAATGGAGAGTTCTGGCCTCAGACAGAGCATATAATAGCACAGACAGTTTACAGATTACTGATTAGAATGCGAGTCTTTACAACTAACCTGCTATTCAAGTCTTAATGATGCCGACAACGTGAGTGGAAAGAGCATTAGACAGAGGTTAAAGAGATGTGTATTGTCTCCAGACAGGACAGGAAGATAGGTTTTGCAAACCCTGGCAAGTCACGGGGGTTACAGATAGTGCGACATGAACCCAAGATCCCAGTTGAGACCGTCCTCATGTGTGTGGAACTTGGCTATCAGTCTCTGCTCAGCGACTCTGTGCTGTCGTGTGTCATGAAGGCCGTCTTGGAGAATGCTTACCCGAAAGTCAGAGGCTGAATGCCCGTGACCGCTGACATTTTTGGCATCATTAAGACTTGAATAGCAGGTTAGTTGTAAAGATTCACATTCTAATCAGTAATCTGTAAACTGTCTGTGCTATTATATGCTCTGTCTGAGGCCAGAAATCTCCATTCACCTGATGAAGGGGCTAACCCCGAAAGCTTGTGAGTTTACTATCAAATAAATCGGATGGACTAAAACCTGGTGTTTTCAGACTTCTTACTGTGTTTACCCCAGTCCAAAGCCGGCATCTCCACATCCAGTCAAGCAACCAGGTTTTAAAAAAGGAGATCACAAATTATGAAAAACGTAGTGCACAAGAAAATGATGCAAGTGAAAGACAAACCAGTGTGGCATATTTAAATACCCTGTACCTGAACACAGACAGTATTTTTCAACAGTCAATGAGTTGGTGGCACAAGTAATGAGAAATGAGCGTACTTTATGAGGATTACCACAGCACGGCTACACAAGGATCACAACTCGGCGTTGAATGTCAGGATACTTACTATTCCAGAAGGATAAACAGGATAGAACAGAAGGAGCAACTTCTTTATTGGTTAAGAATGACATTAGGCCTGTCTTAAGAAACAACGTTGGCACCAAGGGGTAACATGTTGAATCGATCTAGGTGGAAATTTTACAACAAAACAGGAACAAGCCACTTGGCAGGTGTAATGTACAGGACCCCAGCACCCATTGCCAAAGTGGATTGAGTATCACGCAATATAAGATCATCATGGATGATTTAAGCATTCATATTGACTGGATGATTCAACTTGGAAAAGGGAGCGTGGAAGGGGATTTCATAGAATGCATGATGGACTGTTTGTCAGAAAAAAAAATGTTTCAGACTGAACCAGCAAGCAGGATATTTTAGATTTTGTATTATTGATAACATTGATAAATATGTTATTCTTAATATGTTCCTCCTGGAAAAAGTGATCACAACATGCTAGATTTCCAGCTTTAAATTGAGCAAGAAAAGACAAAATTCCATATTAGGATGTTAGTGTTGGGCAGAGGGAATTTTCCAAGCCTGAGGAAAGAGTTGCCTCAAGTAAACTGTGCACATGCAATAGAGAGCAGGAGGGTTGTGACACAATGTCGGGTGTTCAGGGACATATTGAACAAATCTCAAATAAATTATACTCCTGTGAAGGAGAAGAAGTGTAAAACGAAGAAAAACCTTCCATGTCTAGGCCAGGAATTCAAGGGGTACATTATGGCAAAAAAACTAGGTCATTCCAAACTGCAAACCGAGAGACAAGCTGGAGCATAGGAACAACTTCAAGTTTCAGCAAAATGTTGGTAAGAATTTACTCAGAAGAGCTCGGATGAACAACGAAAGCAAATTAGCAGGAAACATAAACATAGATATCTGAAACATTTTTTAAATAATATATAGAGGAAGATGATAGCTAACACAAATGATGTTAATTTAGAGGATGTTAAGAATGAAGTTTTACTGGGGAGTACAGAGATGGCAGAGATACTAAACCAGTACCTTCTCTCTGTTCCCATGGAGAAGAAAACAAAGAATAAAGAATCCAGGAACTGTGGTCCATGCAGTGCAATAATGATTCTGAAGGAGAAGGAATTGAATAGACTAATGAGGTTAAAGACAGATAAGCCTCCGGGAACTGATGCCATGAACCCTGCGTGGAAGCAGAGATAGCGATGATTGTGGAAGCAAAGTGGATTCACTGGCTGTGATACTTCATTTTTTTAAAATTCTGGTAAGGTCCCTTTGGATTGGCAACCCAGAAATGTGACGCCCCCATTCAAAAAGGGAGAGTGGCAAAGAGTAGGAAACTGTAAGTCAGTTGGTGTGGCCTGTGTGTTGGCGAGGTTGCAGAAATCAATCATTAAGGAGGGGATGACTGAGTAATTGGAAAAACAATGTTCAGTCCATTATTGTTATACTTTTATAAAGGGTCAGCCACGCTTTTTAACTTAACTTGATTTCTTCGAATACATCTGGCATATCTAAATTTCTAGAAGTCGTTTGACAAGGAGTTACACAAGAGACTGATCCAGAACTGAGATTGCAGAAATTGGGAGTAGATTACTTCACTATTTTGAGGAGTTGGCTGTTTGACAGAGGTTTGGATAATGGGTCATTCTGTGGCTGGTGAAATATAACTACTGCAGCGCCAAAGGGAGCAGTCATCGGACATCAAGTGTTTCAGTTCAATATAAATGATCTACAAGCAGGAACAACGTGTAACATAGACAAAACATACAGATGATACTAAAATGTTTGGGAAAACGAGCAGCGAATAGGGTATAAAGATGTTACAGACGGACATAGAACATAGAACATTACAGCGCAGAACAGGCCCTTCGGCCCACAATGTTGCGCCGACCAGTTAAAAAACAATGACCCTCTAACCTAAACCAATCCCTTTTCACCCATAAACCTATCCACGGATCTCTTAGACGCCCCCAAACTAGGCGCATCTACAACTGCAGCAGGCAGGACATTCCAATCCCTCACCACCCTCTGGGTAAAGAACCTACCCCTGACATCCGTCCTATAACTACCTCCCCTTAATTTAAAGCCATGCCCCCTCGTGCTAGCTTTCTCCATCCGAGGAAAAAGGCGATCACTATCCACCCTATCTAAGCCTCTAATCATCTTATATGTTTCAATAAGACCCCCTCTTAGCCGCCTTCTTTCTAGCGAAAACAACCCCAAATCCCTCAGTCTCTCCTCGTAGGATCTACCCTCCATACCAGGCAACATCCTGGTAAACCTCCTCTGCAGACTCTCCAAAGCCTCCACATCCTTCCTATACTATATATATTATATATTATATATATAGATAGAGATCGGTTAAGAGAATTGGCCAAAATACTTCAAATGGATTTTAATATGAATATCTGTGAGGTTATCCCTGTTGGATATAAATAAACATGAAAGAGGAATATTACCTCAATGGAAAGCAGAATCAAAATGTGCCCAAGCAGAACGATGTGCGTGTCTTTGTTCACAAATCACAGAAAGTTGGTTTGCAGGTGCAGCGTGTGATAAATGAAGGCAATTGAGTGTTGGCATTTATTGCAAAATGACTGGAGTATAGAAAGATTATTTTTTTCCAATTGTATAGGGTGCTGGCGAAATAACATCTGCATTAGTCAGTGCAATATAATCTCCCTCTTTCATAGAAACATACAATTTTCGACATGAACACAGATCCAACAGACCAAACTGGAACATTTTAACCAAAACATCAATTTAAGGTAATCACATTTGCCTGCATGTGGTCCATATCCCTGTAAGATGTTCCTATACATGTATCGGTCTAAATGCCTTTTAAATGCTGTCAATGCCACAGTCTCAACCACTTCTTCAGGCAGCTTATTCCACACTCTAACCATCTTCTGTGCAACGAAACAAGAAAAGTTGTTTTCCAGGTTTCCATTAATTATTTTCCCTTTTAAATAATCTCATGCCCTCTAGACCTCGATCCCCTGACACTGGAGAAAAGACTGCGTGTATTAACCCTACCCATGCCTCAGGCAATCATGTCCACCTCTATAAGATCATCGCTCAGTCTCCTCCATTCCAAAGGAAGAGTCCAAGCCCCTCCAATCTCTAACTGAAATCTCCAGACCCGACAACTTATTTGCAGCTCTCTACTGCGCTCTCCCCAATTTAATAACATATTATCTATATGAAGGCGACGAAAATTTAACACAATGTTCCAAGTTCGCCCATCGAGTCTGCACCAATCAGAATCTTACACAGGTCCAAATCCCATAACACCACCCATTTAGCCTGCTAATCCCCTGACACTAGGGTCAATTTAGAATGGCCATTCAACTGAACCTGCACATCTTTGGGCTGTTGGAGGAAACCTAAATCCTCAGAGGAAACCTCAGACACAGGAAGAATGTGAAAACTCTACACAGACATAGAACATAGAACATAGAACATAGAACATAGAACATTACAGCGCGGAACAGGCCCTTCGGCCCACAATGTTGCGCCGACCAGTCTTATTTTAAAAAAAAACATTGACCCACTAATCTAAACCAATCCCAGACAGTGACCTGAGGCCAGAATTCAACGCTGCTCCTGACACTGTAAGGCAGCAATGCTAACCACTGTGTCAAGGTGCCGCCCAGACTGTACTCCAACCCAGAATTGAATCTGGCTGCGTGTCCTCAGTTCAGATTCTATCTCTCTTCTAACATGGAATACCTACCATCCTCCATAAACTTGAGTATTTTGGACCCATTGCATTTCAGTTGCTCCCCACCCTCCCCCCGCCCTTCTCCCTTTCCCCCCATCCCATCTGACGTGTACATATCTCACGATTTTCGAAGTAAATCCAATCACTGAGCTTGATCATGACCATGTGATATTTTACACAGAGTGCAGTTAGATTAGTTGTACTTTCAGGACTTAAACTTATAAATCTTCAGGAAGTATGTAGCACCTAGCACCTTCCAGGTCCCTTATATTTACTGAATGTCTGATAATAGCAGTGCCTATAATGCAAACATTAAAAATGGAAAAAAATAGGTTGTTTGCTCATTCAAAGTTATTGACAACAGTGTCCATGAATTCCAATGGTTACAAGTGAGGGACGATGTTTTATTCAAATGAGGCTGATTTTCAGTGCATCGCACCATCTGATCAGCTGTGGAATGCACGGTGGCACAATGATTAGTGCTGCTGTCTCACATAAGAACATAAGAAATAGGAGCAGGAGTAGGCCATCTAGCCCTTAGAGCCTGCTCCGCCATTCAATTAGATCATGGCTGATCTGTCGTGGCTCACTTCCACATTCCCGCCCTCTCCCCATAACCATTAATCCGCTCTCTTATCAAGAACCCATGAACCCGCGTCTTAAAAATATTGAGCAAGGTAGCCTCCACCACTTCAATGGGCAGAGAATTCCAGAGATTCACCACCCTTTGAGTGAAGAAGTTCCTCCTCAACTCCGTTCTAAACCGCCCCCTCCCCCTTTATCTTGAGGCTGTGCCCCCTAGTCCTACTGTCCTTCCTGAGCGGGAAGAGTCTCTCCACCTCTATCCTATCCATCCCATTCATCATCTTACACGTCTCAATGAGATCTCCATCACTAGGTGTCCCTCTTCTATGCCCGGCCTGGCTGCTGTCTGTGTGGGGGTGGCACGTTGCCCCTGTATCTGCATGGGTGTCTTCTGGGTGATCCAATTTCCTCCCACAGTCTGAAAGATAGGATGATTAGTTGCATTGACTGGAGCAGGCGCTGGAGTGGAGCGAATCGGCGTATGTCACAGTAACTTCATTGCAGTGTTAAATTAAGCCTTATTTGGATTAATAAATACAATTTAACTTCAACTTTTTGCTCAACTTTGTCACTGACAGGGACGCGCAGATTCCAATATTGAAGAAGGACAACTCATGATCAGGGAGAAATAGATTTTAATGCATCATCACTGCATCCGGACATCATTTAAAGAAAAAACACATAGATTTTCACGCTGCATCGTTCAGTTAGAATCTGAAAGGGCAAAAAAAATGACTGGAGGAGATTTGTGGAACGGCAAATTGTGCAGAGGGTGTGGAGAGTCTGCAGAAGGATCTAGATAGGCTGGGCGAATGGGCCAGGAACTGGCAAATGGAATTTAATGTTGGCAAGTGCGAGGTGGTCCACTTTGGTAGGAAGAATGGTAGGAAGGATTACTACTTACGTGGCGAAAAACTGCAGCAGGCGACGGTGCAGAGGGACCTCGGGGTCCTTGTGCAAGAGCCGCAAAAACCCAGCCTACAGGTGCAGCAGGTGGTCAGGAAGGCGAATGGGATGTTGGCCTTCATAGCGAGGGGGATTGAATATAAAAGTGGGGAGGTCTTGCTGCAGCTGTATAGGGCATTGGTGAGGCCGCAGCTGGAGTACTGTGTGCAGTTTTGGTCGCCGCACTTACGCAAGGATATTTTGGCCTTGGAGGGAGTGCAGAGGAGGTTTACTAGGCTGATGCCGGAGTTGAGGGGGTTGAGCTATGAGGAGAAGCTGAATAAACTAGGCTTGTACTCGTTAGAGTTTAGAAGAATGAGGGGAGATCTCATTGAGACGTATAAGATGATGAATGGGATGGATAGGATAGAGGTGGAGAGACTCTTCCCGCTCAGAAAGGACAGTAGGACTAGGGGGCACAGCCTCAAGATAAAGGGGGGACGGTTTAGAACGGAGTTGAGGAAGAACTTCTTCACTCAAAGGGTGGTGAATCTCTGGAATTCTCTGCCCGTTGAAGTGGTGGAGGCTACCCCGCTAAATATATTTAAGACACGGGTTGATGGGTTTTTGATAAGCGAGGGGATTAAGGGTTATGGGGAGAGGGCGGGAATGTGGAACTGAGCCACGACAGATCAGCCATGATCTTATTGAATGGCGGGGCAGGCTCGAAGGGTTAGATGGCCGACTCCTGCTCCTATTTCTTATGTCCTTATGTTCATCATGAACTTGGATTTGAGAATAAATTTTCACGGGCAGAGTTTGAGAACATCCGATTCCAATGTTAATACAGTGGAAACTGGTTCAAAGAATCGTCGGGATTTGAAAGGACAGGAAGGAGTTTACACATTGGAATCCCTCTACTGAATTCATCCTCGTATTAGTATCTAGTTTCTATCAATGTCACTTCATTAAAATAAACGCCTGTCAGCTTTGAATGTCATCAATCATTTTTTATGTCCACTTTCTATCGAAATTATCGCCACCATGACATTCTTCCCACCTAGATTGTTCTTCGGAGCAAGCTGAGAGGGGGACCGATTTGTGGCGGGAGGGTGAAGGTAAGCGATTAGATTTTTTTTAGTTGTTTTCATGAGGTTTCTCTTTTTTACTAGTTACTTTAACAGTGAAGCGGAAGTGGGCACCGGGGTGACCTGGGAAAGTTTTGTTTGAACGTGTGAGGTTTAAAAAGCAGGCCTGACGACACAGCAGGCAGTGCCGGTAGGGGGCAGTGGAGTGAGCAGGTAGCAGAGTGAGAACTAAAGGGCCTTGGCTCAACAGGCTTATTCGGAAATAGGCTCGGCAGGGTAAATTTAGTTCTTAGAATATAAAAACTTAAAACCCGAGTAAATAAAACAAAGGTGGAGGGTCATGTGATGTGTTGTTCCTGCATGTTGTGGGAGCTGGTGGATCCCAATGTGATTCCCAGTGAGCATGTCTGCAGTAAGTGTTGGTTATGGGGAACTCTGTCTCAGGGTTAATGAGCTGGATTCTGAGCTTCAGACACTGCGACACATCAGGGAGAGGGAGGGTTACCTGGACGCTGGTTTCAGGAGACAGTCACAACCCTTAGAATAACTAACTTGAATTCAGCCAGTGGTCAGGGACAAGAGGGTCTGGTTGTGACTGAGGCAGGCAGAGGGATCCAGGAGGTAGGGTTCCAGGAGCCTCGGCCCCTGAGCCTGTCCACCAGGTTTGAGATTCTTTCTTCCTTTGTGGACGGGAACGGGGACTGCAGGGAGGATGAGCAAACTGACCACAGCACCTTGGTACAGGGAGCCGTTCAAGTGTGGGGGGTGGGGGCATAAAACTAGAAATGTCGTTGTTATTGGGGATAGTATAGTTAGGGGCATTGACACTGTTCTTTGTGACCAGGATCGAGAGTCCCGAAGGTTGTGTTGCCTGCCTGGTGCTCGGGTCCAGGAGATCACATCTGGGCTGCAGAGGAACTTGGACTGGGAGGGTAAAAATCCAACTGTCGTGGTCCACGTAGGTACCAACGACATAGATAGAACAGGAACAAATTTTTGCTAAGGGAATATGAAAAGCTCGGAGATAAATTTAAATAAAGTTAATAATCTCTGGATTAGCCACCAGCGAATTGGTACAGTTTCAGGAAGATTAATCAGTAAGATTAGTTCGGGAGGAAATTAGTGTGGAACTACAAGATTGGGAAAGCTTTAACAAAAAACAAGGAATACGAAGAAAACAGTAAAGAAAGGCTAGACTATGACGGTAAATTAGCACAAAATATATTTAAAAAGCTGATCGTAAAAGTTTATTTACAAATATATAAAACGGATAAGAGTGGCGAAAGTAAACGTTGGTCCCTTAGAAGTTGAGAAGGGGGGAATGAGGAAATGGCTGAGGCCTTAAACAAGTTTTTTTTTGGGTCGGTCTTCAGAGTGGAGGAGACAAATAACGTACCAACAATTGACGGTGATAGGACTGTAGGGGGTGAGGACCTTAAAACGATTACTGTTACTAAAGATGTAGTGTTGGGTCGGCTAATGGGACTAAAGGTAGACAAGTCCCCAGGTCCAGATGGAATGCATCCCAGGGATCTAAAAGAAATGATAGCAGATGCGTTATTTGTAATTTATCAACATTCGCTGGATCCTGGGGAGATGCCAGCTGATTGGAAAGTGGCTAATATAACAGCACTGTTTAAAAAAAGGAGGTAGACAAAAGGCAGGTAACTACAGGCCAGTTAGCTTAACATCCATAGTTGGGAAAATGCTGGAATCTATCATTAAGGAAGAACTAGCAGGACACCTAGAAAAGAATGGTTCAATCAGGCAGTCACAATAGGGCTCATGAAGGGAAAGTCATGTTTGACGAATTTACTGGAATTTTATGAAGGTGTAACGAGGGTGGTTGACAGAGGGGAACCAGTGGATGTGGTGGATTTAGATTTCCAGCAGGCATTTGATACAAAGAACAAACAAAGAACAAAAACAGCCCGGGAAACAGGCCCTTTGGCCCAACGAGCCCGCACCGCCATTTTAACATTACCAGTCCCCCCTCCACCCATGACCCTTATCTATTGCTTATGGCATTCCACATTGAGGGAAACTAATTTAGGGGCAATTTATTACTTCCAATCAGCCTAATAGCACATCTTTGGGGTGTGGGAGGAAACAGGAGCACCCGGAGAAATCCCACGCAAGCACGGGGAGAATGCGCAAACTCCCACAGACACTGGCCCAAATCCATGTGTCTGCACAGAAATCAGTGATAGTCACTGAGCTGTCGTTTTACCCAGCATCTGGTCCAGTTTAAGCACACACTAACACATGAAGCA
Organism: Carcharhinus amblyrhynchos; assembly: GCF_965287045.1. Lineage (NCBI taxonomy): Eukaryota > Metazoa > Chordata > Chondrichthyes > Carcharhiniformes > Carcharhinidae > Carcharhinus > Carcharhinus amblyrhynchos. Next base: position 208,799 of record NW_027649848.1, on the reverse strand, counting down.
CTAGGCCAATCTCAAACATCCAAGAGCACCCAAGTACAACCCATCGTGTGTATGCCCCTCGTTGGACAACAAGGCGGACCGACTTAAAACCTGCGACTTAAAAGAGAAAAACATTAGTATCATACCACATTCATCTACATTACCAGGGACGTCCCAATGCTAATGACCCTTATTTAAAACAATCTCCTATATCCTCCCATCTCCAACCCACTCATGTGCCTGTCTAAGTTACTCTTCAACAACTCCAGCGTGCCTGCCTCCACCATCTTACTTGGCAGAGCATTCCATACCCCCACTACCCTCTGTGTGATAAACCTCCCTCTAATATCTGTGTTATACCTCTCCCCCTTCACCCTAAGCCCGTGGCCCCTCATACTGTGTGTCCCTAACATAGGGAATAGCTTACCACTGTTTACTCTATCTATACCCTTCATAATCTTATATACCTCTATTAGATCCCCCCTCAGTCGCTGTCTTTCAAGGAAAAACAGCCCCAATTTGCTCAATCTTTCCTCATAACACAGTCCTTCTGTACCAGGCAACATCCTGGTAAACCTCCTCTGCACTCTCTCCAGGGTCTCCACGCCCTTCGGGTAGTAAGGCGACCAGAACTGGACGCAGTACTCCAAATGCGGCCTAACCAACGTTCTGTACAACTGCAACATTAGACTCCAGCTCTTATATTCTATACCCCTTCCTATAAAGGCTAACATACCATTAGCTTTCTTCACAACCTTCTCCACTTGTACTGCCAGCTTCAAGGACTTGTGCACTTGCACCCCAGGTACCGCTGTGTTTGGAGACTCTTTATAGGCTTACACTTTATCATATAACTCCCCCCGACATTATTTCTGCCAAAATGCATCACCTCACGTTTATCCGGATTAAACTCCATTTGCCATGTATCTGCCCAATATACCAGCCTATCGATATCCCGTTGTATTGCCAGACACTGCTCCTCATTGCCTGCCAATCCAGCCATCTTAGTGTCATCTGCAAATTTGCTGATCACACCACCTACTCCCTCTTCCAAATCATTTCTATACACTACAAAAAGAAGAGGTCCCAGTATCGAGCCCTGCGGCACACCACTGGTGACAGACCTCCAGCTAGAAAAGGACCCCTCCACTATTACTCTCTGTCTCCTCTTAGCAAGCCAGTTTTCAACCCATCTAGATACCTGGCCACGTATCCCATGAGCCATAATCTTTTCTACCAACCTACCATGAGGGACTTTGTCAAACACCTTACTGAAATCCATATAGACGACATCAACGGCTCGCCCTTCGTCGACACTTTTTGTCACCTCCTCAAAACATTCTACCAGATTCGTAAGGCAAGACTTCCCCTTTACAAAGCCATGCTGCTTATACCTAATCAGATCGCAACGCTCTAAGTGCTCATACATCCTATCCCTAAGAATCCTCTCCATCAACTTGCCTACCACTGACGTCAAACTCACCGGCCTATAGTTACCCGGGCTATCCCTCCTACCCTTTTTAAACAACGGTACCACGTTCGCTATCCTCCAGTCCTCTGGGACATCACCTGTGTCCAAAGAAGAGACAAAGTTTTGTGTCAGAGGCCCAGCAATTTCAGCTCTTGCCTCCCTAAGCAGCCTGGGATAAATGCCATCAGGCCGTGGAGATTTATCAGTTTTAATGCTACCTAAAAGCCCTAACACTTCTTCCCTTGTAATGGATAGTTCCTTCAATTGGTCTACAGCTCCCTAGAAGACTCTACCAGACATCAAGCCCCTCTCCTTCATGAATACCGACGCAAAGTATTCATTCAGGATCTCCCCCATTCCCTCAGACTCTAAGCACAATTCCCCTCCTCTGTCCCTGAGAGGACCGATTTTTCCCCTAGCCACACTTTTGTTCGTAACATAGGAGTAAAACGCCTTTGGATTTTCCTTAATCCAACCTGCCAAACCCATCTCATGTCCCTTTTTGCCCTCCTAACTCCCTCTTTGAGATCCCTCCTGCTCTCTCTGTATTCCTCCATCGCTCTCTCTTTTCCCAGTCGCTTAGACCTAACATACACCTCTCATTTCTTCCTGACCAGGTCCTCTATATCTCTAGTAATCCATGGCTCTCTCATCCTACCTTTCCCATCCTTCCTCTTAACTGGCACATGCCTTTCCTGCACCCATTTCAGTTTTCCCTTGAAAGACTCTCACATGCCTAACGTGGTCTTGCCCTCCAACAGCCTGTCCCAGTCTGTATCCCTAAGCTCCTGCCTAATCTGGCTGTATCTAGCCTTCCCCCAGTTTAGCACCCTCCCCTTAGGACAGCTCTCATCTTTTTCCATTAGAGTCCTAAAGTAAACAGAGTTTGGTCACTGTTAGCCACATGTTCACCTACTGCAACCTCAACCACCTGGCTCAGCTCATTACCCAGACCTAAATCCAGTATCGCCCCCTTTCTAGTCGGGCTATCTACATACTGCTCCAAGGGCCCTTCCAATACACATCTTACAAATTCCTCCCCGTCCGAACCCCCAGCTCTAGGTGACGAGACATGACTTTACCCAGTGAGAGCCCAATGTGTGAAATTCACTACATTGAGCTGAGTGCAGTTAAATGTAGTGAAGCACCACATTCACTCGTAGCTGAGTAGCTGAGTCCAAAACATTGCCCTGTTGGGCCTAAAGGGATCAGGGGATATGGGAGGAAGTGGGATCAGGATATTGAATTTGATGATCAACCACGATCAAAATGAATGGTAGAGCAAGCTTCAAGGGCCGGGTGGCTGACTCCTACTTCTCGTTTTTTTTTCCCTTTTTTTACTGACTGAGAAAATCTGAGGGAAAGAATTTGAATTTTCCCAGTGTGTATTCTACATCATTGCTGCAGTTAGTGTTTTTTTACGATATTCTGGTCAGGATGGAGTATTGACTCACTGGCTGTTCTAGTCCGTCAATGATCATTCATCTTTTAATATGCTACAGGGAACTTTGTTAGTCATTTGATATTTCATCCAATGACTTTTTGTTGTTATCAAAAGCCACATTGATCTCCCCCAGGGTAACCCTCTCTCCACTGGACATCACAATGCCACACTGGAGTCTCAGTCGGTGTTGTTTGCCCTGACCAATGCTGGTATCTAAAAATTAAAGTTTAAAACTTTAAAAGTTTAAAAGTTTGTTAGTAACAAAAAAGTACACACGGGTCACGGTAGACGTAGGAAAATGCTTTGTTAAGATGGCAGCGCGGGCTCGTTGGGCCGAAGGGCCTGTTTCCTGTGCTGTGTTGTTCTTTGTTCTTTGTCATACATTAGCGCTACAATGAAGCTAATGTGAAATTCCCCTTGTTGGGGAATATGCCCCAACAAGGGGCATATACACGATGGGTCGTACGAGGGCTGCTCTTGGATGTTCGAGAATGGCCTAGTACTTCACATCGTTTGCATACGATTAAACTGGACCAGATACTGGGCAAGACGACAGCTCAGTGACTATCACTGTTTGCTGTGCAGACACATGGATCTAGGCCGGTGTCTGTGGGAGTTTGCGCATTCTCCCCGTGCTTGCGTGGGTTTTCTCTGGGTGCTCCGGTTTCCTCCCACACCCCAAAGATGTGCTGTTAGGCTGATTGGAAGTAATAAATTGTCCCTAAATTAGTTTCCCTCAATGTGGAATGCCATTAGCATAGACAAGGGTCATGGGTAGAGAGGGGACTGGTAATGTTAAAATGGTGGCGCGGGATTGTTGGGTGGAAAGGCCTGTCTCCCGGGCTGGGTTGTTCTTTGTTCTTTGACACTGTCCGGCGCCTTTTCAGGTCAATGCACCTAGCCAGCAGGCCTTCCAGCATGTGGGAGCAAGCCAGAACACCCGGAGGAAACCCATGCAGACACGAGGAGAACGTACACACTCCAGGCAGACAGTGACCCAAGCTGGGAATTGAACCCAGTCTCTGTCGCTGAGATGCAACAGTGCGAACCACTGTGACTCTGTACATCCGGCTTGGTCTTTAACAGCGAGGTAGTGTCACTTCAGTGAAACTCTGTCAGGATGTCAACTGGTGGTTTCTGATCCAGCTTTCAATATTGACACAACATCAAGATAAGGGGGGCGGGGGTGGGTGCAGTTTAGAACGGAGTTGAGGAGGAACTTCTTCACTCAAAGGGTGGTGAATCTCTGGAATTCTCTGCCCATTGAAGTGGTGGAGGCTGCCTCGCTGAATATATTTAAGTCACGGGTAGATAGGTTTCTGATAGACCGGGGAATTAAGGGTTATGGGGAGAAAGCGGGAAAGTGGAACTGATCCACTTCAAATCAGCCATGATCTTATTGAATGGCGGGGCAGGCTCGAGGGGCTAGATGGTCTACTCCTGCTCCTATTTCTTATGTTCTTATGTTCAATATTTTAACACCAGTCCCTGTTCTGACGAGGGAACATTTTCCAGGCGCTTCAGAGATTTTCTTCGCCGTTCTCACATATCTTTTTTTATCGGAAACTGGATTTCACTCTTCTGAATTTTTTTTTGGAGATCTGAAGTCAGTTAAAAGTAAAGAAGATAATTATAGCAGGCATTAGTTCATAAAATCCCACAATGTAGACAGTTTACACGGTCCTCAGTCAGCTTTTCAGCTCAGATATATATTGAATGAATGTCAATTACTTGCCAGTGACAATTTGGTGACTCCATCATCTCTGAAAGCCTCTAATCTCTCTTTCTCAGAGTTTCTGCAGCCAGTCTGCCTCTTTGATTGATGCCAGCGAAATGTGTTTACATTGCCACAATTTTCAGTCTGGCTCCACTTTGTGGTCACTGCATCATATCCGGCCAGTTTCCCCTTAACATAAGATCATGACGCCTAGCTGTGGCTGCCGCTCTGTGAAGCAAACTGGAAAGCCCTCTGTACATCAATGAGCCATAAGACAGTATGCATTTATCTTCAGATCGTGCCTACCACAAATTCATCGAGGGTAGGGAGCTGCCAGAATGGAACTGGAGCCGCTCTTTCTAAATCAAAACATTGATTTGCTGTGGCTGGAATGGTCTGACTGGATGACACTCCGTGCTGTGAGAGGAATTTACTTGTGTTCCTGACAAACATTGATTCTGCTGGGCACCTTGAGTAGATTGCAGATGAGTTAATTGGCTGCCAGCGGTGGTGCTCATACCCCTGCTGGATGGAAGGCACATCCGTGTGCAACTGAAACCCCTGGCTTACTGAAACAGAAATTTCACACGAGGCAGCGTTCCCTTCAAGGTCACGTTTATTTATTCATTCGTATGCTTGCACTGACACTGCGATGAAATTCCCTTTAACATACCCAGATCCTGATTGGCTCCGTTGAAATTAGCCATCAGAAATTGCTTAATGATAGACTGGACCGAACTGTGGCAATTGGAACGAGCAAACTGCAAAGCTAAAACAACATTTGGCTTCAAACAAAATTGCCTCATTGGTTGAAATTGGGAAGAAAGAGGAGGGATTTAGTATTCATCCCTGCCATGTTCACCTCTGATCAAACCGGTCACTGGCATAGTATTGCCTGTATATTTGAGGTTGGCATATGCACATATGTTCATGGACAGGATTGTTTTCTAGTCCCCTCTGAACACTTTTCCATGCATTGCATTACTCATCATTTTCTGAGTGACTGTAACAGGAAACGTCAAGAATTTATTGATCTCTTCTCTGATCTTGGTCTGAGTCACAGCATAAATGAATGTGTTGGTGCAGCAATTTAAACAATGCAACTTTGTTCCAGATTCTGTCCATATGTATTCAGATGTACTGATGTAAGTTGCTCCTTTCAGTTGATAATATATGGCAAACGTTACATTTGTAATCCAGAGGAGTATGAATGTGCCAGAAATGCTGAGGGGTATGATAATCAACCTTTTTCTGCTCTCCATCTCTGGGTCATGTTGCTTTTACCCCCCTTGCTCTGTCCCCTCAGACCCTTACACACTTTATTGGCGATAACAATGTGTCTGACTGTCAGAACATTGATTAGTATAATTAAAAAGAATGGGATAACTGGAGTAATGAGCTTTCACAACATCAGAAGTGTCCTCCAGCCTGGATGGATAAATACACCTCGCGTTGGGACATAGTACCATGGTATATTATCAATTATCTCTCTAGCTTTAAATGCAAAATACCACGGAACATTTCTTAGAAAGAATAGGGTGCCAGATGTTACTAATACCGCATTTGCCGCCTTCTTGGTACAATATTTTCCTTTGAAATTCTGGCAACAAATGGCAACAAATCGATCAAAGGAGAAAGCGATGGTGCACCAGACAGACCAATCGGTGACTGTCCTCCTCAGGACCATATGGGCTGCAAACACAGGGCTGATGTACAGAAATGACGGGGGAAAATAATAGTTGCGGGTTTGGGCAAGTACAACATCCAGGATAATGTACAGTAGATCAGCTATTGTCATGGCTATGAGGTAGATGGTGGTGACGCCAGACAGTCCACACTTTCCCTGAAATACAATCACAATTCCCAATAAATTAACTGTAATTGAAAATGAGATATGGGAAAGAAAAGTATTGGTAAATCACGCTCTGATAAAGAACCAGGAAGTTAAGACAGGAGCTTTCTAGGACAAACAGATGTGTTGCCAGGAATAACATTGAAGATTTGAAGGCAGTAAATAACCATACTATATAGTTTCCAATGGGGGTACCATAAGCATAGACATGGGCAAGGCTGGAGGAGGAAAAACACATTGTTCAGATGGTGGCGCGGGCTCGTTGGGCTGAAGGGGTTTTTTCCTGTGTTGTGTTGTTCTTTGTTCTTTGTAAGGAGGGCCGGCAGGGAGGACACTGAGGACTAGAATCTTGAGATCAATTGATGTGATCAAATGATGCTCTTATTCGAGTTATTGACAAAATTAATTATAAACCGTGTTAGGTTGACACGGTAGCACAGTGGGTTAGCACTGCTGCTTCACAGCTCCAGGGACCTGGGTTTGATTCCGGGCTCGGGTCACTGTCTGTGTGGAGTTTGCATATTCTCTTCGTGTCTGCATGGGTTTCCTCCGGGTGCTCCGGTTTCCTCCCACAGTCCAAAGAGTTCCAGCTTAGGTTGATTGGCCATGATTAAAAAAAAAAATCATGAGTGTCCTGAGATGTGAAAATTAGAGGGATTAGTGGGTAATTATGTAGGGAAATGTGGATAGGTGAGATTGTGGTTAACAATCATCCTGTCTCTGCGATGGGGAAACAACTATAAAGCAGAAGGAGGTCATTTGGGCCAGTTTAGTCCATTCAGATCCGATGACAGTGCACCATCCATGCCCTATTCTCGCTACCCCAAGCATTCACTCAAGTCATCACTTAATCCAGGCGAAAGCATCAATTTACAATGACCAATCCACATAAACTGTATATCTTGGGAAAATAAGGGACAATTAAACGTGACAAATCCTCCTTGCCTGCACATCTTTGTTGGATGGGAGGAAAATGGAGGATCTGGGAGAAACCCACGCAGCGTGGGGAGAAAGTGCAAACTCCACAAAGACAGTCAGCCAATGTCGGGAATCCAACTGGCGCTGAGAGATAGCAGTGCTGGCAATCATTGCACGCTGCTGTCCTTAAAATGGAACACCAATGAACATGGCATCATGATATAGGCAATTTGGCCTGTCTGAAATCCTAGCTAAAACCCTCACATTATTGACACCACAATCTCCCCTTCTGAGCTAAGCAGACAACGTCCAAAGCAGTCCAGTGTGCCCGTCCAATCAGCACCAAATCTGTCAATGCATCTTATCCACGGTTTATCCCCGTTAATCCTATTCATTTTCCGTGGTGAATGAATTTGTGTGTCTTTGGAGAATGGGTGTAACCTGAGCTCCCACAGGAAACTCAGACAGACAAGGGGAGCACATGCAAGAAACATCATTCAGTCCTGTTAACATTAGCACATACCACTCGAATGTTGAAGAAAAACTTTTTTTTTAATGCACATTAATAAAAAAATACACAATAGATATCAAATTCTGGGCATCTGCGCTATATTCAACATAATTGATCACGATTGCTGCTGGCCATCTCTTTGTTGTATTTCTATCCATTGGGAGCCACTTCACAACCAGCTGTACTGGAGATTAGCTCTGTGTTCCATTCCACTCTGCTGATCACAGTAAAAAAACTCAACTGTCATATGGAGAAATAATTGTGTTGCAATATATTCTATTGTTCAACACGTGTGCTCTCTCTCTGTATTTCAAAACATTTCTCTTTGCTGTTCAAACAGAAACACATTACCATTAACTAAGTACAGCCATTACGTTCTCACCCACCCTTTTATTATTGTCTGATAAATAAAAAAAAAACAACTAACTGTATTGTTTAAATTGGTACTGGATTATATTTTACTGCATTGTTCACCATAACATATTAAAGTGTTCAACAGATGACAAATATCTGTATATTAGTTCATATTATTTGTTTAACACAAAGTGGCTATCGGTAAAAAAAAGAGTCAAGCTAATGGGATGAAGGAGTATAATGTTAAGGGTCGGACTCTTAGCAGTGTAGAGGACCAGAAGGACCTTGGGGTCCAGGTCCATAGGACTCTTAAATCGACCTCGCAGGTGGAGGGTTTGGTCAAGAAGATTTATGGTGTACTGGCCTTCATTAATCGAGGGATTGAGTTTAGGAGTTGGGAGGTAATGCTGCAACTTTATAAGACCCTTGTCAGACCCCACTTGGAGTACTGTGCGCAGTTCTGGTCACCTCACTACAGGAAGGATGTGGAAGCTATTGAAAGGGTACAGAGGAGATTTACAAGGATGTTGCCTGGATTGGGAGGCATGCCTTATGAGGATAGGTTGAGGGAGCTAGGTCTCTTCTCCCTGGAGAGACGAAGGTTGAGAGGTGACCTGATAGAGGTTTATAAGGTGTTGAGAGGAATAGATAGGGTGGATTCTCGGAGGCTATTTCCCAGGGCTTAAATGGTCGCTATGAGAGGACACAGGTTTAAGGTGCTGGGGAGTAGTTACAGAGGAGATGTCAGGGGTAAGTTTTTCACTCAGGGTGGTGAGTGAGTGGAATCGGCTGCCATCGGTTGTGGTGGAGGTGAACTCACTGGGGTCTTTTAAGAGACTTCTGGATAAGTACATGGAATTTAATGGGATTGAGGTAGGCCTGGTAGGTAGGAATATGATCGGCGCAACTTGTGGGCCGAAGGGCCTGTTTGTGTTCTATGTTCTATGTTCTAATGATTAGTGAGAAATAAAGTTTAACACAACACAGCAATATTCCATCATAGTTCAGCTGGATCTGAAATTGTGAACAATACAGTGGAGTGGGACACAAATATTGTTTCTGCATTTAGAAGTGTCTTCAGTAAACAAGTAATATAAAGTAACACATGACCCTTAGCCAATTAGAACCAGTCAACATTTTCACCCTGCATTTGAGTGTTTTCTGAGCTTTGCTAACCATTGTTCCACTCTACCGCCCAAACGTAGTTTGGCATTGAACGTGAGTTCAAACAGGACGGGAAGGAAATTTGGCCAGGATGTGAATCAAACCCAGGAAAATAGCATTGTCAGCAGCACACATTCATTATCTGAGCAAACTGGTCAACAGCCAAAGGAGGCCAATCAGTCCATTGACTCTGCACCAATAACAAAAAAAATACTCAGGGACAACCCTAGTAACCCATGCATTTTCTCAGTTATTCCCCAAACCTACACACCTTGGGACACCAAGGGACAACTGACTATGGCCAATGCACCTTTTTGGGTGCTGCAGGAAAGCAGAATAACTACAAGGAAACTCAGACAGACACAGGAGAAACGTGCAGATTTCTCAAAGACCGTGAACCAAGCTGGGAATTGAACCTTGGTCTCAGGTGCTGTGAGACAGTCGGGCTGACCATATTTTTCCCAAAGATCGTGCTGTGTAAAACTAGGGTTCAGAGGAGCAAAATGTTCAGAAAGAGGATGATAACGTCAAAGGACAGCAGGACAAGAGGGCACAGCCTCAAGATAAGGGGGGGGGGGGGGGTGCAGTTTTGATCGGAGTTGAGGAGGAACTTCTTCATTCAAAGGGTGGTGAATCTCTGGAATTCTCTGCCCGTTGAAGTGGTGGAGGCTACCTCGTTAAATATATTTAAGTCACGGGTAGATAGTTTTTGTTAGGCAAGGGAATTAAGAGTTATGGGGAGAAAGCGGGAAACTGGAACTGAGCCACTTCAGATCAGCCATGATCTTATTGAATGGTGGAGCAGGCTCGAAGGGCTAGATGGCCGACTCCTGCTCCTATTTCTTATGCTCTTATGTTCTTATGTCTAGAATGACCTCCCAAATATGATAGCAGAAACTGCTAAAATGTTGCCTTTGAAAACAAACATTTTTACAGTACCAGTTCAGATGGGAATAGAGGGATACGGGCCAAACACGGGAAACAGGAACTCGGTAAATGGTAAAAAAAAAACAGGATGGCATGGAAAATTTAGGTTGAACGAGCTATTTCAGTGCTGCAATCCGCTATGGCTCTTTGACACTCTACCACCGTGTCACTTCCCTGTTATCTGTTGCAAATTATTGGTCATTATTGCACATCCAATGAGGCAGCTGAAGACAAATAAATCTTTGGTACACTCCACTCAATTTTCTACAACAAAAAAAAAGACATGCATTTATTTCATTCGGTGATGGGATATGGGCAGTGCTGACTGGCTCAGCATTTCTTGGCTATCCCTTAGGACAGTTATGAGTAAGCCCCATTGCTGCAGGTCTGGAGTAACATGTAGGCCAGACCAGGTATAGACACCTGATTTTTCCTTCGAGCATTCTACTGAACCAAGCTGTGTTTTTTTTTATCCAGCAATGTACAATCAGATCATTGTCATCAATAGACTTAATTTAACATGTTCTTACTGAATCCACATTTGATTGGAACCTGGAACATTTCTCTGGTTCTCTGTATTACCAGCCCAGTGACAATGCCACTGTGCCATTGCCTCCCCTACTTTGGAAAGGAACATCACTGACAACCGATCTGAACTATTTTCAGCAAGGACCTGTCCGGTTGAACTTTACAAGTGTTGACCTGTTTCCAAGCCAACTGCATTCTTCCCAATTGAATAATTGGAGATGGTAGCCTAGTCGTATTATTCCGAGAAATTAATCCAACAACACAACTAATGTTCTGGGATCCGGGGTCAAATCTTGCCACGGCAACTGGTGGAATGGATTATATTTTTTAAACAAATCTCGAATTAAGAACACAAAAAAAAGCGTTTGTTTGAAAACCCATCTGTTTCCCTAATATACTTCAGGAATGACACATGCTTTCATTGCCTTGTCTGGTTTACAGCCATGTGTTTGACTCTAAAATACCCTGGGCAACTTGAAATGGAAAATAAAGGCTGCCAACCAGTAATAAACATGTCCCATAAATACAACAAAAGTGCTGTACATCACTCTGTTTCATTTATCTTTATTTGTCACAATGACAACCAGGATTTGGGATGTAAGAGGAAATTTCAGTGTGACAATACATTTTGATGTTCACAGTGAGACAACTGGTTATATTCTATCAACGTATTAACTTGTTACGTTACACAATAGTTTTCCAAAGTATACCCACATGTAATGTGGCAGCATGTGGCTGTTGTCAATTCCATACGACTGATCACAACAACATGTGCTGTGATATTGCAGGAAAATAAGAGTTTGTTACATTACAAACTCTGCTTCACTTTTCCAATAACAATTGCAGTTTTGAAGCAAAATCCGTCTTCCTTTTTCGCTCGTTCGTCACAACAACACATTTAGATCAATTCCGAAATCATGCTCCTGCGTTTAAAACCACCTTTTTTCCACAAAATCATACATCCTTGTTCTACTGTTTACTTGAAAGGAATTCATTCAAATAAACTATATAATTCACAAAAAAATAAAGACTTCCAGATGCAGTTTTGGTCGCCGCACTTGCGCAAGGATATTTTGGCCTTGGAGGGAGTGCAGAGGAGGTTCACTAGGTTGATACCGGAGATGAGGGGGTTGGACTATGAAGAGAGACTAAATAGACTGGGTCTGTACTAGAAGGATGAGGGGGGGATCTTATAGGGACATATAAGATAATGAAGGGAATGGATAGGGTAGAGGTAGTGAGATTCTTCCCGCTCAGGAAGGACAGTAGGACTAGAGGGCACAGCCTCAAGATAAGGGGGGGCGGGGGGGGGGTTGCGGTTTAGAACGGAGTTGAGGAGGAACTTCTTCACTCAAAGGGTGGTGAATCTCTGGAATTCTCTGCCCGTTGAAGTGGTGGAGGCTACCTCGCTAAATATATTTAAGTCACGGGTAGATAGGTTTTTTGACAGACAGGGGAATTGAGGGTTATGGGGAAAAAGCGGGAAAGTGGAACTGATCCACTTCAGATCAGCCATGATCTCATTGAATGGCGGGGCAGGCTTGAAGGGCTAGATGGCCGACTCCTGCTCCTATTTCTTATGTTCTTATGCACAAAACGCTATGTTTTACTCTATTCTTGTGTTAAAAATGCCAGATCCAAATGTACTGTGGTAGAACATTGCCGGGATGTGTCAACTTGTTTTCCTCAATACATATTCCAGCATTGTATTCCAGAACATTCCTGTGCTCCATGTAACACGAGTGTTACATGGAGTGTTACATGAACACGCCAGTCTATTCTGTCACTTCAAATATCTGCATCATATTGGACTCAATGGTTCACACTATAATTTCATCTATAAAGGGTGATTGGTCTCCTCCATCTCACATTATAATGCACAATTAACAACCAGGTTGGGGAAAATGCCGAATATAAATTTAACATATTGTTCAGAAAATTTCATCCATGTTCATTATGGGGAGAAATCTGCTTTCCAGTCGATTCTGGTCTTCATAAGAACACATGCCACCCCTCTTTGGAAGATCTCTTTGTTCCATTCTTCAGTATTGTCCACAGCTCAACCAACAGCACTACAATATAATGTATCACTTTCTCAGTTTACAAGAAAGCGTCCCCCAGCCGTGAGACACACTGGCAGCAGAGTGTGCCACCCTACAAGATGCACTGCAGGAACTCACCAAGCTCCATTCAGTAGACAATTCCAAAGCCACCAACACCACCATCTAAGAGGGTAAGAGCAGCAAAATTCCTGGACCACTGGAACACGGAGGTTCCCCAGAAAATCGCTCAGCATCATGGCGTGCAAACACATTGTGTTTCCTTCAATGCTTCTTGGTGAAAATATTGTAACCACCCACTGTTCAACCGAGCTCTACGTGTACCAGCTGCTCAGGAATTGTGTGGTCCAAACAGTTATTTGACATCTGGGCAACTGGGCATAAAACATGACTGTTTCCCAATCTTGCCACAATCACATTTTCTAATGGTTTAACAATGTCAAAGATACCAAGCTGCATTTTAGTAAAAGACCATAAGGTATATAATCAGATTTAGGATGTTAGACCTATCGAGCCTGTTCTGCCTTTTCATCACAATTGATACGTTTCGCAACCCCATTCTTCAACTTTTCCCCACAACCTGTGACCTTATTACTAATCATGATTCCATCTTTCTGTGTCTCAAATAAGCAGAATGACTACAGAGGCATGTCATTCATGTTTTTCACAATTTCGTATTGTGTTTTTATTGTGAAGTCTCTGTTTTTTTTAATTATTTATTTAAAGATACAACTTCCCGTTGTGCAGAGAAATCGACTAAGAATCTATCTTACACATTATTTCTGTGAGTATTTGATAAGGCAGTACAGGCGAACAGTTACGCTCAGCTCAATCTGTCATTGGAGTGATAGATGGGGAATTGTAATGGGCGGTTTAGTCTGTATTTAACTCGATAATCATGGAATCATAGGATCATATGATACACGAGTGACCTTTCAGATGATTAAAGCTGCAACAACCTGTTGAAACACCTTATCTGCCAGAACTTGACCCATTGCTCTGAATGATGATGTACTAAATGCTCATCCAGATTTTTTTTTCGAAGAATGTGAGGTAACCTCTCTCTAACAGCCTCCCAGTCAGCCCATTCCAGACCATCACTACCCTCTGGAAAAAAAATATTTTCTTCGAATTCCCCCCTAAATGCCATACTCCTCATCTTTAATCGATATACATTCGTGGCTGACGTTTCAACCAAAGGCACAGCTGCTCGTCACCTACTCGGTCTATGTCTCGCATAACCATCTGCACCTTGATATTGTTGCCCCTCAGCCTTCCCTGCTCGAATGAAAGCAACCCAATCCTAGAAAACCTCTCTTCGGAACTTAAATGCTCCATTCCAGGTAGGATCCAGATATATCTTCTCTGCGCCTCCCCCCCGCCACCCCCCCCCCCCCCCCCCACTCCTCCTCCAGAGCAATCGCTTCAGTCCTACAATGTGGCGACCAGAACTGCAGACAAAACTCTAACTGTGGTCTCAACAAAGAACTATACAACCCCAAACTGGCTTCCTTGTTTTTGTAATGTAAGTCTCCATTGATGAAGTCAGTTATTATTTTTTTTCAGTGATCTTAAATACCCCTTCAATTACGTGATTAAATGTTTCTTGGAGTCCTCCCCCCTCCCCCCCGTCGGATTGTTAACATAAGTGCATACTTGATTCCATATGCCCCATACAGGGGTTCCTTTTCAACTTCCGTGGCTACCCACGATGAACAGCAATTCAGTTCAGACCACTGCACTGAATTAACTAACGAGTTTCACATCAACTAATCCCCCGGGTACATCACAATTCACTTAAATATCTCGCATTTGTGGCTCAGGGCAATTCTGCGTGTGTTGTCTAATCCAAAGATATATGTGGTCGTTGGATTCGACATGTTAAATTCCCTCTTCACTGTCAGGGGAGCTATCCGTCTGTTGGATTGTGGTCAATGCAGTCTCGATTGTCCGAATGACCTCCTTTTGCATTGTAGGATTCGATGGTAATATGATTCTATGATTTATTAAACACCAATTATACGCTGCACTTGAATTTCGCATTGGGGTGATCGTGCCATGTATAAAGCTTTTGAATACTGTTGACAGTTTGGAAGAGCAAACGTGTCAGAGAGATATTGAGAGTGACGCAGTGAGCGAAATTGTGAGGGTGAAAGACAGAGAGTGAGAGAGGATGAGAAATATATGGAGAGGTAGGCCGTATGGTAGATTGAGAAATTGAAGGAGAGTGTGAGATAGAGTTTGAGGCAGTATAATTGAGTGTGAACACAAGTGTGAGGTCATGTGTAAAAGAGTCTGTGAATATGTGGGAGTGATACAATACAGAATAGAATTTCAACTTTGTTTTGTGAAGTTATCATTAATCCTAAATTTTCCATTTGACATTGGCATTGAGGAACCTAAGGTGATTCAGTCCAAATATAATTCAAGTGATTCACCGGCAACTTTTATCAAACAACTTGAATTGAAGTACGCAGTTACAAACAAAAGGAATTGGCGTAAGTGTAAACAATTAGGTGACTTAAATATAACACAACATAATTCGTAGCGGCTAACTCTTTCAGTTATCTGATGTCAAGGCAATAATCCAGAGTATTACACCTTTCTTCAGAATCAGCGAGCACTCAAACGAGTACACTGCACGATAACAGATTTACAGTTTAATCCACCAAAGGATAGAAATCCAAATAGCCATTCTCAGACAAACATATATCCTCAAGAAAACATAACAGACAAGCAGACAGAGAAGTAAACCTAGTCTCTAGCAGTTTCCAGTTCTCAGACTTCAGAGGCAGACAAGGCAAGAACTTTCTCTGCATTTTCCAAAACAGAATGTGAAACAGTGAATCTTGAATGTTCTGCGTTAGATTACAAAAACACTGTCATCTGAACTGACTTGTCAATTACCCCAAGTAAATTGTATTCTACAATGCCAGAACAATAAAAAAAGAACACTGCATTAATTCAATTTAAACAAACATATTACCAATTATATTGCTTGGGTAACACTCGAGGGCATCGGCAGACATAATGGGTCCACCAAATTACAATGGACCGAGCAAAACATCCTGAAGAGAAACACGAGAAAGGTGCATTTCTTAAAGACAGTATCATTACACTCCCCTCCCCGCAAACCGCCCCCCCCCCCCCCCTTAAAATAAAGTAATGGACCATCGCTATTTGCTGTGCAGACACATGGATTTGGGCCGGTGTCTGTGGGAGTTTGCGCATTCTCCCCATGCTTGCGTGGGTTTTCTCCGGGTGCTCCGGTTTCCTCCCACACCCCAAAGATGTGCTATTAGGCTGATTGGTGGGAATAAATTGTCCCTAAATTAATCTTCCCTCAATGTGGAATGCCATCAGCATAGATAAGGGCAGGGGTGGACGGGGGGCTGGTAATGGTAAAATGGCGGCGCGGGCTCGTTGGGCCGAAGGGCCTGTTCCTGTTCTTTGTTCTTTCATAGATCACTTCATTTTATCAAAACTGTTTTGTTTTCTATTATAAATGTTGCATTCCTGTATGTACACATATATATGCATACATACACACACAATCATATCTACAAGATCAAAGCATCCAAAAATGACATAAGTTGTGTTCACTTCAGTCCTCGTTTTCCACTATCGAACACTCCTTCTATCATTCTATCAGTGATAAAGCATCGACACTGCTTTCACTTCTTCCTGTCACATGCATGATTTTCAAAATAAATGTCTGCAACAATAAACTCCATCTAAACAGTCTTACCTTTTTATTAACGTTCTCCAAAAAAAAAATCAGTGGATTGTGACAGTGAATGCAATAGTTTCAGGTCAGTAACTGTCAACATAAACGTGAAGCAAAAATGCAACTCCAGCAGCTGATGGAAGGCTTCTTTCTCAATGATTGAACATTTCTCCTGATGATCATTTAGCTTTCCACAAAACAGAAAAAAACACCGAGCAGAATAGGCCCTTCTCACATTGTCTTGCAACAGAACAGCAATCACAGTCACAACACTAGCATCAATGATCACCTTGAAATGTTCGCACACTTTTCTTAGGCCAAGAAAGGGGTCGTGGTTAAAACAGGTTTCAGGCAGTCAAATGCCTGCTGTGTCACTCCGCCATCCACTGAACTTTGCAACACGTTTTGAGCAGGTTAGTCCACGAAACAACTAACCGCTAAAATATGCATGTGGACGTGACAGAGTCTGTGAGATTAGATTCTACCTGGTATTCTTATTAAATAATTCACCTCACTCATTTTGCTTTCGCTTGGATAAGGCCTACTCAACTTTCCATTGAAAGGTTGATCTCCGACTGCTAATAATACTAAGACTTCATCCCGACCAGCAAAGCTACAAATAATGGATACCTTCCCCGCTTCCATTTTAATAACATATTCCACTTTTAAATGTTGCTTGGTCAACGAATCTGCTTTATTCGATCGTTCCCTCAAATTTTACACATAGACCAATAATGTAGTCTCAGGACGCTGACTCAGCAATTTCAATGTAACTAATTCTAGCGATCATCTCAACTCATGACAAAAGTAAATTCAACAAGACTGGATTTATTTGTTGCATTTGGTGCATCCCGAATTATTGTCTCTAAGACTCGTTTCCTACCTTGTTCTGTTCCGCACCCGCCCAAAGAACAAAGAACAAAGAACAAAGAACAACACAGCACGGGAAACAGGCCCTTCGGCCCAACGAGCCCGCGCCGCCGTCCCATTGTCTCAGTGACCTATTCATGATTTTAGTCTACGCCTAATGTGCGAGGATCAGGGAGGTCCAATTTAGGGACAATTTAGTACCCAATCAATCAGCCTAAAAGCACATCTTTGGGTTGTGGGAGGAAACCGGAGTACCCGGAGGAAACCCACGCAACCACGGGGAGAACGTGCAAACTCCCACAGACACAGGCCCAAATCCATGTGTCCGCACAGCAACAGAGATAGTCTCTGAGCTGTCATGTTGTCCTCGAGATGGTCCAGTTTAAGCACACTAACGACATGAAGCAATAGGCAACTCCCGAAGCAACGTCCAAGAGCAGCCCACTACAACCTGCCGCATGCATGCCCCTTGCTGGACTTAAATGCCTGTGGAGACAAAAAAAATTCATTATTAAACAGACAAAGACTGTAAGATCCCTGAGGCAAAAATGTAATCCCAAGCCTACAATGTGTAGTAAGGCCTGCTATATCCCCCTATATGTAGCCCGCTCATGTGGCTGTCTAAGTGACTCTTAAACAACCCTAGCGTGCCTGCTTCCACCACCTTACTCGGCAGTGCATTCCACACCCCCACTACCCTTTGCGTGAAAAACTGCCCTCTAATATTTGTCTTATACCTAGCCCCCCTCACCCTAAGCCCGTGACCCCTCGTTCTATCCATTTCTAATAGCGGAAAAAGCTTACCACCATTTACTCTATCTATCCCCTTCATAATCTTATAAACCTCTATTAGATCCCCCCTCAGCCGACGTCTCTCAAGGGAAAACAGCCCAAGTTCGTTCAATCTTTCCTCGTAAGACAGCCCTTCCATACCAGGCAGCATCCTGGTAAATCTCCTCTGCACTCTCTCCAGGATCTCTACATCCTTCCGGTAGTACGGCGACCAGAACTGGACGCAGTACTCCAAGTGAGGCCTAACCAACGTTCTATACAACTGCAACATCAGTCTCCTACTCTTATATTCTATACCTCTTCTTATGAAGGCTAACATACCATACGCTTTCCTCATCACATTCTGCACCTGCACCGACACCTTCAGGGACTTGTACACTTGCACCCCCAGGTCTCTCTGCGTATCTATACTCCGGATAGTTCTACCTTTTATCGTATAACTCCCCTCCACATTATTCCAGCCAAAGCGCATCACCTCGCATTTCTCCGGATTAAATTCCATTTGCCATCTATCTGCCCAATCTACCAGCCTGTCTATGTCCTGTTGCATTGCCAGGCACTGCTCCTCAGTACCCGCCAATCCAACCACCTTAGTGTCATCAGCAAATTTGCTGATCACACCACCTACCCCCTCTTCCAAGTCATTAATATATACCACAAATAGAAGAGGTCCTAGTACCGAGCCCTGCGGCACACCACTGGTGACAGACCTCCAATTGGAAAAGGAGCCTTCCACTACTACCCGCTGTCTCCTCCTCCCAAGCCAGTTCTCCACCCATCTACATACCTGGCCTTGTATCCCATGAGCCTTCACCTTTTCTATCAGCCTGCCATGAGGGACCTTGTCAAACGCCTTACTGAAATCCATTCTTCTATATTCTTCCCCCTTCTTGTCTGACTCTCGTTCTCCTTGTTTCTCTCTCTCCCAGTCCCATGTTCTCTTTCTTATTTTCTCTCATGTGCGAGAGAGAGAGAGAGAGAATGAGTGTGTGGTATCTTGGAGTTCTATCTTATTCTTCCCCTCACTATCACTCTTTCTGTCTATTGTTCACTGTCACTCTGTTTTGCTAATTTTTGCACCATCATTCTTTTTCACTCTCCTGTTCTCGGTCTCACATTCTCATTCTGTCTACTTGCTCTCTCTCACTTGCTCCACCTCTCTCGCTCTCCCATGCTCTATCTCTTGCATTGACTCTTATTCCAATTTTCCCCCTTTGCAATTTGTTTTGGTCTCATTATTTTCCTCTTTCCTTCCCTTACCCCACGTCCCTCCAACTTTTGCCCTTTTTCCCACATTTGTTTTCTGTTTTGCACTCTCCATTGAACTCTCGCTCTCCCTCCCACTCTGTCTCCCTCAATTTTCCCACATTCAGCCTCCCTCTCTCATGCTTGTTGGCTCTTGTCCTCACTTTCCGTCACTCGCTGTCTCAGTCTCCTTCAACCTGTCGCTCATTTCTCTCTATCCTTTTCTCTTGTCCTCTCCCAATTTCTCACATTCGCTCACCCGTGATCTGTCTCCATTATTCTCTCTCGTGATCTCTCTCTCTCAACACAACTCTCTTTCAAACTCTCTCAATTTGTCTCTCTCGTCCCCTTGTCCTCTTTGCCTCAACATTTTTCTATGTGATCTCTCTCTCGCAATCTCTCTCTCTCTCCCATGCAGACTTGCATTCACTCGTTCCTTTTCTCTCTCTCAACACTCGCCCTTCTGATCTGTCTCTCACTCACTCTCTCTGTAACTTTTTTTATCATTGTCTCTCCATCACATTGTCTTTTGTTTTCTGTTCCTCGCTCTATCTTTTACAATATCTCTTGCATGCCTTCGATCTCTCACACTCTCGACCTCATTCTCACAGTTCCGGTTGTCCCCCTTCAAATGTTGCTTCACCCTTCCTTGCTTTTCCTTTCTTGATCCGCTTTCCCTCTTTGCACTCAATCTCAACAAAGATATTGCTCTATCACGTTAGCTTTCTATCACACACACTCGCTCTCTCTGTCTACTCGTCTCTCCCTGACTATCTCACTTTATCCTTCACTCTCCCTTTCCTTCTTTCTCTCCCTCGTTCTCTTTCAATCCCCCCCCAACATTCACTTTCTCACTTTTGAACTCTCTCTACAGACCTCTCTCGCATGCTCTATGTCCCACTTTGTCTCTCCTTCATTCTCTCTCATCCACTCACTTTTTCACTCTATCTCTCTGTCACAATCTTCCACTCTCTCTTTTTTGCATGCACTCTTTCTCTTCCTTGCTCTCTCTTCCTCTTACTCTCACTCTTTTCTCTTTCAATCACATACTCTCACATTTGCTCTCTATCTCTCACTACACCTCTCTTTCCCTTCCTCTGCCATCTTTCATTTTATCTCTCATGTTATCACTCTCCCATTCCCTCTTCATCCCTCACCACCTCTTTTGTTCGTTTCTTCAGTCACTCACTGCCTAATTTGTTCCCTCACTCCCTTAAACACGCTCTCTCTCTCTCATTCGCCTCTGTGATTTCTTTCTCATTCCCTCTCTCGTTGTCTCTTTCTGGCTGTCAACCCTCTGACTACTCCTTATACTGGCACACATCCTTTGTTCCCCTCTCTCGCTCCCTCTCCCCAACTTTGTCTCCCTCAATCTGTGTCAAACTCAGTCTCTTTTTTCCCTCCTTCCTTCCATCACAGACTCTGGACCTCTCTCCTACTCTCTCTCTCCTCTCTCTTCTCTCTTTCTGTCACTCTATCTCAGTTTCTGTCACCCTCACTCTCCATGTTGAGCACTCTCTCCGTCTCTCTATCTCTGTCTCTTTCTGTCTATCTGTTCCCCTATTTTCACACTGTATTCATCCCATGTCATATTGTCATTTTCCAGGACTTTTTGTGTTTAATCTCTCATTTGTTTCATCTATTTCCTCCAAGGCTGCTCTTTTCCACTTGGAGGATATCTGCCCGATCAGTGTGAATGATGCCACTGGCAAAATGTTGGCTTGTGAATGAACACAATGAACTGTCAAAAAGTTGTGTTTCCCATTCTTTTAGTATTCAGGACCACAATGATTGTCAGTAATCTCAGCCAATAAGAGGACAGGGACAATGGTTCGTGATTGATTTTGGTGATGGACAATTTGACTGATAGTTGGGACATGAGAGAAAACATTTGGTTGCACTCCTGTCCAATCATCATCAAGAAATGCAATTACATGAGTTGAAGTGATAGGATGACATAGCTGTCAGGAGATATTTATTTGGTCTAATCTGTATGAGGGACAATTTGAGCAGCCAAAGTAAGAGGAGGGGGAGAAATCATTGTTTGGGTTTTACTCATTGCTTTATCGTTGTTTGGCTTTCAGTAAAAGAAGAATTTGTGTAAAGGGTAATTGTAGCACATTCTTCAGCTGCTGCCTGAACTGAGACTGTGTCACAGCATAAATCACAGTGTTTGTACAACAACTAAGAAGCTGCAGCATGAAGCCCAGTTCCTGAACATAATAATCTATCTTTACAGATTCATAGCCAAAAAAATACATTCGGATCCATATGGAATAAAATGTCAAAATTGACCACAACAGGATGAAATTTGCGGAGATAACAAACAGTAAAATTATTGATTTCCTTCGACTCTCCATCTCTGCGTCTCTCGGAGTTTTCCTATTTCTGTGAGCCTGGAGTCGCCTTCTGGCTCTGCTGCTCACTAAAATGTGTCTAATTATTAAAATATTCAGTAGCAGAATCAAGATAAATGGGGCAAACGGGGTTACAATATAATGAAAAAACTCAATTGTGGTCCAGACTGGTGAATCCAGAACATAATCTGAGATATTACAAAACCAGGGATAGTTCATCAGTACATACTGACTTTCTAACATAAAATACCAGAAAATGTTCTTTAAACAGCTCAGCACAGTCACTGTTCCCAGAACTACAGTCGCTGTTTTATCTCTGCAATATTTGCTTTTCACCTTTGGACAGCACATGGTCACAAAGCGATCAAAGGTAAAGGTGACGGTGAACCACACAGAACAGTCAGTGGCTGCAAAAAGTAGGACAGCGTGGATATTACATACACGAATGAACCACACAAATTCAAACTGTCTAAAGAACACAATTGGAATGTGTCTCAGTGTTAGATCGAGGATTATAACAAATATGTCCCCCAGTGACATTGCCTGCAGATAACAAGTGACACATTTGGACAGTCCACAGTTTCTGTACTTGAGGATCACAACAGAGATCAAGTTCACTGTAAGGAAAGAAAAACAATTAAATTATACATCACACCATGGCAATGTTATCATATTAATACATGTGGTGGTGACACAGTCAAACAAATACACACAGGCGTCATCTCACACAAACACACGCACATACACACACGCATACACACAAATGATTTCTCATACAGAAAAAGAACCACAGACATGTTCACATCGAGAAAACATCATACAAACGCACAGGATCTTATATACTTATAGTGACGGTACTGTGCATTTAGAATTATGTTTAATCATGTTCCTTTGAATAATTTATTCAGTATTATAATGTCTGCAGCAAGTGTCCTCTCATTTTAAATGAAGCAGGAGAATTGATATCACTGTTGCTTTAATCTGAGTGAAATCTGATTTCTGGGGATTAATGGTCTTTTTCTAAAGGAACGCTAAATGGAGCTTGGTGAAGGATGATTGGCATCAAGAGATAAGGCTTGTGTTAGCTATTCCTTTATAGAACATTTAAAGTTATTTGTTTCAGTGCAGTTACTACTAGTTCATGGTGGAAGACGGCAGTGCCTTTGTTATTTTCTCGCCCTCTCTCCAGAGACTTGATGAAAGTTCCATGTCACGGAAACCTCAGAGATTTAATCCGATATCCAATGGAACAATTCACAGTAGGTTTACAAAGCTAAAAATGCAGCATCACGTGAACATACTTGTTTCTGCACTAATTCTGAAGAAGAGTTCGCGTTTGTTGGGAAATGTCTAACCTGGAACAAAAGATACTGCTCGCTGCAGACTTAGAAACCGAAAATAATGCAGTCATTCCCGCATATCCCAACACACTCACTGGCGCGCACATACAATTTTATAGACACACAGGTATCAAAACAGAGGGAAACATGCTCAAGTGCACAGACAAAATCAAATGCACACATACAAACACACAACAGCACATACACTGACAGACACTCAGATGAACACAGATACATAAATGCATATATTTAGATAGAGGTAACCACATTCTCAACCACAAGCTTAGACATAAACTCAAGAGTGATCCAGAATGCTGAGGCTCTCACTCTCCCTCACAAACAAAAACCTCACCATAGACATATATAGACCCACAAATGTATACTCGATCATAAACACATGCACATACGAAAACAGCTCCAATCACAAAATCATACCCACAACTGTAAAGGTATACAGGGACATGACAGCAAGAAGCTTTGTCTCACACATACACAACCACATATGGACAAACATACACAGACTCAATCACATCAACAATTCAGGTCAGAAGGTCCAAAGTGATTTAGAATGTGTGGCTGAATTCCCATTTTGCAATTTGAATTCAGCTATGGCGAATGAGAAATACTTCACTTCAGGTCTGATTCAAAAGCTGCCACTCAGGAGCTTTTATCAAACAAATTCTATATAAGAACACACTTAACACATGGGAAATCAGCAATGACTTTTACAAATTACAGACAAAAAAAATGAGCATGATATTGGAAAAAGGTTAACAATGTAGACACCATTCCAACAAAAAAACACAAAAAAATGTTTGTCGTAGATTTCATGCAGCAAAGAAGAATGTTCATGGCATAATTAATTTGAGTAATGCAGTTAAATGTTGCAGTTCTCTTGAGACACTCACAAGCAAGCTTGAAGTCAGAGCAGTTTCTCTGATTTTGTGAAATTTATGTGTCTCTGGTGTGCCTGCATGAGTATGCATCTGTGTTGTGTGTGTTTGTTTGTGCACGGTCAGTCTGGGTGACAATGCCACTCTGAGAGTGTGACTGTGCGTGTGTATACTGTGTGTACTGTGCATCTGCGCACATGAAAGTTCAAGTATCCCGATGTCTGTGTTTGCATGTGTGTGTGTGTGTGCGTGTGTGTGTGTGAGTGTGCGTGTGTGTGTGTGTGCGTGTGTGCGTGTGTGTGTGTGTGAGTGTGAGTGTGTGTGTGAGTGTGCGTGTGTGTGTGTGTGCGTGTGTGAGTGAGTGTGCGTGTGTGAGTGTGGTGTGTGTGTGTGAGTGTGTGTGCGTGCGTGTGTGTGAGTGTGCGTGTGTGTGTGTGAGTGTGTGCGTGTGTGAGTGTGTGTGTGCGTGTGTGAGTGTGCGTGTGTGAGTGTGCGTGTGTGTGTGTGTGAGTGTGCGCGTGTGAGTGTGTGTGTGTGCGTCTGTGTGTGTGTGTGTGTGTGTGTGTGAGTGTGTGTGAGAGAGAGAGATGTGATTGTGTACCTGTGCTGCTAATGAAAATTACTGTTGTATGAATTTGTATGTGTGAGGGTGAAATCATGTTTCACTGATTGTGCACAATTCTTTGCATTTTTGTTGTGTGTGTGTGTGCGTGTGTGCGTGTGTGTGTGAGTGTGCGTGTGTGTGAGTGTGTGTGTGTGTGTGTGTGTGCGTGTGTGAGTGAGTGTGCGTGTGTGAGTGTGGTCTGTGTGTGTGTGAGTGTGTGTGCGTGTGTGTGTGTGTGTGTGAGTGTGTGCGTGTGTGAGTGTGTGTGTGCGTGTGTGAGTGTGCGTGTGTGAGTGTGCGTGTGTGTGTGTGTGAGTGTGCGCGTGTGAGTGTGCGTGTGTGTGTGTGTGTGTGTGTGCGTCTGTGTGTGTGTGTGAGTGTGTGTGTGAGTGTGTGTGTGTGTGTGTGTGTGTGTGTGTGACAGTGTGTGAGAGAGAGAGATGTGATTGTGTACCTGTGCTGCTAATGTAAATTACTGTTGTATGAATTTGTATGTGTGAGTGTGAAATCATGTTTCACTGATTGTGCACAATTCTTTGCATTTTTGTTGTGTGTGTGTGTATGTGTGTGTGTGTGTGTACGTGTGTGTGTGTGTGTGTGTGTGTGTGTCCTTGCCTGTCCATAAAGTTCCGTGTGTGTCCGTGTCTGAATACCTGTGCATTCCTGGTTAGATTCGTGGGTATATGTGTGAGTGCAGTCCGTATGCTGTAGTGTATATGAGTGTATTTGTGTGAGTGCAGTCATGAACTGGTATGTCAGTTTTTAATGTTTATGTGTGCACATGAGTGCATAGCTACATGTTGCACTGTGTCCATACGTGTGATTGTACGTGGGAGTAAATGTGTGTTTGAGAGAGAGAATGTGTTTGTGTGCATGTTAGTGTAGTTGATTGTGTATATGTACCTGTCTGTGTGAACAAAGAACAGAGAAAACATATCGCACAGGAACAGGCCCTGTGCCAAAAATAAAACCGCCTGCACTGAAGGAGTCTATATCCTTCCATTCACATTCTGTTCAAGTTTTTGTCTAGTTGCTACTTAAATGCCTCTATCATAACTGCTCCCTCCACCTCTCCAGGTGTTTAGGATATCAAATACCCTCTGTGTAAAAAACAAACTTGACTAGCACTTGAATGTTCTGCCCTAGGAAAGAGCATCTGACTGTCCATTCTCTCTGTGCATCTTTTAATCTTGTAAACCTCCGTTAGGTAACCACTTAATTTCCGCTGTCCCAGTGTGAACAAACCAAATTCATCCAACCTTTCCTCATAGTATATCCTCTTGACCAGACAACATTCTGGTAAACTATTCTGTACCTTCTCCAAAATGTCAATATCCTTCCGGTAGTCTGATGGCCAGGTTTGCTCACGATATTCTCAATGAGGCCAAACTAAGGACCTTTCCAACCCTAGTATGACATGCCGAATTTTATAGTCAATGCCCCGACCGATGATAGCAAGCATTCTGCATGCTTTCTTCAATACCCGGTCCAGTCTTGTTGCCACTTTCAGTGATTGATGGTCATGTAAGCCCAGACCTCTCTGCCTAAGGGCCCTACCATCTTTGTATAATTTGTACATACAGTGGACCTTCCAAAATGGATTATCTCACAATTGTCTGTGTTAGACTCAATTTGCCATTTTATCACGCGTCTATATCTTCCTGTATCCTCTGACAATCATCTTCACTTCATGAAAATCCATCAATTATTTGACATCGGCAATTTCACTCAACAGGCCACTTATATTTTCCTCCAAATCATTTATATATATTGCGAACAACATAGGTCCGAGGACTGATATCTGTAGAACACCGCAAGTCACAGCCTTCCATTCAGGAAAACACCTCCCTAATGTCACCTTCTACCTTCCATGGCGAAGCCAGTTCTCTGTCTATTTTGCCAGCTCTGCTCAAAACCCATGTGATTTCACCTTTTTGTACAGGTGACTATGACATACCTTGTGAAAGGTTTTGCTGAAGTACATGTATACAACAAACACACCTTTTTTTCAATGTTCTTTGTCTCTTCCTTGAAAAATGTGATCATTTAGAGAGGCACGAACTCCCATTCACAAATTCATGCTGTCTACCACTATCAAGTCAATTTGTTTCCAAATGTGAGAAAGTCCTGCTCTAAAAATCCTTTCCAATAATTTTCCTCCCACGGACGTAAGGCTCAACGCCCCATAATTTCCTGGATTATCCTTGATGCTCTTCTTAAACAATGGAACAACATTGGCCATCCTCCAGTCTTCTGGAACTTCACCTGTAGACAATGAGAATGCAAAGGTGTCTCTCAGGACCCCAGCAAATTCCGCCTTTGCCTCGATCAGTATTCTGGGGTAGATCCCATCTGGCTCTGTTTAGTTATCTACTTTAATATTTTCTGAAACACCCAATACCTCCTCATTTTGTGATATTGACATGACCCGGAATATTATCACACTCTGCATTACGCTCCTCCTACATCAATCCAACTCTCTGGGGATACTGGGACAAAGTATTCAATTAGTATCTCATCCATTTCCACTGACTCCATGTAGAGATTCCTTTCAGTATCCTTGAGTGGACCAACCCTTTTCCTGTCTATCCTCTTGCAATGTTCATTCATCTAAAAACCCTAAAGATTTTCCTTACTCCTGTTTGCCAAGGACTTCTCATGACCCTTTTCTGTCCCCTAAACCCTCCCTTAACTTTATTCCGACGTTATTTATATTCTTGAAGGGCTTCATCTGTTCTAAGCCTTGGGATCTTAAAAATCATTTTGTTTTTCCTTTTTGAAAAGGCTGATAATGTCCTTTGTTATCCAGGGCTGCTGATACCTATCACGCTTATCCTTTGACCTCACAGGTACATGCTGGCCTTGGATTCCAAGCAACTAACATTTAAAGACTCCCACATGTCGAATGTGGATTTACACTCAAAAGGACTCCCTCAATCTACGCTGCCGAGATCCTGCCTAATGTTGTTGTTAGTCTCCTCCAAATTTAACACCATTGTCCGAGAACCACTCTTGTCTTTCTCCTCAGCACCTTAAACATTATGGAATTATGATCAGTGTTCCCGAAATGCTCTCCTACTGAAACTTTGATCTCCTACCCCAGCTCGTTCCACAATACCAGGCCTACGATGATTCCATCCCGAGTTCACCTATTTACAGACTGTTTCAAAAAACTCTCCAGGACAATCCTTCCATATTCTGACCAATCCAAACCCCAAACGGTAAGTGAGTCACTGGCAATATACAAAAGGTTGATATCACCCACCATAATAATCTTATTGATTCTTCATGATTCCATGGTCTCTCTGCATATCTATTCCCGCTGGCAGTTGGAAAGTCTGTAATAAGCCCCCAACATTATGAACGCATCCTTTCTATTTCTGACCTCTACTCATATTGCCTCGCTACCTGAACACTCTGAAGTGTACTGCCTCAGTCCAGCTGTGATATTCTCCTCACCGAATAATGCAACTCCGCCACTCCATTTACATCCTTCTCTATCCTATTGAAGCATCTAAGTCCAGTGATTTTTAGCTCTCTATCATGTCCCTCTTTCAAACAAGTCTCCGTAATGGCAAAAACATCATAGCCATAGTACTAATCCAAGCTCGAAGTTCATCTGTTTTACCTATTATACTCCTTGTGTTTGAACAAGCATCCATCAGACCACCACTCCTGCTAAGCCAAAGAACAAAAAACAACACACCACAGGAAACAGGCCCATTGGCCTAACAAACCCGCGCCGCCATTTTAATATTGTGAGAGACCTTTTCTACCTATGACCTTTGTCTACACCTATTGGATTCCTACAATTACTCTGAGCCTGCTTTTATGACTAATGATTCTGGCCTTAGTCTACGTGTAAAAATGTCTGTTTTGTTTCGGAGTAATTTCATGTATGTAGGAATGTGTCTCTGCATGTATTTTGAACAGAGGTATGCGATTCGGTACAATATTTCCTCTTTGTGTGTTTGAATGTCTGAGTTATGTTTCTGTGTGCACACATGTTCGTGTGAGCGTTACCCTGTGTGTGTGTATTCTTTTCTAATGTGTATGCCTGAAAGCGTCAGAAACATTGTGTCTGCGCACCTGCAGGTCTGACAACACCAGGTTTAACTCCAACCGATTTATTTGATAGTACACTCACTAGCTTTCGGATTAGTCCCTTCGTCAGGTGAATGGAGAGTTAAACCTGGTGTTGTCAGGCTTTTTACTGTGTTTACCCCAGTCCAACGCCGGCACATCCACATCACACTTGCAGGTCCACAGAATCAGAGTCATAGAATCAGAGAGGTTTGCAAAATTGAAACAGGGCCTTCAGCCCAACTTGTCCAAGCTGCCAGTTTTTACATTAAACTAGTCCCAATTGCTCGCTTTTGGCCAATATCTCTCCATACCAATCTTAACTATGCAACTGTCTAAATGCATTTCAAAAGAGAACATTTGATACGCTCCATTACTCGCTCTGGCAACTCGTCCCAAACAATCACCGCCCTCTATTAAATCAATTTCTATCTACACCTTTTCCTATGTCTCCCTTCTCATCTTAAACTTATGCTTTGTAGGTTAAGACTCCCTTAACTTTGTGAAACATCTACCTGATCTCTGTTCCTCATTATTTAATATAGGAACACTCCTAGGCCTCGTAGATTCCAGGGAAAAAAGTCCCAGTCTGTGCACATCTTTCTATAAGTCAAAATATCAAGTCCAGTAGCAACCTAGTATATCGTGTTTGCACTCTTTCTAGTTTAATAATATACTTCCTGTAATAGGGTGACAACAGTGCACAGTATTCTAAATGTTGCCTTACCAATATCTGGAACAACTCTAACAAGACTTTCCAACTCTGGCATTCAATGTTCTGACCAATGAAATCAACTTGTGCGTGTGTGTGTGTGTGTGTGTGTGTGTGATTGAGTGTGTAAGCGTGTGTATGTGTGTGTGACAGACAGAGAGACAGCACACATGCATCTCTGTGTGTGCCTGTGTCTGTGTGTGTGCATGTGTGATTGTGTATGTGTTTTATTGTGTGTACTAATACGTATAATTATGATAGCGAGAGCATGGCTCATGGGGTGTATTCATGCACATGTATCAACATATGGATGAGTGTGTGTTGCATGTGCAGGTGTATGATACTGTGTGGATGTGTGTTGACATGGGTGGGTGATCATGTCTGTCTGTGTCTAGACGTCTGTTGGTCTGCGTGTGCACATGGATGAAAGATAGTGTTCGTGCACGTGTGTGCGTGTGTGTGTGAATATGACTGTGTTAATGCGAGGAGTGTGACGGGTAAATCGGATGAACTTAAGGTCTGAATGTTCGCGAGGAATTTAGATGTGGTGGCAGTGACGGAGACATGGTTAAAGGAAGGGCAGGACTGGCAGCTAAATATTCCTGGGTATAAGTGTTTCAGGCACGACAGAGGATGGTCGAAAAGAGGAGGGGGAGTGGCGCTGTGAGTTAGGGAGCAAATCACAGCGGTGCAGAGGGAGGATAATATAGAGTTAGGAATGAGTCTCTGTGGGTGGAGTTGAGGAATAGGAAGGGAGTGATTACTATGCTAGGAGTGTGCTACAGACCACCCGACAGCCCGCGGGCAGTGGAAGAGGGTATATGTAGAGACATTATGGATAAGTGTAGGAAGAATAGGGTTGTTGTAGTGGGAGATTTTAATCTCCCTGAGGTGGATTAGAAGGTGCCTAAAGCTGGGGGTTCGGACGGGGAGGAATTTGTAAGATGTATTTTGGAAGGGCCCTTGGAGCAGTACGTAGGTAGTCCGACTAGAGACGGGGCGATACTGGATTTAGGTCTGGGTAATGAGCTGGGTCAGGTGGTTCAGGTTGCAGTAGGTGAACATGTGGCTAATAGTGACCACAACTCTGTCTACTTTAGGATATTAATGGAAAAAGCTGAGTTCTGCCCTAAGGGGAGGGTGCTAAATTGGAGGAAGGCTAGATACAGCCGGATTAGGAAGGAGCTTAGGGATACAGACTGGGATAGGCTGTTGGATGGCAAGTCCACGTTAGGCATGTGGGAGTCTTTCAAGGGAAAACTGAAATGGGTGCAGGGAAGACATGTGCTGGTTAAGAGGAAGGATGGGAAAGGTAGGATTAGAGTGCCATGGATTACTAGAGATATTGAGGACTTCGTCAGGAAGAAATAAGAGGTGTATGTTAGGTCTAAGCAACTGGGAATGGAGAGAGCGTTGGAGGAATACAGAGACAATAGGAGGGATCTCAAAAGGAAAGTTAGGAGGGCAAAAATGGGTCATGAAATGGCTTTGGCAGGTAGGATTAAGGAAAATCCAAAGGCGTTTTTCTCTTATGTCAGGAACCAAAGGGTGGTTAGAGGAAAAGAATCGGTCGTCTCAGGGACATAGGAGGGGAACTGTGCTTCGAGTCCGAGGGAATGGGGGAGATCCTGAATGAATACTTTGCGTCGGTATTCACGAAGGAGAGGGGCTTGATGTCTGGTACAGTCTTCGAGGGAGCTGTAGACCAGTTGAAGGAACTATCGACTATGAGGGAGGAAGTGTTAGGGCTTTTAGGTAGCATTAAAACCGATAAATCTCCGGGGCCTGATGGCATTTATCCTAGGCTGCTTAGGGAGGCAAGAGATGAAATTGCTGGGCCTCTGACACAAATTTTTGCCTCTTCTTTGCACACAGGTGAGGTCCCAGAGGACTGGAGGATAGCGAACGTGGTACCGTTGTTTAAAAAGGATAGGAGGGATAGCCCGGGTAACTACAGGCCGGTGAGTTTGACGTCAGTGGTAGGCAAGTTGTTGGAGAGGATTCTTAGGGATAGGATGTATGCGCACTTAGAGCGTTGCGATCTGATTAAGGATACGCAGCATGCCTTTGTAAAGAGGAAGTCTTGCCTTACGAATCTGGTAGATTTTTTTTGAGGAGGTGACAAAAACGGTCGACGAAGGACAAGCCGTTGATGTCGTCTGTATGGATTTTCAGTAAGGTGTTTGACAAAGTCCCTCATGGTAGGTTGGTTGAAAAGATTAAGGCTCATGGGATACGAGGCCAGGTATCTAGATGGGTTGAGAACTGGCTTTCTAAGAGGAGACAGAGAGTAGTAATGGAGGGGTCCTTTTCTAGCTGGAGGTCTGTCACTAGTGGTGTGCATGATGTGGGTATGCCGGCGTTGGACTGGCGTAAACACAGTAAAAATTCTGACAACACCAGGTTTTAGTCCAACCGATTTATTTGATAATAAACTCACAAGCTTTCGGGGTTAGCCCCTTCGTCAGGTGAATGGAGAGTTCTGGCCTCAGACAGAGCATATAAAGCACAGACAGTTTAGGGATTAATGATTAGAATGCGAATCCTTACACCTAACCTGCTACACTGAAACAACTATATGATGATATCAACAAATTCCACCCCACCATCAGACTCACCATGGACTATTCCCCAGAATCGGTTACATTCTTGGATACACGCATCTCCATTAAGGACGGTCACCTCAGCACCTCACTGTACCGCAAGCCCACAGACAATCTCACAATGCTCCACTTCTCCAGTTTCCACCCTAAACATGTTAAAGAAGCCATTCCCTACGGACAAGCCCTCCGTATACACAGGATTTGCTCAGATGAGGAGGATCGCGACAGACACCTCCAGACGCTGAAAGATGCCCTCATAAGAACAGGATATGGCGCTCGACTCATCGATCAACAGTTCCGATGCGCCACAGCGAAAAACCGCACCGATCTCCTCAGAAGACAAACACGGGACACAGTGGACAGAGTACCCTTCGTCGTCCAGTACTTCCCCGGAGCGGAGAAGCTACGACATCTTCTCAGGAGTCTTCAACATATCATTGATGAAGACGAACGTCTCGCCAGGGCCATCCCCACACCCCCACTTCTTGCCTTCTAACAACCGCACAACCTCAAACAGACCATTGTTCGTAGCAAACTACCCAGCCTTCAGGAGAACAGTGACTACAATACCACACAACCCTGCCACAGCAACCTCTGCAAGACATGCCGGATCATCAACGTGGATACCATCATCACACGTGAGAATACCATCCACCAGGTACATGGTAAATACTCTTGCAACTCGGCCAACATTGTCTACCTGATACGCTGCAGGAAAGGATGTCCCGAAGCATGGTACATTGGGGAGACCATGCAGGCGCTACGACAACGGATGAATGAACATCGCTCGACAGTCACCAGGCAAGACTGTTCCCTTCCTGTTGGCGAACACTTCAGTGGTCACGGGCATTCAGCCTCTGACCTTCGGGTAAGCATTCTCCAAGGCGGCCTTCACGACACATGACAGCACAGAGTCACTGAACAGAGACTGATAGCCAAGTTCCACACATGAGGACGGTTACAACAGGGATCTTGGGTTCATGTCGCACTATCTGTAACCCCCGTGACTTGCCTGGGTTTGCAAAACCTCACTTACTGTACTGTCTGGAGACAATACACTTCTCTTTAACCTGTGATGAGTGCTCCTTCTACTCACATTGTCGGCCACTTCAGGACTTGAACAGCAGGTTAGGTGTAAAGATTCACATTCGAATCAGTAATCTCTAAACTGTCTGTGCTTTATATGCTCTGTCTGAGGCCAGAACTCTCCATTCACCTGACGAAGGGGGTAACCCCGAAAGCTTGTGAGTATTATCAAATAAATCGGTTGGACTAAAACGTGGTGTTGTCAGACTTTTTACTAGTGGTGTGCCGCAGGGCTCAGTACTGGGACCTCTTCTGTTTGAAATATACATAAATGACGTGGAAGAGGGTGTAGGTGGTGTGATCAGTAAATTTGCAGATGACACTAAGATGGCTGGATTGGTGGGCAGTGAGGAGCAGTGTCTGGCAATACAACGGGATATAGCTAGGCTGGTATATTGGGCAGATATATGGCAAATGGAGTTTAATCCTGATATATGTGAGGTGTTGCATTTTGGCCGAAATAATGTGGGGGGGGGGGGGGGGTGGAGGGGGGGAGTTACATGATAAAGAGTAAGCCTATAAAGAGTATAGAATCGCAGCAAGACCTGGGGGTGCAAGTGCACAAGTCTTTGAAGGTGACAGTACAAGTGGAGAGTGTGGTGAAGAAAGCTTATGGCATGTTAGCCTTTATCGGAAGGGGTATAGAATATAAGAGCTGGAGTCTAATGTTGCAGTTGTACAGAATGCTGGTTAGGCCGCATTTGGAGTACTGCGTCCTGTTCTGGTTCTGGAAAGACGTGGAGACCCCGGAAAGAGTGCAGAGAAGGTTTACCAGGATGCTGCCTGGTATGGAAGGACTTGGTTATGAGGAAAGATTTTGCAAATTGGGGCTGTTTTCCCTTGAAACACGGCGACTGGGGGGATCTAATAGAGGTATCTAAGATTATGAAGGGTATAGATAGAGTGAACAGTGGTAAGCTTTTCCTATGTTAGAAGCACACAGTATGAGGGTCCACGGGCTTAGAGTGAGGGGGTGACGTATAACACGGATGTTAGAGGGAGGTTTTCACACGGAGGGTACTGGGGGTATGGAATGCTCTGCCAAGCAAGGTGGTGGAGGCAGGTATGCTGGTGTTGTTTAAGAGTTACTGAGACAGTCACATGAGTGGGTTGGTGATGGAAGGATATAGGAGATTGTTTTAAATAAGGTTCAGTAGCCTTGGGACGTCCCTGGTAAGGTATAAAGATGTGGAATAATACTAATGTTTTTCTCTTCTAATTCACAGGTTTTAAGTCGGTCCGTCTTGTTGTCCAATGAGGGGCATGCCCGCGATGTTCGCCCTTGGATGTTCGAGAATAGCCTAGTGCTTCATGTCATTAGTGTGTGCTTAAACTGGACCAGATACTGGGCAGCATGACAGCTCAGTGACGATCACTGTTTGCTGTGCAGACACATGGATTTGGGCCGGTGTCTGTGGGAGTTCGTGCATTCTCCCCGTGCTTGCGTGGGTTTTCTCCGGGTGCTCCGGTTTCCTCCCACACCCCAGAGATGTGCTCTTAGGCTGATTGGAGGTAATAAATTGTCCCTAAATTAGTTTTCCCTCAATGTGGATGGCCATAAGCATAGACAAGGGTCATGGGTGGAGGGGGGACTGGTAATGTTAAAATGGTGGCGTGGGCTCGTTGGGCCGAAGGGCCTGTATCCCGGGCTGTTTTTGTTCTTTTGTTCTTTTGTGCGTTTGTGAGAACGTGTGTGTGTGTGTGTGTGCTTGTGTATGTGTGTTTGTGTATGTTTCTGTAACTGTGTGTATGCATGTGCATGTGCCTCTGCGTGCCCTGTATGTATTTGTCTGTTTACCCTATTAGAGGAAGTGCATTATTAAACACAAAGAGTAAAGAATACGGAGAAAAATAAAACTTGAAATCTACAAGAACTTGGTTGTTTGAGTGATGCAGATATGTTCATAGACTGGGATTTTTTTTCTCTCTCTCTGGAGCGTTGGAGGCTGAATCACACTTTGAATTACAATTTGATTTTCATTCTGGTGAAATTATATGATCTTGTAGAGGTCAATAGAAAAAATAAGGTCACACATCAACTAGAAAGTTGATAAATTTTCCCAAAGGATGGGGAGTGCAAAATTAGAGGACAGTGGTTTAAGTTGAGAAGAAAGGATTACAAAATGGTTCAGCTGGGCAATTTCTTCACACAGAGCGTGGCAGGTGACTGGAACAAGGTAGCTGTAGAGGTGGGGACATTTTTCTTTCTTTTAAATAGCCTTGAGATAGTTACATGGGTAAGCTAGCTATAGAGGGATATGGGCAAAACGTGGGTAATCAGGATTAGTTTTGTGGCTGAAAATAAAACGGTGGCTTGGACAAGTTGGATGGAAGGGCCTGTTTCCATGTTGCAAACCTCTCTGACTCTACAAGTCCCAACGTTCTGCCGGGTTATGTCCCAAAATACCAAGTGAGGCTCGGGAATAATTTGCTGAGACCTTGGACAAAATCGTTGTGTCCACATCAGCCATGGGCAATATACCAGAGGATTGGAGAGTAGCAAATATATTTTTCCCCTATTTAAGATCGGCAGAAGAGACAATGTGAGAGATTACTGGCCTGTGTGCCTTACGTCAGTAGTGGGGAAAGAATTGGAAACGTTTCTTAGGGACAGAATGTGGCCACATCTGGAAGAGAAGAGGTTCAGTAGAGATAGGCAGCATGGCTTGGTGAAGGGGATTTCTCACAAACTTGATTGAATTATTTTCGGAATTGATGAAGAAAAAACATGACAAGGGCAGGGTTGCGGATGTTGTTTCCATGGACTTTAGTAAAACCTTCGATTGGCTTTCTCATGACAGGCGGATGCAGAAGGGGAAGGCATATGGGATCCAATGTGAGTTCGAAAGATGGACACAGAACTCGGTTGGGCATAGAAGGCAGGGAGTTGGCATGTGCCCACAGAGTTACCGCGGTCACCAAGGAGGAAGTAACTGTCCTGATGAGTAAGATCTCGCAGCAAAAGAGGAAAAGGGAACTGTGCCGCAAGAAGAGGAATGTTTTTTTTCATGCAGCCATGGTAAAATCACCCCCTCAATTCTGCATGTCTTCAGTCATTCAAGATGTTATTTCAGCCAGTCACAATGCAGTTACCAACAACAATCATGCGGCCTTTCAAACCTCACACCCTTCCATGTTTTCTCGGTGGATTATATCCTGCTCACATTCTCACATCTCTCACCTGCCAGACTTCAGTAGCCCCTGACGTAGCAGCACTCCTATCGGTTTCATTGCATGACAAACACAAGCATAAACAGAGTGAGTGAACACAGCCTATCCAATTAAATCTAAATTCACATGTCTCATTTAGACTGAAGAGTGATCCCGGGAGTGAGAAATGATGAGCTGGACTGCAACAGCGCAGATGTCGAAATTGCGTCCAAAGTCAAACGTTAGAAACATCAGGACATACATTTATCGCTGTTGCCTCACGTCAGTAACCTTCCTCCCAGGAGTAAACCCTGGGATACAGTTAGGCCACATCACCTCACTTATAGTAAAATCAGTCGACCGCCAGGGTCATCCTTGTGCCATTTCCAGACCACAGAACAGAACAACTCTGAAAGAAGTGGCTTGATGTTAGGTCACTGTTGTCACCATCACCCATCATCTGCGGAGGTACTAATACATCAGTGAGTGCACTCTGTAGGCAGGCAGATAGTTCGCTGTCTCGTTGGCAGGCAGCTGAACATCAATAACATCTGGTAAAGGTGGCTCCCACGCCTTCGGAGAGATACATTCTCCAGCACAGCAACTCACACATTTGGAGGCAGGAAGTTTGGCTTTGGAATACAAGTTGCCACTACTTTCTGATAAGTGGCTGTCCAATCAATGGTGATTTTTTTTTTCCCGGGAGAGCCTTGTCAATCACAATTTGCGGAAAGGCCAGTTCGACAGGCTCCGTGGTTCTCCAGGAAGATAAACTGAAAGCGAGAGAAAATGAAAGTGATAGATGAGTATTCGTGAATGGGCGCTAACACTCAACCCTCTCATCATCTGGGACACCCATTCAAACCTTCAGTGAAATACCTTACAACTCAACACCTCTCCCTCTCTTTTCACTGGAGTAGCCACGTCCCCACAGTTGTCACCTTCAAATGCATCCCGATGTAACGCTTTGTCCATTGGCAAACTCAGGGGAGTCTAAACGCCACACCCCATTCCCCCCCTTGCTCGAGATGTTAAGACAGTTGTGTGCATGTAACCTCATGGGGAGTATGATCCAGATAAACCATGAGAAAGTTCACCATGACGTTTTGCATTGGGGGTCGTATTTGTGCGATGTCGGTGATGTAGAGATTAATATGAACACTTCCGGATATTTTGTACAATCCAAATAATCGAAATTAAATGAACAGAGGGACTGAGTAAAATGGCCAGCCCATGAAAGGAATGCCAGTTAACTGACAGAGAGGCACACACAAACAGAATCACACTTACAGAGAATCACACACATACATATACAAACACACACCACACACGCAAACACACACACACACTCACACAAACACACAGACACAAACAAACACACACTCACACATAAACACACGCTCACACACAAACACACACACACACAAACACACACTCACACAAACACACACGCTTACACACACACACATGCTCACACAAACACACACACACAAACACACACACACGCACACGCTCACACACACACACACACTCACACACTCACACACACACGCTCACACACGCACACACTCACACACAAACACACACTCACTCACACACACACAAACACACACTCACACACAAACACACACACTCCCACACAAACACACACACACTCACGCACAAACACACACACACACGCAAACACACACACAAACACACACACACATGCTCACACACACACACACTCACATAAGGAAACGCACACACACATACACACATAAGGAAACACACACACAGAATTGCGCACATAATTACTCAGAGAACGGCTCGCTGACATACAATCACACAAAAACGATTACCATAGTGCCTGGAGGAAACATAATAAGAACATAAGAACATACGAAATAGGAGCAGGAGTAGGCCATCTAGCCCCTCGAGCCTGCCCCGCCATTCAATAAGATCATGGCTGATCTGAAGTGGCTCAGTTCCACTTTCCCGCTTTCTCCCCATAACCCTTAATTCCCTTGTCTGTCAGAAACCTACCTACCCGTGACTTAAATATATTTAGCGAGGCAGCCTCCACCACTTCAATGGGCAGAGAATTCCAGAGATTCACCACCCTTTGAAAGAAGAAGTTCCGCTTCAACCCTGTTCTAAACTAGCACCCCCCCCCCCCTCACTCATCCTGAGGCTGTGCCCTCTAGTCCTGTTGTCCTTTCTGAGCGGGAAGAGCCACTCCACCTCTACCCTATCCATCCCCTTCATCATCTCACACGTCTCAATAAGATCCCCCCTCATCCTTCTAAACTCTAACGAGTACAAGCCCAGTCTATTCAGCCTCTCTTCATAGCTCAACTCCCCCAACTCCGGCATCAGCCTAGTAAACCTCCTCTGCACTCCCTCCAAGGCCAAAATATCCTTGCACAAGTGCGGCTACCAAAACTGCACACAGTACTCCAGCTGCGGCCTCACCGGTGCCCTGTAGAGTTGCAGGAAGACCTCCCAACTATCATATTCAGTCCCCCTCGCTATGAAGGCCAGCATCCCATTTGCCATCCTGAACACCTGCTGCACCTGTAGGCTGGGTTTTTGCGACCCATGCACAAGGACCCCCAGGTCCCTCTGCACCGTAGCATGCTGCAGCTTTTCGCCCTTTAAGTAGTAATCCCTCCTACTGTTATTCCTGCCAAAGTGGATAACCTCACACTTGCCAACAATGTATTCCATCTGCCAGGTCCTCGCCCAGCCTATCTAGATCCCTCTGCAGACTTTCCACACCCCCCGCACAATTTGCTTTTCCACTTATCTTTGTGTCATCAGCAAATTTCGACAACTTACACTCGGTTCCCTCTTCCAGATCATCTATATAAATGGTAAATAGCTGAGGCCCCAGGACCGATCCCTGGGGCACTCCACTAGTCACCAACCGCCAATCTGAATGGCGCCCATTGACACCCACTCTCTGCCTCCTATTTGACAGCCAATCCCCTATCCACGCTAACACCTTAGCCCCAACTCCATGCCCCCTGACCTTCTGTAACAACCTTTTGTGCGGCACCTTATCAAACGCCTTCTGAAAATCGAGAAACACCACATCCACCGGCTCTCCTCTATCCACTGCACTAGTCACATCCTCATAGAACTCCAATAAATTCGTCAGACACGACTTCCCCTTAACGAATCCGTGCTGCATCTGCTCTATCAAACAATTCTTCTCAAGATGCCTCGCTATTTCTTCTTTGATGACGGATTCAAGCATTTTTCCTACAACAGACGTTAAACTAGCCGGCCTATAATTCCCTGACTCTCTGACACATAAAGAATGTGCAAGCACAACACAAACATTCAACCAAAGCCAGGATCGGACCCGGGTCCCTGGAGTTGTGAGCAAGCAATGCCACAATGCCGTCCTGGAGGAGATAATTCCCTCCCTGGAGTCATTTCCACAGGAATGTGAGGGGTGGGGTAATTCAGTCCCACCATCCAACTGCACAGAAACATGAATGAGGATATCATTCAGTCCCTCAAGCTGGTTAAACAGAAGCAAGAGGGAGAAATTGATTCTGCCCCTCGAGGCAGTTCTGAATGAAGATGAGAGGCGAGGTAGAACCATAGTGTCCACAGAGTGCAAAAGAGGCCAATTGACCCATCAAATTTGCACCTGATCTCCCAGTGTGTTTCTCAATGGCCTCCTCCCCTGACCTTATCCCTCTACTTATCCCTCTTATCCCTCTACATTTTCCATGGTGAATCCCATTTAAACTAAACATTTTGCCACCAAACGATGGAGGGAAACTTGAGCACCAGCACGAAAGCCACGAGTTCACGGGGGGAGTTTGCAATCTCTACTTCAAACAGGAAGGCAGCGGTGCCACCATTCCGTCCCATATGATGTAATTCATTCCCTCGATTTAGTTGCGCAGCAACAGGTGGGAAAAGGTAAATTAGTCCTTCTGCACAAATACTGAGGGAGGAAATTATTCAGTTCCTTTAGCTTGTTACACGGGAAGATGGGGATGTAATTTGTCCATCTTTCCAGTTACACTGGATCATGAGACGTGAGGCAAATCAGCCTTGAGCCTGTTACACTGAACCATGAGAGAGGAGGCCATTCAGTTCTTCAGCTGGTTGCACAGCAACATGAGAGAGGAGGTCATTCAGACCATTGACTCTGTTACACAGGAATATGAGAGGGAAGGGAATCCCATCCATCGACGCAGTAACACAGAAAGATGAGGGGCGAGGAAATTCAATCCCTCGATCCTATTCCAGAAAGATAGAGGAGTAGGATATTCAGTTCTGCAAGTTCGTTAAACAGAAACATGCGAGAGAAATGTGTTCAGTACCTCAAACTTGTTACACTGATTTATAGAGCCATAGCAGTTCACAGAATGGAAGTGGGTCATTCTGTCATGGTCATTACGCACTGTATTTTTACCACTCAGCCAGTCACAATTAGTGGCATTTGGCAAAAATCCCTCACACACACCTTACCCTGCAACTGTCCAAATGGATTTTAAAAGAAAGAAACTGTACCAGCCTCTATTACTGCCTTTGATAGTACGGTCCAGACACTCACCACCCTGTGAGTCAAAAATAAATTGACCCTCTGAACCCTTAAACGTACGGTCTCTGTTTTTTAACCTTCCTTACCTTTGGAAAAAATATGTTGACTATCTATTTGATCCATATCTCTCTTTAGTTTATAGATCTCACTTAGATCATTCCTCAGACTCCTACGCTCCAAGGGAAAACACTCACAGTCTATCCATTCTGTCCTTATTAA
This sequence comes from Carcharhinus amblyrhynchos, assembly GCF_965287045.1. Lineage (NCBI taxonomy): Eukaryota > Metazoa > Chordata > Chondrichthyes > Carcharhiniformes > Carcharhinidae > Carcharhinus > Carcharhinus amblyrhynchos. The sequence continues at coordinate 167,644 of NW_027649848.1, read as the reverse complement.
TTACAACATCAAGTCCTGGTAGTGTCTTAGTAAATATTTTTGTCATTCTTTCTTGTTTAACTGGAACATGAGGGAAGAGATAATACAAATCCTCAATCCTATTCAATAAAGGGAGAGGAGTCAGGAACCGGGAAATAAAGTTAATTTAATTCCTCAAGGCAGTTTTACATGAAAATGATAGATGAGGGAGAATCACTTGTACCTGATCTCTGAAAGTTCAATTTAGACAGGTCCACTCCCAGATTATATCCCTGTAGTTGTACATATGTCATGAAGGCCGCCTTGGAGAATGCTTACCCGAAGGTCAGAGGCTGAATGCCCGTACCCCCGTGACTTGCCTGGGTTTGCAAAACCTCACTCACTGTACTGTCTGGAGACACTACACACCTCTTTAACCTGTGACCAGTGCTCCTTCCACTCACATTGTCGGCCACTTTAAGACTTGAACAGCAGGTTAGATGTAAAGATTTGCATTCTAATCAGTAATCTGTAAACTGGCGGTGCTTTATATGCTCTGTCTGAGGCCAGAACTCTCCATTCACCTGACGAAGGGACTAACCCCGAAAGCTAGTGAGTTTACTATCAAATAAATCAGTTAGACTTAAACATGGTGTTGTCAGACTTTTTACTGTGTTTACCCCAGTCCAACGCCGGCATATCAACATCATGTTGCACGTCTAATCCTATCTAACCTAAACATATTGGGAAACGTTGGAGCAATTTAGCAAGTTCAATTCACCTCAGCCTTATATTGAATAAAAACCAAAGCACCCAGACAGAACCCTCACAGGCACTGGAGAATGTGAAAACACAACACACATTGTGACATAAGGCAGAAGGCATAGGGCTTTACTGGGTCCTTGGAGCTGGGAAGCAGAAGTGCCACCATGCAGAAAGTAATCACACCATTCAATCTTGTTTTATCAAAATTCGCCTGACTCCGGGGAAGTGCCGGAAGATTGGAAAACGGCTAATGTTACGCCGCTGTTTAAAAAAAGGTAGCAGACAAAAGGCAGGGAATTAGAGGCGGGTTAGTTTAACGTCTGTAGTTGGAAAAATGCTAGAATCCGTCATCAAAGAAGAAATAGCGAGGCACCTCGAAAAGAATGGTTTGATAGAGCAGACGCAGCACGGATTCGCTAAGGGGATGTCGCATTTGAAGAATTTATTGGATTTCTATGAGAATGTGACTAGTGCGGTAGACAGAGGGGAACAGGTGGATGTGGTGTTTTTAGATTTCCAAAAGGCGTTTGATAAGGTGCCTCACAAAAGATTGCTACAGAAGGTTACGGTGCATGGAGTTGGGGGTAAGGTGTAAGCGTGGATAGAGGATTGTCTGTCTAATAGGAAGCAGTGAGTTGGTATCAGTGGGTGCTATTCTGGTTGGCAGTTGGTATTTAGTGGAGTGCCGCAGGGATCGGTGCTGGGGCCTCAACTGTTTACCATTTATATAGATGATCTGGAGGAGGGGGCTGAGTGTAGGGTAACGAAATTGGCTGATGACACAAAGATGAGTGGAAAAGCAAATCGCGTGGAGGGTGTGGAAAGCCTGCAGACAGATCTGGATAGGCTGAGTGAGTGGGCGAGGACCTGGCAGGTGGAGTATAATGTTCACAAATGTGAGGTGATCCACTTTGGCAGAAATAATAGGAGGGGAGATTATTATTTAAAAGGTAAAAAGCTGCAGCATGCTACGGTGCAGAGGGACCTGGGGGTCCTTGTGCACGAGTCGCAAACACCCAGTCTGCAGGTGCAGCAGGTGATCAAGAAGGCGAATGGAATGCTGGCCTTTATAGCGAGGGGGATAGAATATAAAAGTAGGGAGGTCTTGCTGCAACTGTACAGGGTACTGGTGAGGCCGCAGCTGGAGTACTGTGTACAGTTTCGGTCGCCGCACTTGAGGAAGGATATATTGGCCTTGGAGGGAGCGCAGAGAAGGTTCACTAGGCTGATACTGGAGATGAGGGGGTTGGCCTATGAAGAGAGACTAAATAGACTGGGTCTGTACTCGTTGGAGTTTAGAAGGCTGAGGGGGGATCTTCTAGAGACGTATAAGATAATGAAGGCGATGGATAGGGTAGAAGTAGAGAGATTTTTCTCGCTTAGAAAGGATAGCAGGACGAAAGGATACAGCCTCAAGATTGCTGGGGGGGGGGGAGGGTGGTGGTGGGATTTAGATCAGAGTTGAGGAGGAACTTCTTCACTCAAAGGGTGGTGAATCTGGAATTCTCTGCCCATTGACGTGGTGGAGGCTGCCTCGCTAAATATATTTAAGTCACGGGTAGATAGGTTTCTGATAGACAGGGGAATTAAGGGTTATGGGGAGAAAGCGGGAAAGTGGAACTGATCCACTTCAGATCAGCCATGATCTTATTGAATGGCGGGGCAGGCTCGAAGGGCTAGATGGCCGACTCCTGCTCCTATTTCTTATGTTCTTATGTGTTGCAAAGAATCAAGAAAGATGAGGAAATTGAATTCTCCAAACTACTTAGCAAGGGACTAGAGGGATGATGCAAATCAGTGTTTTATGTTGAACTCATAGGAAGATTGGTGAGAAGGTAATTCACTCATAGAATCATAACATCCCGACAGTATAGACCATTCAGGACATCAAATTTGCATCAAGAGCACCCCGCATCATTCTGTAAACCAACATGATTCCCATCCCTTGACACTAAAGGCAATTTTAAAATGGACAATCAACCGAACATAAGAACATAAGAAATAGGAGCAGGAGTAGGCCATCTAGCCCTTCGAGCCTGCCCCGCCATTCAGTAAGATCATGGCTGATCTGTCGTGGCTCAGTTCCACTTTCCCGCCCTCTCCCCATAACCCTTAATCCCCTCTCTTATCAAAAACCCATCAACCCGCGTCTTAAAAATATTTAGCGAGGCAGCCTCCACCACTTCAACGGGCAGAGAATTCCAGAGATTCACCACCCTTTGAGTGAAGAAGTTCCTCCTCAACTCCGTTCTAAACTGCACCCCCCCCCCCTTATCTTGAGGCTGTGCCCTCTAGTCCTACTGTCCTTTCTGGGTGGGAAGACCCTCTCCACCTCTATCCTATCCATCCCATTCATCACCTTATATGTACATCTCTCAGTGGGAGGAAACCGGAGCACACAGAGGAAATCCACTCACACACCGGGGGAACATGCGAACTCCACATAGACAGCGTGCAAAGACTGGATTTGAACCCCGGTCCCTGGAGTTGTAAGGCAGCAGTGTTAAGCATTGTGCGACCCTCAAACTCCATAAGTTGTGTTGCACAAGAACAGGAGGGAAGAGGACAGGCAGCAAAAGTTTCTACAAATATATAAAATGAAAAAGAGTGTCAAAAGTGATCATTGGTCCTTTAGAGGGCGAGAAGGGGAATATAATAACTGAAAGTGAGAAAATGGCTGAGGCATTGAACAGATATTTCGTGTCAGCCTTCACAGTGGAAAACACAAATAGCATGCCAAAAAAGATGATAAAAGGAAGGGAATGGCAAGTGAGAACCTAAGAATGATCATTTTTATGAAAGATGTAGTGTTGGGCAAGTTAATGGGGCTAAAGGTGGACAATTTTCCTGATCCTGATGGAATGCATCCCAGGGGACTAAAAAATGATGGTGGGAGAAATAGCAAATACACTGGTAGTAATTTACTAAAATTCGCTGGAGTCCGGAGTTGTTCCCGCAGATTGGAAAACAACAAATGTGCTGCCACCTTTTTTTTTGCAAAAAGGAGGTAGACAAAAGATAGCTAAGGGTAGACTGCTTAGCTTAACTTCTGTAGGAGGGAAAGTGCTTGAATCTATCAACAAGGAAGAAATAGCGAGACATCTGGATATAATTTGTCCCGTTGGTAAGATGCAGCATGGGTTCATGGAGGGCAGGTCATGTTTGACTAATTTGATGGAATTATTTGAGATCAGTGCATGTGTAGTGGACAATAGGGAACCTGTTGATGTGATGTATCTGGATTTCGAGAAGACATTTGGAAAGTTGCCTCACCAAAGACTTCTACACAAGTTAAAGGTGCACAGTGTTACAGGTAATGTGTTAGCATGGGCAGAGGATTGGTTAACTAACAGAAAGAAAAGAGTGGGATTAATGGGTGTTTTTTTTTCTAGTTGGCTATCAGTGACTAGTGGTGTGCCTCAGGGACCATTGTTGGAACCACAATTGTTTACGATTTACATAGGTGATTTGGAGATGGGGACCAAGTGTAGTGTATCAAAATTCGCAGATGACACTAAGATGAGTGGAAGATCAAAGTGAGCAGAGGACGCTGCAAGTTTGCAAAGGGATATAGATCATCTAACTGGGTGAGTGAGGGTCTGACAGATGGAGTACCATGTTGGTAAATGTCAGTCATCAATTTTGGCAGGAATAACAGCAAAATTGAATATTATTTAGAGGGTCAAAGTGCAATATGCTGCTGTGCGGAGGAACCCGGGTGTCCTTGTGCAGGAATTTCAAGGAGTTGACTTGAAGGTGCAGCAGGTAATTAAGAAAGCAAATGGAATTCTGTCCTTCATTGCCAGATGACGTAATTTAAATGCAGCGAGATTATGTTGCAGTTGTATAAAGTGCTGGTGACGCCACACCTTGAGTACTGTGTACAGTTTGGTTTCCTTCCTTGAGAAAAGGATATACCAGCACTGGAGGAGGTGCAGAAAAGACTTACTAGGTTGATCCTGGAGTTAAAAAGTGTTGGCTTATGAGTAGAGACTGAGTAGCCTGGGGTTATTCCCATTTGAATGCTGAAGAATGAGAGAAGATTTTGTGGAAACATATTAATGATGAAGGGAGTAAGTAAGATAGAAGCAGGGAAGTTGTTTCCACTGGTGGATGAAACTAGAACTAAGGGGTATAGCCTCAAAATAAGGAGAGCAGAATCAGGACTGAGTTGAGTAGGAACATCTTCACACAAAGGGTTGTGAATCTGTGGAATTCCCTGCCCAGTGAAGCAGTTGAAGCTACCTCATTGAATTTTTTTTATGGCAAGGATAAATAAATTGTTGAACAGTAAAGGAATTAAGGATATGGTGAGTGAGCCGATAAATGGAGTCGAGTCCACAAAAACATCAGTCATAATCTTATTGAATGGTGGAGCAGGCTGGAGGGGCCAGATGGCCTACTCCTGCTTTAGTTCTTCAATTCTTATTCAGCCTCTCAATTCTGTTACAGAGGAAGATGTATGCAGAAGTTATTCAGTCCGTCCATTAGGCAGACAGGGGTATAATGGAGAAATGTATCCCCCCACCGCCCCCCCCACCCCACCCAATCTATCGAAACAGGACTTAATTCAGTAAATCAGGATGTTTATGCAAGAAACTTGTTCGTGCTTGTTCCATGGGAACGTGGGAGAGTGTAGAATTTTAGTCTTCAATATTATTATGCGGGAACACGACAGAGGGGTTAACACAGTCGCTCAAAATAAAGCACAGAAACAAGAGAGAGGAAGTGATTCATTCCGGTCATCCTCTTGCACAAAGCAAGGACAGGAGGATACTCAGTTCCTCGAGCTAATGAGACAGGAGCATGTGGTAGGAGGAAAACTCGGTGTGGACAATGAAAGGAGGCGGGTAGGGGGTGGGGGGATTGAATCGGGTCCCTGGTGTCCTGAGGCAGCAGGTCAAACACTGTGACACTGTGCCATGCATAACACGAAACTGAGGCAAGAGTTAAATGAGACATTCAATACTATCAAACTGAAACACAAGGCAGGAGGTAATTCAGTCCCTGGGCAAGTTACAAAGGCAAATGGAGAAATGAGAATTCAATCTCTAGATGTGACACAGGGAAATCTTGGAGGAAGTAAATAGTGCTCGCCAAACCGTTACATAGAAATATGACGAAGGAGATTATTGAATTTGTCAAATTGCTCTCACGGGTTCATGATGGATGAGGTAGTTCCATTCATAAGCATGTTACACTGGCAAATCAGACTCTTCATGAATGTTATGCAAAAAATGAGGGAAAAGGAAATATTTGTATTCATTTGAGGGACAGGACATCACCGGCTGGCCAGCATTTATTATTCACCCCTAGTTGTCCTTGAGAAGCTGATGGTGAACTGCCTTTTCCATTCTGACGTACTGCCTCTTGGCATTTCCCTCTCACAAGTATCTTACTTATCTTTAAAGGATCCACTTTGAGTTCATCCAGATTCTGTCAGCTCAGCTGTGCCCACGTTGACTTTTGGAATTCATTCACGATCACTCCTGTCTTGTGAACAGCACCAACATGTAGAATGCCGTTAGTAAAGTCAAAGGAAATGATCTTGGTGTGAAACACTGATCTTGCTTTTGCAGTGTTTGTCTTGACTGGTGTATATATTAGCATGCTGGCAGTCAAGAGAAGATACCCTCAGCTCCTAGAATCCAAGCCAGCAAGAAGAAACTGTAGAACATCAGCCAATGGACCGGGGATTCTGGAAGGTAGCTGTTCACCGAATATTGGTAATTTCTCCCACTGTTGAAAGGAACATTTGGTTTTCATGTTTTGTGCCAACAGCTTGAGGACTCCTAACCAATATCTGTACACTATTGTTTGGTGCCAATGTTAACCAAAAAAAATAGCAGTGTCTGCGCCAAGATAAAACACTGGATAAATAAAATAGTCTGAGCTGTCCAAGCACCAGGATCGAGCTCTTTCCATTTGATGTTACATAAGAACATAAAAACATAAGAAATAGGAGCAGGAGTAGGCCATCTAGCCCTTCGAGGCTGCCCCGCCATTCAATAAGATCATGGCTGATCTGTCATGGCTCAGCTCCACATTCCCGCCCTCTCCCCATAACCCTTAATCCCCTCGCTTATCAAAAACCCATCAACCCGCATCTTAAAAATATTTAGCGAGGCAGCCTCCATCACTTCAACGGGCAGAGAATTCCAGAGGTTCACCACCCTTTGAGTGAAGAAGTTCCTCCTCAACTCCGTTCTAAACCGCCCCCCCTCCTTTATCTTGAGGCTGTGCCCCCTAGTCCTACTGCCCTTTCTGAGCGGGAAGAGCCTCTCCACCTCTATCCTATCCATCCCTTTCATCATCTTATATGTCTCAATGAGATCTCCCCTCATTCTTCTAAACTCTAACGAGTACAAGCCTAGTTTATTCAGCCTCTCCTCATAGCTCAACCCCCCCAACTCCGGTGTCAGCCTAGTAAACCTCCTCTGCACTCCCTCCAAGGCCAATATATCCTTGCGTAAGTGCGGCGACCAAAACTGCACACAGTGCTCTAGCTGCGGCCTCAACAGTGCCCTGTACAGTCGCAGCAAGACCTCCCTACTTTTATATTCAATCCCCCTCGCTATGAAGGCCAGCATCCCATTCGCCTTCCTGACCACCTGCTGCACCTGCAGGCTGATTTTTTGCGACTCATGCACAAGGACCCCAAGGTCCCTCTGCACCGTCGCCTGCTGCAGTTTTTCGCCACGTAAATAGTAGTCCTTCCTACCATTATTCCTACCAAAGTTCCTACCAAATATTGCCAAGGGAAATGGTGAAACCAGAACAACTCTGACAAAGGGTTATCCAGACTTGAAATGTTAGCTCTATTCTTTCTCCAGAAATACTGTCAGGCCTGCTAAGATTTTCCAGCATTTTCCGTTTCTGTTTCAGATTCAGGCTTCTGCAGTAACTTGCTTTTATTTAACCAACATCGTTTGGGGCCAGTCCTTTTTCACGGGTTGTCATAAAGCTACCTGATAGTTGCCAGGTTACCATCTTTTGGACTCCACTCCGAAATTCCCATCAGGATTTATTCCCTCATCCCTCTTATTCCTAGTAACCTCCAAAGAAGAGGGGATGTTGAACTGTAAATCTGGGCCTGGCGTAAGGTCACCATGTCGCCTCCAGACTCCAGTGGGCCAGCAAGCCACATTTCTCACAGCCAGACCTCTTCAGACCCTCTCTACCTGAACCCGGATCTGGGAGATCCCAGGTTTGGGTAATTCACCGCGGGGAGGCACTAAATAGGGTTTGTTGATGAGGAGACTCCATATCGTTGGGAGAGGCTGACCCTCGGATATATTGCTGCAATAGTTAGACTGTTAGCCAGTGATAGCAGTTAATCACATGTGATGACGAATTGAATGACCACTGCAGCGACACATTGAACACAACACATGGACCGCAGGTACTGTTACACCGTGGCAAGAGGCCCTCCAGACGTAACAAGACTGTTATACTGGAACTGGAGAAGGCCATTCATTCTCTCCATTCTATTAAACAAGGAACAGCAAGGATATTTAATCACCTTCCAAACTTTAGAACATGTAAATGAGGAGCCAGCACAGTTCTCGGGAAATGAGGAAATAGAACCTGGTGCACAGCGACAGAAGGCTCAGTGAATTCAGCTCCTTGCAACTCCTATACATGGTCAGTAGGGAATTGAAAGCTGAATAAAGGTAAATAAATGTGGATGTTGGAATCTGAAACCAATAGAGAAAGTTCTGGATTATCTCAGCATGTCTAGCAGCCTCTGTAAGGAGAGAAAAGAGCCCAAATCACCCTTTGTGAAAGCCCTGAGAAAGGTTTGACAGACGGTCATCTGCAGCTGAGCCATCGTTTTGTTCTCTCTTGTTACAGATGCTGTCAGACCTTAGAAGATTTTCCAGCATTTTCTCTTTTGGAATTGCTTGGGGACCTGGCTAATCCATGTGAAGAGCAGAAATAAAATGCATAGTATTCAGCACTACTCATGCCAAATCAAAGAAGCTGTCTCTGTAAAAAGGAAATGAGATCTGGAATATATTCAGGCTTGGGCTGAGACGTGGGAAGTAACATTTGTGAACCACCAATGCCACACAATAACCATAGAACATAAAACATTACAGCGCAGAACAGGCCCTTCGGCCCACGATGTTGCGCCGACCAGTTACAAAAACAATGACCCACTAGCCTATACCAATCCCTTTTCGTCCATAAACCTATCCATAGATCTCTTAAACGCCCCCAAACTAGGCGCATTTACAACTGCAGCAGGCAGGGCATTCCAATCCCTCACCACCCGCTGGGTAAAGAACCTACCCCTGACATCCGTCCTGTAGCTACCCCCCCTTAATTTAAAGCCATGCCCCCTCGTGCTAGCTTTCTCCATCCGAGGAAAAAGGCTATCACTATCCACCCTATCTAAACCTCTAATCATCTTATATGTTTCAATAAGGTCCCCTCTTAGCCGCCTTCTTTCCAACGAAAACAACCCTAAATCCCTCAGTCTCTCCTCATAGGACCTCCCCACCATACCAGGCAACATCCTAGTAAACCTCCTCTGCACCCTCTCCAATGTCTCCACATCCTTCTTGTAATGTGGGGACCAGAACTGCACACAGTACTCCAAGTGCGGCCGCACCAGAGTAGTGTACAGTTGCAACATGACGCTGCGACTCCTAAATTCAATCCCCCTGCCAATAAACGCCAAGACACCGTACGCCTTCTTAACAACCTTATCTACTTGATTCCCAACTTTCAGGGATCTATGTACACATACACCTAGATCCCTCTGTTCATCCACACTATTCAAAGTCCTCCCGTTAGCCCTATACTCGACACATCTGTTGCTCCTACCAAAGTGAATTACCTCACACTTCTCCGCATTAAATTCCATCCGCCACCTCTCGGCCCAGCTCTGCAACCTATCTAAGTCTCCCTGCAGACTATGACACCCTTCCTCACAATCTACCACACCTCCGACTTTGGTGTCATCAGCAAATTTACTAATCCACCCAACTATACCCTCATCCAGATCATTAATAAAGATTACAAACAACAGTGGCCCCAAAACAGATCCCCGAGGCACACCACTCGTAACCGAACTCCATGATGAATATTTACCATCAACCACCACCCTCTGTCTCCTATCTGATAGCCAATTCCTGATCCAACTTCCTAGATTACCCACAATCCCATACATCTGCATTTTCTGCAGAAGCCTACCATGGTGAACCTTATCGAACGCCTTACTAAAATCCATATATACCACGTCAACTGCCTTGCCCCCATCCACCTCTTTGGTCACCTTCTCAAAAAACTCAATAAGGTTAGTAAGGCATGACCTACCCGCTACAAAACCATGCTGACTATTTCTAATCAATTCATTACACTCCAAATAACTATAAATCCTATCCCTAACAATTTTTTCTAAAACCTTGCCCACAACAGAAGTAAGACTCACCGGTCTATGATTCCCGGCAAAGTCTCTGTTCCCCTTCTTAAACAATGGGACAACATTCGCTATCCTCCAATCCTCCGGGACTACACCAGAGACCAATGACGACCTGAAGATCAGAGCCAGAGGCTCTGCAATCACCTCTCTAGCCTCCCAGAGAATCCTAGGGTAGATCCCATCCGGACCAGGGAATTATCTATTTTCAGCCCCTCAAGAATATCCAGCACATCCCCCTTATCAACCGTAATACTGTCAATTTTACACCCCTGCAACCCAATGTCCTCCTCAGCTATATTCATGTCCCCCTGCGTGAACACCGAAGAGAAATATTGGTTCAATGCTTCTCCAATCTCCTCCGGTTCCACACACAACTTCCCTCTGCTGTCTGTAACTGGCCCTAATCTTGCCCTGACCAACCTTCTGTTCCTGACATACCTATAGAACGCCTTAGGATTCTCCTTAATCCTATCAGCCAAAGTCTTCTCATGTCCTCTTTTAGCCCTTCTTAACTCACTCTTCAACTCCCTCCTAGCCAATCTAAAGCTATCTCCAACCATAGCGGATCTAACCACCACCCCCTGACATTTAATAGCGTTACCATTGCTAAATGGCCCACTGTCAATTTCCGGGGGGCTACCATTGACAGAAACTGAACTCGGCTGGTCATACAAATACTGTGGCTAACAGAACATGTCAAAGACTGGAATCCTGCGGCAACTAAAAGCAGTGCGCTTGATTGAACATCCATAAACATTCACTCACAAGAGCTCCAACGCACAGTAGCATCAACGTATATTATCTACAATGCACAGGGCAGTAACTCATTAATGCTGCTAACAGAACAGTTTCCAAACCCACAACCACTGTCACCTTGAAGGACACGAGCAGCAAACAACTAGGGATGGAATCACTTGGACATTTCATCCCAAGGAATTTGTGATCCTTTCTTGGATATATATCACCGTTCCTTTACTGATGTTCGGATAAAAAGAGAGACTCTTCCCCCCTGTTAAATACACATAGTTTCCATCTTGTTGTTTCCCTCATCATTTAACTTGTTCAGCAGCAATGACATTTCAAACATGGGCATCCTGGCCTGCGATGCAAACACAGACCCAATCTTGGTAATAAACATTGAATTCTCCGTCCAGATTACCTTCTAGGTTCTTGCCACCCACAGTGCTTCATCCAAATGCTGTTCAAGGTGGAGTCCTGATTGGGGAGAATTGGATGGAGATGGGGTACCTGGTAATCAGCAAGAGGTCACCACTTCTGCTGGGTTTGCCCGGTCAGTGAAACAGGACATAGCCTGCAATGATAGTGTCTGGGACGCTCTTTGTGAGCTGTGATTCAGTGAGCAAGATGACATCAGGCTTTGTGTTTCTTTATTATTCCGCGAGGCAATTCTCCAACTTCCTCACAAGCTCTCAGATATTAGTAAGGAGGACTTCTCAGGGTTAACAGGGCTGGATTTGCTGTTGCGATATCCAGGTCCTGTGGTGTGGCCGTGTGGACCATCCTGGTTTCCTTCTTTGAGATAGCCTCACCCTTTCACACAACTCAATAGCTTGCTCATCCAGTTCAGGGGCAGTATAAAGATAACAAGTTTGATTTGATTGCGGATTTACCTATGCACCTGGCCAGGCATGGGTGGCAGGTTCTACTCCCCAAAGAACATTAGTGAAATAGATGAGTTTTTAATAAAATAAATAATTGTTTGCTCTTCATCATCGGAATTAAAATTCCAGATTAATCACCTGCTATTGTGGGATTTGAATGTGGGCCGCATTTGTTTTTTTCCCGTGGATTGTCAGTCTTGGAATAGTTCCACTGTGCTCATCGAATCCTGCGTGGGGAAAGGGGGTTAAGTCAGAGACCTCCCTCCCCTTCTTTACAATGCTTCTGCTCTCCACATCCGCTGCTCCATTTCTCGCTCATATTCCATACAGAGCTGCAATTTAACTCAATTCCTCAGACCTTGTTAAGAATCGTTTCAACAATCCTTTGTCTTCCCTGAATGGATGCAGCAGCTCGCAAAATATTCTCTTGAAAAATATGTGTATCATCTCACTGACTTTCCAATAACAGAAGTCAGTCCAGCGCTCCTCGGCATCAAGTGAGATAGCTCAACAACTTTAATTAGCTTGAGAGAGTATCCCTCAGCTTGCTGAACACAGATTTTGCTGAGCATGACTAACACAGATATTCAGTGGAGAGTCTCAGCCCAAATTGTAACAACAAGCGCCAGCGCTGCTGAAACCCCTCATCAAACACGTAACATAAATCTAAAGACACCAGAAACAGAGACTGCAGTATTTCATACATTCTGCACTCTTTCAAATCAAAAGCAATGATTCCACAGACCCTAAATCGAACTCTGAGATACAAAGGGACGCAAATTAATTTTAAACTGATAATTGAAGAAAAACTTAAAGGGAGCGAGTCACAGAAACCTAGGAAGCAGAAATGTGATAAACTGGTGAACACATCCAAACACAATAAAGGCGACATTAAAATCGGGGTGCTGTTTAATTGACAGAAACAGCTTGTCGACTTGACTTTCAGGTCCTGCCTCACATTCCCCAACTAAAATGGATATAACAGGGAATTTCATTTGCCCAGCATGGGGAGATCTACAGACCTCACTAGAAGTGATAACATAAGAACATAAGAAATAGGAGCAGGAGTAGGCCATATAGCCCCTCGAAACTGCCCCGCCATTCAATAAGATCATGGCTGATCTGTCATGTCTCAGTTCCACATTCCCGCCCTCTCCCCATAACCCTTAATCCCCTTGCCTATCAAAAACCTATCAACTCGCGTCTTAAAAATATTGAGCGAGGCAGCCTCCACCAGCTCAACGGGCAGAGAATTCCAGAGATTCACCACCCTTTGAGTGAAGAAGTTCCTCCTCAACTCCGTTCTAAACCGCCCCCCACCCCTTTATCTTGAGGCTGTGCCCTCTAGTCCTACTGTCCTTTCTGAGCGGGAAGAGCCTCTCCACCTCTATCCTATCCATCCCATTCACCATCTTATATGTCCCAATGAGATCTCCCCTCATTCTTCTAAACTCTAACGAGTACAAGCCTAGTTTATTCAGACTCTCCTCATAGTTCAACCCCCTCAACTCCGGTATCAGCCTAGTAAACCTCCTCTGCACTCCCTCCAAGGCCAAAATATCCTTGCGTAAGTGCGGCGCCCAAAACTGCACACAGTACTCCAGCTGCGGCCTCAACAGTGCCCTATACAGTTGTAGCAAGACCTCCTTACTTTTATATTCAATCCCACTCGCTATGAAGGCCAGCATCACATTCGCCTTCCTGACCACCTGCTGCACCTGCAGGCTGGGTTTTTGCGACTCATGCACAAGGGCCCCGAGGTCCCTCTGCACCGTCGCATGCTGCAGTTTTTCGCCATGTAAGTAATAGTCCTTCCTACCATTATTCCTGCCAAAGTGGACAACCTCACATTTGCCAACATTAAATTCCATTTGCCAGTTCCTGGCCCATTCGCCCAGCCTATCTAGATCCTTCTGCAGACTCTCCACACCCTCCGCACAATTTGCCGGTCCACCAATCTTGGTGTCATCAGCAAATTTCGACACCCTACACTCGGTTCCCTCCTCCAGATCATCTATATAAATGGTAAATAGCTGAGGCCCCAGCACCGACCCCTGGGGCACTCCACTCGTCACCAACCGCCAATCCGAATAGCACCCATTGACCCCCACTCTCTGCCTCCTATTTGACAGCCAATCCCCTATCCACGCTAACATCCTACCCCCAACTCCTTGCCCCCGACCTTCTGTAATAACCTCTTGTGAGGTACCTTGTCAAACGCCTTCTGAAAATCAAGAAACACCACATCCACTGGCTCTCCTCTATCCACCACCCTAGACACATCCTCATAGAACTCCAATAAATTTATCAGACATGAATTCCCCTGAATGAAACTGTGCTGCGTCTGCTCTATCAAACAATGTCCACGTGGATCTTCAATGCATTTGTGCAACTTGATATCATATGAGAATGTTTGATATAATCACAAACTGTTAAAACGTGAACCAGAACAAAACTATTGGAAAAGTGGCAGAGAGTGGAAAAATCAGGCGGAGATATTCATAGAAGGATTTGATTAGGTGAGTGAAAAAGGTGCTCTGTCAGAACGGCTGCTGATAGGGGTCAGTGATCACAAGGAGAAGTGGTCAATAAAATCTGTTGACAGTTGGGATATGGTGTTAAAATCTAGGCCTGAAACTGCAAAGTGTTTATGGCGATTGCCTAGATTCCAGCTTTTAAATATATTTTTGGCACGGCTAAGCAGAATGTGTTTCACTCCAGGCATCATTCCAGTGACCCACGTGGACATTTGTTGCAAAACGAAGTGTACTTCAGAACACAGTTAGAACATTAAACAAAACATTTAGCACAACTTTTACCAGTTACCAGACTTAAACTTGCCACCTTATAGCTCCTAACAGCTAGCAATCTCTGCTATTACATGTTTAATGCCATCCCGCTGGCATGTGTCCTCCTTCAGACTTTGCATAGAGAATAAGTATGCTCATGTGATGCTGGATTTCCAGCTGTCAAACGCGCACTGGAATTGCCCCTTTGAATTTTGAATCAACTCTTCGTGGTTTCCCGACCCTGAAACTTTTTTTTTAAAGCCATCTCGACTGAGAAATTCAGAAATACGCTGCCTTCTTCCACGAGCTTCTGCCAAGAACTTAGAAACACTTCTGCACTGTCGGGTTCAATGATTCTATGAAAAATCTCTATATGCTCTGTGGAAAGAAAACCTGCCTCGAGGCATATCACCTGACCTGTCGATCACTCATCCAATCAAACTCCACTCAACAAACCACACAGGTCAATTGAAACACAGCAAACTGCATTTTTCCAGATCAAAAATAAACATTTAATCAATTATCCTGCCTCAGAAATTTGAAAGGAATGACATCACAGAAACACAGAAGAAAACAATTGTTGGGAATTTTTTTAAGCATCCTGCGGACACGGGTGATTAAATACATCTCTTAAAGACACAGGCATTCTCACAATGGGCACCAAAGTTTGGGATGAACTTTGATACTGCAACTTTGGAACTGAGTGGGATTCAGTCGAAAATTAGGATGTTTGAGTCTGCAATTAACATTGTGGTGAGCTAGGGGCCGATGTATTGGAGGTGACAGTAGATAGAATTAATAATGGAATGAATTTGAGGTCATCGTATTCGCAGAGATTATAATTAGTGCGAAAAAATCTAAGGTACAGAAATTAATTCCGTGGATACGGAGAAGAATTTGTGAGTAGAACTGAAGTCAATGTTTATGTTCCAAGTGCTTTAATAGCGAGAGAGTAACAATGAAACCGAGGTTGCAAATACTGAAGCTGAGTATAGATACTTAGTGAATAGCACAGTAGAAAAAGAGATAGTGAAATAACAACTGTCCTTAAATATTTAGCATTCTTTTGTAGAGTTAGTAACCGGATACAGAGATTAAAAATAAATCACCCCAACAATAAACTGCAGGCTACTTTTTTTTTAAAAAAAAGCAGCACAATTAAACAAGATTTCCCGAATGAATAATTGACAGAGAGACTTACCAGGTACACCAACAACAGCTAGAATTGGATAGTACCCTTTTTGAATAATAGCAAGTGCCCGTAGGATCCTGTATGCTAATGAATTCTCATCTATATCAAGAGAGAAAAGGCCCACATCAAAACTACTGGCTCGTGTTGTAACATTCCAATCCATTGTTGGCAGGTTCTGATCCTTTGTTGTAACATTCCAATCCATTGTTGGCAGGTTCTGATCCTTTGTTGTAACATTCCAATCCATTGTTGGCAGGTTCTGATCCTTTGTTGTAACATTCCAATCCACTGTTATCAGGTTCTGATCCTTTGTTGTAAGGTTGCAATCCATTGCTACCAGCCTCTGAGGTGTTGCTGGAACAATCCGATCTGTTGTCCACAGATTCTGATCCCTTCTCTCCTGCAGACACTGATCTCTGATAGCGTTACAGTTCATGTTCCTGCTGACACGATGTGATAAACCGTTGAAGAAATTCCCTTGTTACCAGAAGGGGAAACCCTCCAGTGACAGAATGAGAATCCATGGAAACAGCCGTTATTTAAGGTCAATGAATAAACAGCTGCAGTTAACCCCGGTTAATTAACGTTTTTTTTTTAAATATTGCAATACAATAAACATAGAAACTTCGAAACCAGAGACAGGATAGGCCATTTGGCCCTTTGAGCCTGCTTCACCAATGACTATGATATTACTGACCAACACATTCAATATCTTAATTCGCCATTCCCCAAAATCCCTTGATCCCTTTAGCTCAAAGGGTTATATCCATTTTTGTCTTGAAATCACACAAAGTTTTGACATCAACTATTTGATCTAGCAATGAATTCCACACGTGCATCACTTACTGGGTGAAGAAATGCCTGTTCATCTCAGTTGTAAAGAAAAATACACCTTACCCATGAACTACAGAGGTAGTCTCCCAAAATATCAGGGGTAAGGTGACAACTGGGGTGGAAAGGGCAAGAGAGGAAGACCAGAAAGCCTCAGAGGGAAGGAAGGGGGCTGGATGTGAGATAGTGGTGGGGGATGGGAGGATTAAAGGAATTGATAGGAAGATCTGTGGGCAAAAGTGGGACGCCAGGATGGTAGTCTGCCTCCCTGGAGTAGGGGTACAGGATGTTTTGGAGAGGATAGAGGGAATTTTGAAGGGCAAAGGGACCCAGGCTGATGTAGTTATACACATTGGACAGAAGGACGTAGGAAGGAAGAGCAGGGGGGATATACGTAGGCAGTTCAGGGAGTTGGGGGCCAGGCTGAAGTGCAGGGCCTCCGGGGTGGTGTTCTCTGGGCTGCTGCCAGTGCCCAGTAATAGCGGGGTAAGAATAATCAGATCCTACAGCTGAATAGGAGGATAGAGCTGGATAGAGGAGAGCCGGTCTTTCAGGATTTTCAGAAGGCGTTTGACAAGGTACCTCAAATGAGGTTATTGCAGAAGGTCAGGGGACAGGGAGTTGGGGGTAGGGTGTTAGCGTGGATAGAGGATTGGTTGTCAAATAGGAGGCAGAGAGTGGGGGTCAATGGGTGCTATTCGGATTGGCGGATGGTGACGACTGGAGTGCCTCAGAGGTCGGTGCTGGGGTCTCAGCTATTTACCATTTATATAGATGATCTGGAGGAGGGAACCGAGTGTAGGGTGTCGAAATTTGCTGATGACACCAAGATTGGGGGAACGGCAAATTGTGCGGAGGGTGTGGAGAGTCTGCAGAAGGATCTAGATAGGCTGGGCGAATGGACCAGGAAATGGCAAATGGAATTAAATGTTGGCAAGTGTGAGGTGGTCCACTTTGGTAGGAATAATGGTAGGAAGGACTATTACTTACGGGGCGAAAAACTGCAGCAGGCGACGGTGCAGAGGGACCTCGGGGTCCTTGTGCATGAGTCGCAAAAACCCAGCTTGCAGGTGCAGCAGGTGGTCAGGAAGGCAAATGGGATGCTGGCCTTCATAGCGAGGGGGATTGAATATAAAAGTAGGGAGGTCTTGCTGCAGCTGTATAGGGCATTGGTGAGGCCGCAGCTGGAGTACTTTGTGCAGTTTTGGGCGCCGCACCTGCGCAAAGATATTTTGGCTTTGGAGGGAGTGCAGAGGAGGTTTACTAGGCTGATACCGGAGTTGAGGGGGCTGAGCTATGAGGAGAGGCTGAATAAACTGGGCTTGTACTCGTTAGAGTTTAGAAGAATGAGGGGAGATCGCATTCAGACGTATAAGATGATGAATGGGATGGATAGGATAGAGGTGGAAAGACTCTTCCCGCTCAAAAAACACAGTAGGACTAGGGGGCACAGCCTCAAGATAAAGGGGGAGCGGTTTAGAACGGAGTTGAGGAGGAACTTCTTCACTCAAAGGGTGGTGAATCTCTGGAATTCTCTGCCCGTTGAAGTGGTGGACGCTGCCTCGCTAAATATTTTTAAGATGCGGGTTGATGGGTTCTTGATAAGAGAGGGGATTAAGGGTTATGGGGAGAGGGCGGGAAAGTGGAACTGAGCCACGACAGATCAGCCATGATCTTATTGAATGGCGGGGCAGGCTCGAAGGGCTAGATGGCCTACTCCTGCTCCTATTTATTATGTTCTTATTATGTTCTTATGTTCTTATGAATGCGTGGATGAAGGATTGGTGTAGGACAGAGGGTTTTAGTTTTGTTGACCATTGGGAAGTCTTTGTGAGGAAAGGGCACTTGCACAAGTGGGATGGGGAACATTTAAATGGGAAGGGCACAAATATTTTAGCTGGGAGGTTAGCTGGAGTGTTTCGGCAGGGTTTAAACTAATATGGAGGGGGCGTGGGGAGGAGACAGATAGCTCAGTAGGCACTGGGATTGGGAATGAGTTGGGTGACAGGGTAAGTCTGGACGACAGGAAAATCTCCTGGGAGAAGAAGGATCCGAGTGGGCCTGTAGGTCTTCAGTGCATCTGTTTTAATGCGAGGAGTGTGCTGGGTGAAACGGATGAACTTAAGGCCTTAATGCTCGCGAGGAATTTAGATGTGGTGGCAGTGACGGAGACGTGGTTAAAGGAAGGGCAGGACTGGCAGCTAAATATTCCCAGGCATAAGAGTTTCAGGCACGACAGAGGATGGTCGAAAAGAGGAGGGGGAGTGGCTCTGTTAGTTAGAGAGCACATCACACCAGTGCAGAGGGAGGATAATATAGAAGAGTTAGGAATGAGTCTCTGTGGGTGGAGTTGTGGAATAGGAAGGGAGTGATTACTATGCTGGGGGTGTACTCCAGACCACCCGACAGCCCGCGGGCAGTGGAAGAGGGTATATGTAGAGACATTTTGGACAAGTGTCGGAAGAACAGGGTTGTTTTATTGGAAATTTTATTCTCACTGTGGTGGATTGGAAGGTGCCTCAACCTGGGGGTTCGGACGGGGAGTAATTCATAAAATGTGCATTGAAAGGGTCCTTGGCGCAGTATGTAGATAGCCCGACTAGAGACGGGGCTATACTGGGTTTAGGTCGGGGTAATGAGCTGAGCCAGGTGGTTGAGTTTGCAGTAGGTGAACATGTGGCTAACAGTGACCACAACTCTGTCTACTTTATGATACTAATGGAAAAAGATGAGTGCTGCCCTAAGGGGAGTGCACTAAACTGGGGGAAGGCTAGATACAGCCAGGAGCTTAGGGCTTAGGCAGGAGCTTAGGGATACAGACTGGGATAGACTGTTGGAGGGCGAGTGGGCATGTGGACAAGTGGGCATTAGGCATGTGGGAGTCTTTCAACCGAAAACTGAAATGGTTGCAGGAAAGACATAAGAACATAAGAACATAAGAAATAGGAGCAGGAGTAGGCCATCTGGCCCCTCGAGCCTGCCTCGCCATTCAGTAAGATCATGGCTGATCTGTCGTGTCTCAGTTCCACATTCCCGCCCTCTCTCCATAACCCTTAATCCCCTCGCCTATCAAAAACCTATCAACCTGCGTCTTAAATATATTTAGCGAGGCAGCCTCCACCACTTCAACGGGCAGAGAATTCCAGAGATTCACCACCCTTTGAGTGAAGAAGTTCCTCCTCAACTCCGTTCTAAACTGTCCCCCCGCCCTTTATCTTGAGGCTGTGCCCTCTAGCCTTACTGTCCTTTCTGAGCAGGAAGAGCCTCTCCACCTCTATCCTATCCATCCCATTCATCATCTTATATGTCTCAATGAGATCTCCCCTCATTATTCTAAACTCTAACGAGTACAAGCCTAGTCTATTCAGACTCTCCTCATAGCTCACCCCCTCAACTCCGGTATCAGCCTAGTAAACCTCCTCTGCACTCCCTTCGAGGCCAAAATATCCTTGCGTAAGTGCGGCGACCAAAACTGCACACAGTACTCCAGCTGCGGCCTCAACAGTGCCCTATACAGTTGCAGCAAGACCTCCCTACTTTTATATTCAATCCCCCTCGCTATGTAGGCCAGCATCCCATTCACCTTCCTGACCACCTGCTGCACCTGCAGGCTGGGTTTTTGCGACTCATGCACAAGGGCCCCGAGGTCCCTCTGCACCGTCGCATGCTGCAGTTTTTCGCCATGTAAGTAATAGTCCTTCCTACCATTATTCCTGCCAAAGTGGACAGCCTCACATTTGCCAACATTAAATTCCATTTGCCAGTTCCTGGCCTATTCGCCCAGCCTATCTAGATCCTTCTGCAGACTCTCCACACCCTCTGCACAATTTGCCGGTCCACCAATCTTGGTGTCATCAGCAAATTTCGACACCATACACTCGGTTCCCTCTTCCAGATCATCTATATAAATGGTAAAAAGCTGAGGCCCCAGCACCGACCCCTGGGGCACTCCACTCGTCACCCACCGCCAATCCGAATAGCACCCATTGACCCCCCACTCTCTGCCTCTTATTTGACAGCCAATCCTCTATCCACGCTAACACCCTACCCCCAACTCCATGCCCCCTGACCTTCTGTAATAACCTCTTGTGAGGCACCTTGCCAAACGCCTTCTGAAAATCAAGAAACACCACATCCACTGGCTCTCCTCTATCCACCGCCCTAGACACATCCTCATAGAACTCCAATAAATTCGTCAGACACGACTTCCCCTTAACGAAACCGTGCTGCGTCTGCTCTATCAAACAATTCTCCTCAAGATGCTTCGCTATTTCCTCCTTGATGACGGATTCTAACATTTTACATACAACAGACGTTAAACTAGCCGGCCTATAATTCCCTGCCTTTTGCCTGCCACCCTTCTGAAACAAGACATGTGCCAGTTAAGAGGAAGGATGGGAAAGGTAGGATTAGGGTGGCGTGGATTACTCGAGATATTGAGGACTTGGTCAGGAAGAAACGAGAGGCGTGTGTTAGGTCTAAGCAACTGGGAATGGAGAGCCCGTTGGAGGAATACAGAGAGAGGAGGAGGGATCTCAAAAGGGGAGATAGGAGGGCTAAAAGGGGGCATGAAATGGCTTTGGCAGGCAGGATGAAGGAAAATCCAAAGGCGTTTCACTCCTATGTCAGGAACAAAAGGGTGGTTAGAGGAAAAATCGATCCTCTCAGGTACAGAGGAGGGGAATTGTGCTTAAAGTCCGATGGAATGGGGGAAATCCTGAATGAATATTTTGCGTCGGTATTCATGAAGGAGAGGGGCTTGATGTCTGGTACGGTCTTCGACGGAGCTGTAGACCATTTGAAGGAACTATCCATTATGAGGGAAGAAGTGTTAGGGTTTTCAGGTAGCATTGAAACTGATAGATCTCCTGGGCCTGATGGCATTTATCCTAGGCTGCTTCGGAGGCGAGAGATGACATTGCTGGGCCTCTGACACAAATCTTTCTCTCTTCTCTGGACACAAGTGAGGTCCGAGAAGACTGCAGGATGGCGAACGTGTTACCATTGTTTGAAAAGGGTAGGAGGGATAGCCCTGGTAACTATAGGGTGGTGAGTTTGACGTGAGTGGCAGGCAAGTTGATGGAGAGGATTCTAAGGAATAGGATGTATGAGCACTTAGAGCGTTGTGATCTGATTAGGGATACACAGCATGGCTTTGCAAAGGGGAGGTCTTGCTTTATGAATCTGGTAGTATGTTTTGAGGAGGTGACAAAAACGGTCGATGAAGGACGAGCCGTTGATGTCGTCGAAATGGATTTCAGTAAGGCGTTTGACAAAGTCCCTCATGGTAGGTTGGTTGAAAAGGTTAAGGCTCGTGGGATACAAGGACAGCTATCTAGATGGATTGAGAACTGGCTAGGTAACAGGGGAGAGAGTAGTAGTGGAAGGGTCCTTTATCTAGCTGGAGGTCTGTCACCAGTGGTGTGCCGCAGGGCTCAGTACTGGGACCTCTTCTATTCATAATATATAAATGACTTGAAAGAGAGCATAATTGGTGTGATCAGCAAGTTTGCAGATGACACAAAGATGGCAGGATTGGCAGACAGTGAGGAGGAGTGTCAGGCAACACAGCAGGATACATATAGGCTGGTATATTGGGCAGATAAATGGCAGATGGAATTTAACCCTGATAAATGCAAGGTGATGCATTTTGGAAGGAATAATGTAGAGTGGAGTTGTATGATAAAGAGTGGACCTATTAAGAGTATAGAAATGCAGAGCAACTTGGGAGTGCAAGTACACAAGTCTTTGAAGGTGGCAACACAGGAGGAGGAGGCTGCAAAGAAAGCTTTCGGTATGCTAACCTTTATAGGAAGGGTTACAGATTACAAGAGCTGGAGTCTAATGCTGCAGTTATATAGAACGTTGGTTAGACCGCATTTGGAGTACCATGTGCAGTTCTAGTCACCTTACTACCGGAAGGACTTGGAGGCTGTGGAGAGAGTGCAGAGGAGGTTTACCAAGATGGGAGGTTTATCATAAGAACATAAGAACATAAGAAATAGGAGCAGGAGTAGGCCATCTAGCCCCTCGAGCCTGCCCCGCCATTCAATAAGATCATGGCTGATCTGTCATGGCTCAGTTCCACATTCCCGCCCTCTCTCCATAACCCTTAATCCCCTTGCCTACCAAAAACCTATCAACCTGCGTCTTAAAAATATTTAGTGAGGCAGCCTCCACCACTTCAACGGGCAGAGAATTCCAGAGATTCACCACCCTTTGAGTGAAGAAGTTCCTCCTCAACTCCGTTCTAAACTGCCCCCCCCCCCCTTTATCTTGAGGCTGTGTCCTCTAGTCCTACTGTCCTTTCTGAGCAGCAAGAGCCTCTCCACCTCTATCCTATCCATCCCATTCATCATCTTATATGTCTCAATGAGATCTCCCCTCATTATTCTAAACTCTAACGGATACAAGCCTAGTTTATTCAGCCTCTCCTCATAGCTCAACCCCCTCAACTCCAGTATCAGCCTAGTAAGCCTCCTCTGCACGCCCTCCAAGGCCAAAATATCCTTGCGTAAGTGCGGCGACCAAAACTGCACACAGTACTCCAGCTGCGGCCTCAACAGTGCCCTATACAGTTGCAGCAAGACCTCCCTACTTTTATATTCAATCCCCCTCGCTATGAAGGCCAGCATCCCATTCGCCTTCCTGACCACCTGCTGCACCTGCAGGCTGGGTTTTTGCGACTCATGCACAAGGACCCCGAGGTCCCTCTGCACCGTCGCATGCTGCAGTTTTTCGCCACATAAGTAATAGTCCTTCCTACCATTATTCCTGCCAAAGTGGACAGCCTCACATTTGCCAACATTAAATTCCATTTGCCATTTCCTGGCCCATTCGCCCAGCCTATCTAGATCCTTCTGCAGACTCTCCACACCCTCCGCACAATTTGCCGGTCCACCAATCTTGGTGTCATCAGCAAATTTCGACACCATACATTTGGTTCCCTCCTCCAGATCATCTATATAAATGGTAAATAGCTGAGGCCCCAGCACCGACCCCTGGGGCACTCCACTAGTCACCAACCGCCAATCCGAATAGCACCTACTGACCCACACTCTCTGCCTCCTATTTGACAGCCAATCCTCAACTAGGATGGGAGGCTTGCCAGAATGCTGCCTGGTGTGGAAGGACTGAGTTATGAGGAAAGATTGGGTAAATTGGCGCTGTTTTCCTTCAAAAGACAGAGATTGAGGGGGGATCTTACGGAGGTGTTTCCAATAATGAAGGGTATAGATAAAGGAAACAGTGGCAGGTTTTTCCTAGATTGGAGACAAATGTCACGAGGGGCCATGGGCTTACGGTGAGGGGGTGAGGTATAATTTGGATGCTAGAGGGAGGTTTTTTCACACAGAGGGTCGTGGGGGTATGGAATGCACTGCCAAGTAAGGTGGTGGAGGCAGGCACGCTGGGCTTGTTTAAGGTTTACTTAGATAGACACATGAGCGACATGAGGATGGAGGGTTATAGGCGACAGTTTTAAATAAGGATCAGAGCCTCGGGATGTTCCTGGAAATCAACTGTTACATGTGTTGATCTTTTTCTCTTTTACTCCGCAGGTGTGTCGGTCCACCTTGTTGTCTAACGAGGGACATACGCACGGTGGGTGGTGTGTGGGCTGCTCTTGGATGTTTCGGTAGTAGCCTAGTACTTTGCGTCGTTTGTGTATGTTTAAAACTGGACCAGCAGATGGGCACCACGACAACTCAGTGACTATCACTGTTTGCTGTGCAGATACATGGATTTGGGCCAGTGTCTGTGGGAGTTTGCGCATTCTCCCCGTGCTTGCGTGGGTTTTCTCCGGGTGCTCCGGTTTCCTCCCACACCCCAAAGATGTGCTCTTAGGCTGGTTGGTGTAACAAATTGTCCCTAAATTATTCTCCCCTTAATCTGGTTTCCAATGTGGGTACCATAAGCATAGACATGGGTCAAGGGCGGATGAGGAAAAGCACAATGTTAAGATGGCGGAGCGGGCTCGTTGGGCCGAAGGGCCTGTTTCCCGTGCTGTGTTATTCTTTGTTCTATGATCGTTACCTGTTAAAGGCAGGTCAGTTACTTCAACGCGTTCTTTGTACACGTCAGTAACATTTCACTTTGGATTTGGAGAGGATGAGCATGAGAAGTTTCACTTCAGGTGTGGTTCAACTGGCCCACGAGTTTAATGAAGAATACTATTGAAATGTATAATGCGACAATTACCAAGAACTTGTCACAATTTTCAACAAGAAACGCAGCATCCACGATTATGTATAATTCTTACAGAAATATCTCTAACGTATTTCAACGAAAGCCAACATCCAATAGACAAATAAATGCATTTTGGTTCATGCCCACGTGTTACAGGAATCCCACCTCCTGGACTGAATGCTGAAAATCCATTGTGAAGAATCTCAGAAGAAGTTGAGGGGCATCTGTTTTCCAAAATCCAGCTTCCTTAAGGCAAGATCGCAATAAACCTGTTCTTCAGCCCACTGATCGTAGTTTCAGAACCAAACAAACAGAAGAACAGCGAAAAGAGGCTGCTTCTTAGATTGTAGCTGAACAGTTTATAATAAAAAAAAGTCCAAACCAAACCAAACGCCGAAAGGATAACAATGCGAGTCATATGACTGCCACAAACGAAACGGAAAGCCCTGTTACATGACTGCAACAGCGTAGCTCCATCCAGCCATAGCATTGTGGAGCTGTAGCTGCATGTTTAAAAAATAACTTGCTTTAAGGTACATGCACATGACCTACCAATGGCAACTTCATGTCAAATCAATTGCAATGAAATCAAAACTCAAGGCCGGGGAAAAAGAGAAAGAGAGCGGGAGACCAAGGCCAAGAAAGATGCTGGGAAACTCAATGAGCAAGGACCGCAAAGAAACTTAGGAGCAAATCGTGCAAACATGGAGTGACAGTGAGGTTGAAATGCAGAGACACCATAAGAGGTTGAGCTGCCCTACTACAGAAATGTCAGACAGAAATAGCATGGACACATATCGTGGTTCTATATCAACAAATCACGTCATGTTTGGCAGATCCGATTTTGGAGCGGTGGAAGCATACTCTTTGCCCCTTGTGAACTCTAAATCTTTAGAAGATGTCACGTTTTGCCCAGTAGCACAGTGATTACTCCTGCTGCCTTGCAGTGCCAAGGACCTGGGCTAGTTTCCCAGCTTGGGTCACTGCTGGTGTGGTGTTTGCACGTTCTCCCCATGTCTCCATCGGTTTCCTCCGGATGTTCCAGTTTCCTCCCACAGCCTGAAAGAAGTAGTGGTGCGGTGCCCTGGCCATATTAAATTCTCCCACCCGAACAGGCGCCACTTCATTGCAGTAATGTTCGCCGACTGCGACACTAATAAATGAACTTCACTTTAAAAAAAATCAGAGTCTAAATCCAACCCAATCTTCACAGACATCATGCTAACGTTACTGCCACATCCGAATTTACCTTTCCCCTATCTACTTGAAAACCAGTTAAAAACAAAACGAGACTCCAATCCTATGACAGCACGCAAATATTTCAGGAATATTTAAGAAGTATGACTAATCCCTCCAACACTTTTTCCCCCAACAATTAAAATATTTCTGATCCATACGAAGGGAATGATATGAATAAAGCAAGTCGCCGTTTCAGTCGGGAACATGAAATACAGCAGAAACCATTGCTTGAATTTGTGGAAAGGGAAACACGGTTCAGGTGCCAGAACTCATGTAAAATGTTTCAATTAATCTTACCTTTGAATAACTTTGTTTGTTTAGTGACTGTAAATAATTTCAGTCTCTGTGGGTAGTATCTGTGTCTCTGGATGGTTCCCCCTTTTCATTATAAAGGGATTGTGTTCAGTGTGTTATAGCACAGTGTCAGGGGGTGGAATCAACACTGATATTTACATGAATTAGAGAGTCTACAAATGGCGAAGAGAGTGATGAAATTCTGAGAAAAGCGATTGGAGTGATAGAGCAATAAATCACAACCTAAGAAGAAAATAGATGGACATTTTGCAGCAATGGATCAGAATCTGACAACAATCGACTGGCACGATGCATCACCGGGCAGGAGTTTATCGTGGGCACTCTCCATGTTGTCTGGAAATAATGACTGGTTGCCATTTTATTGGAGGATCAAGTATATACTTCAGGTTATTCAGGCTGGTTACTATCCCATTCTGGCTATCGTTGGCATCCCCTGTAAGTCTATCCACCAGCTGCTAATTCTGTCGTTATTCATTTTGCATTGCATTGCTGTTCTTTACATATAAATGTTGCAATCGGCGCCTGCAGCCATCGCAAATTCCTTCCCATGTCCATCCATTCCGGCTCCACCCTGACTAAGATACTTGGCTAAACCAGAATTACAAAATCTGTGCTCCTTTTTCAGGTGGCATGGTAGCAAAGTGGCTAGCACTGCTGCCTCACAGCACCAAGTGTATTGGTACGATTCCCGGCTTGGGTCACTATTTATGTGGAATTTGCGCTTCCGCCTCGTGTCTGTGTGGGTTTCCTCCGGATGTTCCGGTTTCCTCCCACATTCTGAAAAGCAGCTGGTAAGGTGCATTGACCCAAACAGGCGCCAAAGTGTGGCGACGACGGAAACTTTGCAATAACTTCATAGCAGTGTTAGTGTAAGCCTTACTTATCATAGAATCATAGAATTCCTACAGTGCAGAACGAGGCCATTCGGCCTATCGAGTCTGCACCAAACACAATCCCCCCGGGGTCTTACCCTCAACTTGCATATATTTTAGCATGGCCAATCCACCTCACAATCTTTGGGCTTGTGATTGATAAAAAAGCTTTACTTTTAATATGAGATCCATGTCCTCTTCCTCTCCAATCATGTCCACTGCCATCCTCATCACAGTACTCACTCAGCCGAATTGTTTTATTAAGCCTCGCCTGTGTCGCTGATCCATCTGAAACCGCCTGTCAAAAAATAAATCTCCTGTCCGCGTTCTCAGTTGCCAGTCTTCATTAAACTAACATCATACAAAATTCTGCTGTCAATATTCAACTCACGCCGAAACATCTGCAGTTATGACCTTGTCCTTGGTGGTCTACATGTTGCTGAATGTGAGTTCACATTCTCTTGTGTTCCACTCTCGCCGTAGAATATCCCGTCAACTCAGTCGCATTTGCGTGCCCATCATGGTGGCACTGTGGCACAGTAGCTAGCACTGCTTCCTATCATAGTGTCAAGGACCCGGGTTTGATTCCGGCCTTGGGCCACTGTCTGTGTGGAGTTTGCACATTCTCCCCGTGAACGCGTGGTTTTGTTCCGGGTGCTCTTGTTTCCTTCCGCAGTTCAGAGATATGTGGGTTATGTGAATCGGCCTTGCTAAATTGCACCTTATTGCCAAAGATGTGTAGATTACGTGGATTGACCATGCAAAATTGTCCCGTAGAGTCCAAAGATCTGCAGGTTAGGTGGACTGGCCATGTTAAGTTGTCCTTAGTATCCAAAGATGTGCGGGTTGGTATATTAATATGTCCTTGTATCATTGGATTCGTAAGGAGATATATGGGCTTACTGGAATACAGTCGGGGTTGGATTGTGGTCAGTGCGGACTCAATGGCCAAATGGCCTCTTTCTGCACTGTAGGATTTTATGATTTGATGATTTCCACAGATCATTTCAAATCATTTCCCATCAAGCTTCAACAATTTCAATATCTTATGTCTCTGTGGATGTCTTGCTTATCTCTCCAGTGGCATGTGGTACTCCAATAAAGTAAAATGGTCCAACAAGGTCAACACTTCATTTATGATCCACATAGGAACGAGGCATGATGGCACATTACAGGATGGTTATTGCAGAAGCTGTGGATGTTTTTTTTTTCCCCAGGGACTGGGTTTTGAGCTGCTGAAAATATTCAGGCAGTGTATTATTTAGATTGAAACAACTCTGACCATGGCGTGGCGACGGGATTTTGAGTCTATCACATTAACAACAAATAGAGAAGCGCTGCAAGCTGTAGAAATTCCGGAAAGATAAATTGGGTGGGTGCTGGGCACGGGGTTGTTCCATTCTCTATAAACGCTTGCCTTTCGGAACACACTACACAAACATACACCGGGCACAGGGGCAGAATTTTTGTTGGCATTGACTGAATCAAAGGTTGTCACACAGCTTCATCAGCTCGTGCAACGAGAACTCATTGCAGTGTAAACCGAAACTGTCATTTCCCATAAGATCAAAGATTCACTGGGCATTATATAATGCATCCATGCTCTTCCAGACAAAACTGAGCGGCGTATCAGTCATCCCCCAGCATGGGGAGATGATGGCTCCATAGTATTATCGTTAGCCTGTTAATCCAGACACTCAGCTAATGATCTGTGTGATCCGGTTTCGAATCTCGCCATGGCAGATGATAGAATTTAATTTCAATTAAAACTATGTGGAATTGAGGATCTCCTGATGACCGTGAAACCATCGTCGATTGTTGTAAAAACAAACAGCTGGTTCACTAATGTCCTGTAGGAAAGGAAATCTGCTGTACTTACCTAGCCTGGCCTGCCTGTGACTCCTGATTCACACATCAATATGCTAACTCTCTACCGCCCTCCAGGGGCAACTAGGGAGGAGCAAACAATGCTGGCCGAGTTAGCGACACCGGTGTGTCACGAATAAATGAGATAGAGACACATGAAACCTTAACTAGTTGCTGGCTACTCAGCGATATCATACGACATGAATGAAAGGAAATGTTAACCAACCCTGTGTGCTCCTGGTGACGGCGACCACCTACGCCTCACGAGGTGACTACATCCTCTTCTCCTTCAACAAGCGGAAAGAATTTGTGAGGTCACCTGATTTTCCAAGGATAGTGGCACGGTGTGCATGTCTCGCTTGGCTTGCATACGGCTGTGTCCCGTTGTTCCACACAATCCCTTCGAAACAGGATCTGGGTAGAATGTCGTCCTTCTATAACAAGCTCCAGATGATTTGTGTGCTCATATACACTTCCTAAAAAATGAAGAAAGTCAACTCCCTCCTGCTACGACCACTGGAATGTTTCCGATAGACTGAATATTCTGCTTCTGATATTGTTAAAAGTGTGGAGGAGATATTTGGCCTGTTGCTGACACTTGGAGAAATGTTGTACAGGCAGAGGGGGCTGTTGAATCTGTACCAATGCGAGAGGTTTGACTGATTGTCCATCTCCTGTTCTCATGTAGCAGACCCGAGGCATTCTACACATTTAAGGGAATGCTAATGAGCTCATGGAAATGCAATGGGGTGCGAATCCCTCAGAAGTTTCATTCTTCTCTCTCTCAAAATTTGAATATTTTGCCGAGAATTAAATCCACACAAAGAGGATTGCTTGAGGTTTCTGTCACACTTAATCGTCCGCTGATGCTGGCGTAGCTATGTTATGCCCAAAGGGGCACAATGGTTAGCACTGCTGCCTGACAGCACCAAAGACCCAGTTTCGATTCCTGGCGTTATCACGGTCTGTGCAGAGTGTGCACATTCTGTCTGTGTGTGCGTGGATTTCCACCAGTTGCTCCGGATTCCTCCCACAGTCCGAAAGACGTGCTGGTTAGGTGCATCGGCCAGGCTAAATTCTCCCGCTGAGTACCCAAACAGGTGCCACAGTGTGGCGACTCAGGTATTTTCAACAGAACTTCAATGCAGTGCGAATGTAAGCCTACTTGTGACGCTAAGAAAACATGAAATTTAAACTTAAGTTCATTCACGAGAAATATTGCGTTACTTGTGAGCGGATGAGAATGCATCTTTTCACTTGCCTCCTACATCCAGTTTGCAACTCGTCCTGGGAATAGAGGAGTTACTGAGTCTAAGCTACCATACTTAACTGCTAGAAACTGGACTCCGAATCGTCGTGTTGTATTTTATACACGTGTATCTGCATGGAGACCAAGGGGGTGAAGGACTTCCCTTCCACCCGCACTTTAGTGTAAAAGTTAATCTTTCACCTCACTTTTTCAGTTCTGCTTGTATCACGTCATACACACGTTGTACATTTGTGCCAGGCAAGTGCCAGACAAAGACAATCTGCACCAAAAAGAATATCTAACCATCGTCATTCAATGGAATAAAGATTGCTGAATCCCCCGTTATCAAGATGCACAGGATACCATTGAAATAAAACCTCATTGGACAAGCCATATGCAAATATGGCCAACAAAACAAATAAAGGGGTATTTCAGGTCCTGGTAGAAATCATGAGGGGCATAGATCAGTTACATCAACAATGCATTTTCTCAAAGGTAGGGAAATCTAAAACCAGAAGTCATAAATTTAAAGTGAGAAAAGACTGCAGAAGGTTTTTTTTTCACAGCTATATGTTAGTCTCTCAACTGTGTACAGATCTTGTCAGGTTATCGCACAAAGGACGTTATTAAATTAGAACAAGTGCAGAAAAAGATTGATGAGGATGCTAGGGGAACTTGCTGGTTTGAGTTATAAGGAGGGACTGGATAGACTGGGTTTCGTTTCTGTTGAGCGTAGGAGGCTTAGATGTGATCGTATAAAAGTCTATAACATAATAAGGGCAGAGGCCAGCTAGATAGACAAGATTTTTTTCCAAAGGTATGGAGGTCTAAAACGAAAGGGCATACGTTTAAGGTAAGAGGGGAGAGAAGCAAAATGGCCTGAAGTGGCATTTTTTTTAACACAGATTATCAGGAGCAAGCGGCCATAGAAATGAAGTGGAGGTGTGTAAAAATGTGTCTTTTAAAAAGTGTTTCGGCATTTACTTGAGTAAGATGGATATAGAGGAATATGTGGCAAATGCCAGTAATTGGGACTAGCTTAGTGGTTACAAATGGGGTGGCATGTACAAGATGGGCCAAAGGTCCTATTTCCATGTTGTGAATGTCATGAGCCTATGTATCATTTCAAATTATTTCAGTATGTCACCGGATGCCTGAGCACATTGAACATCTCAAATACTCATTGATTAATCAGACATTTCCCCAGCCAGGTCTTCAGATATTTAACTGCATGCATTATGTTTCATTTCCTCATAGTTATCTCACTGACGATTGTGGTGCTGTCTCAGAAACAATGTGGTCTCTCTAATTGTGTCACTCGTTACCTGGTGGCCATGGCAGTGGCAGACTTACTCGTCATTATATTGGACTTGATATTGAGGCAAATTCCAATTGTTTTCCATGAACAGTTTTACTTTGTGTGGTCTCTCACCGTGTGCAACATACACGCTGTCCTGCTTTACGCAGCCACGGACTGTTCTGTCTGGTTCACGGTCACATTCACATTTGATCGATTTGTAGCTATTTGCACCCAGAGACTCAAAGGTAAATATTGCACCAAGAGAACAGCAGCAGTGGTTCTAACAACAGTAACTGTGCTGAGCTTCTTGAAGAATATTTCCTGGTATTTCATGTTGCTGGGTGATTACTATGGGGGGAATGACCCCTGGTTTTGTAGTATTTATGTTGATGTTATGTTCTCACTGGTCTGGGGAGCAATTGTATTTGCCCACAACATTCTGAATCCATGTATCCCATTCATTGTGATTCTGATACTCAACGTTTTGACTGTTTCTCACATTATAGTCACCAGCAGAGCCCGCAGGAGACTCCGTTCTCATGGCCATGGGGAGAGTGCCCAAGACCCAGAGCTGGACAGTCGAAGAAAATCTATCACTCTGCTCTTTGTTATCTCAGCCAATTTCATTGTGCTTTGGTCATTGTATACGTTTCATTCTATTTGGAGACGGATGTGGTATATGAACTATAAGGATTTCTATGTACCTTATTGTGTGATGGAATTGGGTTTCATGCTCCAGATACTGAGTTGTTGCACAAACACTATTATTTATGCAGTGACACAGACGAGGTTCAGAGAGCAGTTGAAAAACGCGCTGAAGTATCCCTTCATTCTAATTCTTCAATACTTTAAATTGTGAGAAAAAATCAGTTTTTTTTCCCAGAATTTTGTTCTTTTGAAAAAGTACAGAGGAGTTGGATGAAATGGTCAGAGATCTGAGCTGAGGTATCACTCTCCAGTAACGTTTTCCTTTCATCAATTGCTATTTGGAAATTTAGAATCACCTGCTCTCAGTGAACACATATTTCACCAGATAATATTGTTTTACTCACATTGACTGGTCAGCCCATCGATGATTCTTCCCCCTTGCACAGATTACACAGGGATCAAGGATTCACAGTTCCATTTGTAACACTATTTACTATGAGTCATATAAAAAATCTTAATGGAACTCTCTTCCTGCCACCCGTAGCTCATGCTTGGCTGACAAAGTGAATTGCATTCATTGGTTCCTCATTTTTGCTGAATTTCCGAGCCCTTAATATATCTTTAAACTTCTGCAGCCATCGAGCAAAAGCAGCTTTGTAACATTTGAGATATTGGTCGCCAGAAAGTGCATTGTTCCATCAAGACTATCCATTTAACATGCCATTGCCCCAGTGCTGACCAAATGTATGACGGTTGTTAGAGCAATCTATTTGTTTTACTTACTAAGGAAGGAAATCTGCCGTCCTTACCTAGTCTGGCCTACACGTTACTCAGGAGCAACAGCAATGTGCTGGTCTCTCAGCTGTGGACAGTTCCGGTCACTCTATTCTACAAATGGCATTATTAAACAAGAAAGAGTGCAATAAAGATTTACTAGGATGCTACCAGCACTTGATGGTTTGAGATTTAAGGAGAGGTTGAATAGACTGGGAGTGTAGGAGACTTAAGTGCGGTCTTATGGAGGTCTATGAGGTAATGTGGGGCACAGATCATCTACATATTCAACAACTTTTCCCCAAGATGGGGGAGTATAAAACTAGATGCCATAGGTTTCAGGTGAGAGGGGAGGTACAAAATGGTCCAGAGGGACAATCGTTCACACAGAGAGTGATCAGTGTCTAGAACAAACTGCCAGAGGTAGTAGAAGAAACGGGTGCATTCTGCCTTTTAAAAACATTTAGACAGCTACTTCGGTGAGATTGCAGCAGAGAGATATAGGCCAAACAAGGGAAATTAGGACTGGCTTAACTGTGAACAAAAATGGGGACATGGTGGACAGAGTTACCTTCGTCGTCCAGTACTTCCCCGGAGCGGAGAAGCTACGACGACTTCTCCGGAGTCTTCAGCATATCATTGATGAAGACGAACATCTCGCCAGGGCCATCCCCACACCCCCACTTCTTGCCTTCAGACAACTGCACAACCTCAAACAGACCATTATCTGCAGCAAATTACCCAGTTTTCAGGACAAAAGGACTTCAAAGGAGTTGGATGAAATGGTCAGAGATCTGAGCTGAGGTATCACTCTCCAGTAACATTTTCCTTTCATCAATTGCTATTTGGAAATTTAGTATCACCTGCTCTCAGTGAACACATATTTCACCAGATAATATTGTTCTACTCACATTGACTGGTCAGCCCATCGATGATTCTTCCCCCTTGCAGAGATTGCACAGGGACCAAGGATTCACAGTTCCATATGGGTCATATAAAAAATCTAAATGGAATACCACACAACCCTGCCACAGCAATCTCTGCAAGACATGCCGGATCATCGACATGGATACCATCATCACACGTGAGAATACCATCCACCAGGTACACGGTAAATACTCTTGCAACTCGGTCAACATTGTCTACCTGATACGCTGCAAGAAAGGATGTCCCGAAGCATGGTACATTGGGGAGACCATGCAGACGCTACGACAACGGATGAATGAACATCGCTCGAGAATCACCAGGCAAGACTGTTCCCTTCCTGTTGGCGAACACTTCAGTGGTCACGGGCATTCGGCCTCTGACCTTCGGGTAAGCATTCTCCAAGGCGGCCTTCACGACACATGACAGCGCAGAGTCGCTGAGCAGAGACTGATAGCCAAGTTCCACACACATGAGGACGGTCTCAACAGGGATCTTGGGTTCATGTCACACTATCGGTAACCCCCGTGACTTGCCTGGGTTTGCTAAACCTCACTTACTGTACTGTCTGGAGAGAATACACATCTCTTTAACCTTGGCTTAATGCTCCTTCCACTCACATTGTTGACCACTCTAGGGCTTGAATAGTAGGTTAGGTGTAAAGATTTACATTCTAATCAGTAATCTGTAAACTGTCTGTGCTGTTGTATGCTCTGTCTGAGGCCAGAACTCTCCATTGGCCTGACGAAGGGACAAACTCCGAAAGCTTGCGAGTTTACTATCAAATAAATCGGTTGGACTTAAACCTGGTGTTGTCAGACTTCTTACTGTGTTTACCCCAGTCCAACGCCGGCATCTCCACATCAACCAAAATGGACGCATGTTGGACTGAAAAGCCTGTTTCCATGCTGTGAAGCCCTATGGCTCTATAGCTCTATGAATGCCTTCAAACAACTAGGAAATGACAATAAATTCTGTCCAGCAGCGACATCAGTGCACCACGAAAGAAAGAAAAAACTGTGAGCTCTAGCCTTAGAACTTACAATTGGGTGTGATTTTCTCACCACGCTCACCTCAAAGCCGGAAAAATCTGCCCAGTTCAAAGGAGCTTTGCGTGGTCTGTGTCCCAAGCACCACTGTTCCAATGTTGACATGTGTTCCTGCAGAAGTGTTCAGACTCTGATCGGACCGTATAACCTTGTTGTAAGCTCTGATTCTGCAGCACTCCAACGTTTTGCTCATACCACAATGCTTCTGTACTGAACAACAGCTAGGTCAGCAATCTCAGGCAGGGTGCACTGACAAAAATACATCTCTCTCTCAGTTAGAAACCTCAAAGGGAACAGGACGAGCTTAGTGTTGTCCATCCGATAGTGTCAGCGAGTTGACTGAGAAAGCGTAATTATTGGTTATAGAGCCGTCATTAGCATACGGAAAAGGCATACCCTCAAAGACAATGCAGAATTGGGAGCTATTCTTGATAGAGACTTGCTGAGCTGCATCGTCACGTCTCATTGGGGCACACAATGCTTGCGCCTTTTAATGCATGAACATTATTCATTATAGAGACGTGTCCTTCGTAGAAGGATGAGATGAAGTTGACCTATCATTCACTGTCATCAAACTTCTAGACAGTAAATTTCTCTTTATTATGAATTAAAATTCAAGCCGTGAGCCTCACATCTGTTGTGGGTAAGTTGTTAGAACATGTACAGAGAGTTAGGATCTCCACGCATTTAGAGAGGCAAGGGTAGATGAGGCACAATCAACATGAATCTGTGAGTCGAAAGTCAAGTTTCACAATTTTTGTAAGTTTTTTCAAGAGTCACCTAAGACGATAGATGAGGACAGTCCTGTTTCTTGTTGCTGTTGTCTACCTGGACTTTAGAAAGGCCTTTGACAAACATGTTAGGTTGACGTATGAGTTTAAATTTGACGGGATCCAGGGTGAGGTCACTAAATGGATACGATATTGGCTTGATTACAGAAGACAGAGGGTAGTTGCAGACATTTTTTCAAACCGGGTGTCTGCGACCAATGACGAGTCTCAGGGACTGGTGCTGGGTCCACTGTTATTTTTATTGAAGTTAATGATTTGAATGATAATTGTTTCCTCCCACACCCCAAAGATGTGCTCTTAGGCTGATTGGTATACCAAATTGACACTATTCTCCCCTGAATCTGGCTAAATTAGGGGTTCCACTCACATACACACAGGGCAGGGTAGGTGTAGGAGGATGCGGCGGTGCGGGTTCGTTGGGCCGAAGGGCCTGTTTCCCATGCTGGGTTGTTCTTTGTTCTTTGAGACATGATTTGTACGTTTGTAGATGACACCAAGATTGGTGGCATAGTGGATAATGAAGAAGGTTATCTCTGATTGCAGTGTGATCTTAAGCAAATAGGTCATTGGTCTGACAGACTACAGAGTTTACTTTAGATAAATGCAAAGTGATGCATTTTATTAGATCGAAGCAGGGCAGGACTTGATCAGTTAATGGTAGAACTTTGGGCAGAGTTATAGAACAAAGAAATCCAGGGGCACAGTCTCATCGCACCTTGAAATTGGAGTCACCAGTGAACAGAATGGTGATGAAGGCATTTGGCATGTTTGATTTCATTGATCGGAACATGAACACTGGAGTCGGGGCATCTTGTTGACGTTCTACAAGACATTGATAAGGAGACAGTTGAAATAATGTGCACAATTATTGTCACGCTATTATCAAAATGATATTATCAAACTAGAAAGATTGCAGAAACGATGTACTAAGATGCTACCATAACCTGATGCTTTGCGTTATAATGAGAGGTTGGACAGACTAAAACTTCTTCCTCTGGAGCATCGGTGCCCCATATGCAGATCAAAAAGTGACAAAACGATAAGTTAGCCTGAGCACCCCTGATACGGGGTGGCACTGTGGCACAATGGTTATCACTGCTCCCTCACAGTGCCAGGGATCCAGGTTCGACTCCCAGCCTCGAGTCACTGTCTGAAGTCTGCACGTTCTCCCCATGTCTGCGTGTGTTTCCTCTGGTTTCCTCTGGATTCCTCCAACAGCCCAAAAATGTGCATGTTAGGTTGAGTTGGCACGCTGAGCTGACCCTTCATTTTCAGGGGGATTAAGAACAAAAGAACATAAGAAATAGGAGCAGGAGTAGGCCATCCAGCCCTTCGAGCCTGCCCCGCCATTCAATAAGATCATGGCGGATCTGTCGCTGCTCAGTTCCACATTCCCGCCCTCTCCCCATAACCCTTAATCCCCTCTCTTATCAAAAACCCATCAACCCGCATCTTAAAAATATTTAGCGAGGCAGCCTCCACCACCTCAACGGGCAGAGAATTCCAGAGATTCACCACCCTTTGAGTGAAGAAGTTCCTCCTCAACTCTGTTCTAAACCGCCCCCCTTTATCATGAGGCTGTGCCCCCTAGTCCTACTGTCTTTTTTGAGCGGGAAGATTCTTTCCACCTCTATCCTATCCATCCCATTCATCATCTTATACGTCTCAATGAGATCTCCCCTCATTCTTCTAAACTCTAACGAGTACAAGCCCAGTTTATTCAGCCTCTCCTCATAGCTCAACCCCCTCAACTCCGGTATCAGCCTAGTAAACCTCCTCTGCACTCCCTCCAAGGCCAAGATATCTTTGCGCAGGTGCGGCGCCCAAAACTGCACACAGTACTCCAGCTGCGGCCTCACCAATGCCCTATACAGCTGCAGCAAGACCTTCTTACTTTTATATTCAATCCCCCTCGCTATGAAGGCCAGCATCCCATTCGCCTTCCTGACCACCTGCTGCACCTGCAAGTTGGGTTTTTGCGACTCATGCACAAGGACCCCGAGGTCCCTCTGCACCGTCGCCTGCTGCAGTTTTTCGCCCCGTATGTAATAGTCCTTCCTACCATTCTTCCTACCAAAGTGGACAACCTCACACTTGCCAACATTAAATTCCATTTGCCATTCCCTGGCCCATTCGCCCAGCCTATCTAGATCCTTCTGTAGACTTTCCACACCCTCTGCACAATTTGCCGTTCCCCCAATCTTGGTGTCATCAGCAAATTTTGACACTCTACACTCGGTTCCCTCCTCCAGATCATCTATATAAATGGTAAAAAGCTGAGGCCCCAGCACCGACCCCTGAGGCACTCCACTAGTCACCATCCGCCAATCCAAATAGCACCCGTTGACCCCCTCTCTCTGCCTCCTATTTGACAACCAATCCTCTATCCACGCTAACACCCTACCCCCAACTCCATGTCCCTCGACCTTCTGCAATAACCTCTTGTGAGGTACTTTGTCAAACGTCTTCTGAAAATCTAGAAAGACCACATCCACTGGCTCTCCTCTATCCACCGCCCTAGACACATCCTCATAGAACTCCAGTAAATTTGTCAGACACGACTTCCCTTTAATGAAACCGTTCTGCGTCTGCTCTATCAAGCAGTTCCCTTCAAGATGCCTCGCAGTTTCCTCCTTAATGACAGATTCTAACATTTTACCTACCACAGACGTTAAACTAACCGGCCTATAATTCCCCGCCTTTTGCCTGGCACCCTTCTTAAACAACGGTGTAACATTAGCCGTTTTCCAATCTTCCGGCACTTCCCCGGAATCCAGCGACGTCTGGAAAATAACCACCAAGGCATCCACTATCACCTCCGCCATTTCTTTCAGAACCCTCGGATGCATTCCATCCGGTCCTGGGGACTTGTCCACAATCAGCCCCTCCAGTCTGTCGAGCACTGCCTCTCTAGTAACAGTAATGTCATTAACACCTTCCAGTCCTACCGCCTTTCCATTGCTAACACCCGGCAAATTATTCACGTCCTCCTCCGTGAAGACAGAAACAAAAAAGTTATTCAATACCTTAGCCATATCCCCATCCCCTACCAGTAGCTCCCCTTTCTCATCCTCTAAAGGACCAACATTCACCCTAGCCAGCCTCTTCCTTTTTATATATTTATAAAAACTCTTGCTATCCTTTTTTATATTAAGCGCTAGCCCAGCTTCATAGTTTCTCCTACCCTTCTTTATCAACTTCTTTGTCAATCTTTGTTGACATTTAAACCTCTCCCAATCCTCTTCTCGCCCACGACTCTTAGCTACTCTAAATTCCTCCGCTTTTAGTTTAACACTTTCCTTCACCTCCTTCGTTATCCACGGCTTATTACCTCTCCTCCTACTATCCTTTTTGACCATTGGAATAAATTTCCGCTGAGCACCAAGAAAGATCTCCTTAAAGATCCTCCACTGCTCCTCAGAAGACCCTCCCTCCAACGCGCTCCCCCAGTCCACATTCGCCAATTCTTCTCTCATCCTACCGTACTCCCCTCTATTCAAACAAAGGACGCGTGTCTGGGAACCCACTTTCTCCTCCTCCATCTGCACCAGAAACTCCACCATACAATGATCACTCTCCCCAAAAGGATCCTTCACCACAAGGTCCCTAATTCTACCCGCCTCATTACATAGCACCAGATCCAAGATAGCTCGCTCCCCCGTCGGCTCCAACACACAGTGTTCGAGGAAACTATCCCGGCAGCATTCCAAGAACTCCTCCTCGAGCCCCCCGCGTCCAACATGGGTCGACCAATCAATATGCAGATTGAAATCCCCCATAACTACGGCCGTCTCATTCCTGTACGCCGCACTTATTTGCGCGCTAACAGCCCGCCCCACCTCCAGATCATTATTCGGGGGCCTATAGACGACACCCACCAGCGTCTTCCTCCCTTTGCTGTTCCTAATCTCCACCCACAACGATTCCACCCTCTGCTCTTTGGCTCCAATATCATCCCTTGCTACCACCGTGATGCTATCCTTAATCACCAGAGCTACGCCCCCCCTTTTCCCTCCTGCCTATCCTTCCTAAACACTTGATAGCCCTGTACATTCAGCTCCCAGTCCCTGTCACCCTGCAGCCACGTCTCTGTAATGGCCACCAGATCGTATCCATTTGTGTCGATCTGCGCCACCAGCTCATCCACTTTATTCAATGAATTAGGGCCTGAATGGGATTGTTCACTTTGCTGTTTGATGGATCAAAGAGCCTCTTCGGCACTGTCGGGATTCTTTCACAAAATACTGATCCAATGGCCTGCCTTGATCTGTGGTCCCTTGGAGATGTGGAAGAATTGGTGGAGAATGATTTACAGTTTGATCATGCACGTACTTAACCAAGCTATTAATGCACAAACCTGGACCCCTCACCTGAGACTCAAACACAAAAGCTTCGACTCAAGGGAGTCAAGACAGTTTGTGTCATATATGCTCACATTTTATATCAACATTTAGTTATGTTTGAGTTCA
The DNA here is from genome assembly GCF_965287045.1 of Carcharhinus amblyrhynchos. Classification (NCBI taxonomy): domain Eukaryota; kingdom Metazoa; phylum Chordata; class Chondrichthyes; order Carcharhiniformes; family Carcharhinidae; genus Carcharhinus; species Carcharhinus amblyrhynchos. Next base: position 127,374 of record NW_027649848.1, on the reverse strand, counting down.
AATTTGTAACGCATGACTTCAGCACGTAAAGGACTAGTATTTTTAGTGGAGTTTTTTTAATACTTTTTTTCTCTTCAATTAAACTATTACTCATATTAACCTTTCAATTCATCTGTGCAATATCAAATTATACAAAAACAATTCCAGATTATCAGCGACCAGCCAGCGCTAACAAAAAATATTTAGAATTTAATTTCAACTTAGGATATAGATGCATTACCGTAAATCTCCCAAACTATGGCGCATCTCTCATCATCTGTACTCTGTTCGTGTTTTGGTGCAGAGATACACCATAATCTCTCATCATTTGCACTCACTGTTCACCTGGTGGAGTAGAAACACTCTCACACATTTCATTGGCAACCAATTTTCCCTCATCTTATGTGATATTTTTTCTCCTGGCGAGTGATGCATTCCGCGGACTGGTTCTGACAATCAACTGTCCTCTGAATCTCTCAGTGTTCCCTTACTAATGGAGTTGCCTCATGATATCAATCATTCACCACTGAATTCCTCTCAATATTGGTTTCGGGGGCAATATGGAACTAATGAGTTTGCCAGTGGGATGCAATGGCGGAAGGAATCAGAACCGTAGAACCATGGGAAATTATAGCTCAGAAACTGTGGCTGCCTTTTCGTATGCCCACCAAGCTGCTGCCAGACCTTGATAGCAAGGAGGATACCCCATTGCTACGTCGTCTAGCTTGGTGCTGTAATATGCTACAGCCTGCCTTCGTCTGCCCTTGCAATTCTCCTGCATTAACACTGCTGTAGCAAACCCTGCTTCTCTGTTACTCACAAATAAGTCAAAAGGTTTGTCATAGGTTGGTAAAGCCAATGCTGGTGCCTGTGCCATTTCTTTCTTTATATTCTCAAATGCTTCTGAAGCATCTTTATCCCATTTTAGTTTGGCTTTTACTTCTTCACACCCTGCCTCCTGCATTATCTTTCGTAGTGCCTGTGTTTTTTCTGCATAGCTTTCCACCCATTCGGAACTGAATCCTGTCATTCCCAAAAATGTCATCATTTGCCCCACCGTCTGTGGTTTCGGAACTTTTAGTACTGCTTCTATTTGCTGTGAAGCTATCCCCTTTTGCCCTGCTGATATCTCTCTCCCCAAATATTCTACTTTTTCCTGGCACAACTGCAGCTTTTTCCTGGATACTTTGTGACCCCCTTCTGCTAATCTTTCCAATAGTTTTAAACTGTCCTTCCTGCATTGCTCTCTTGTCTCTGCGCATAATAATAAATCATCCACATACTGTATCAATGTTCCCTCCAACTGTATCCCCTCCAAATCTGCCCTCAACACCTGGTTGAATGCATGTGGGGAATGCTTGAATCCTTGGGGCATCCTGTTATACGTGTATTGTTTCCCTTCAAACGTAAATGCAAAGAGATACTGGCTTTCTTGAGCTAGCGGCACGCTAAAAAATGCTGAGCATAGGTCTACTACAGTGAACCATCTGCTTTCAGGCGGTATATTAGTCAACAGGGTGTAGGGGTTGGGAACCTCTACTGGCATGTCTTCCACTACCTCATTTACTGCCCTCAAGTCATGCACCAATCTCCATTTTTCCCCATCCGCCTTTTTTACCGGTAGCAGTGGTGTGTTACACTTGCTCCGAGTTTCCTTTAATACCCCTGCTTCTATCAGTCCCCTAATTGTTCCTCTAATTCCTTCAATTGCTTCTGCCTTAATCGGATACTGCGGTCTGTAAGGTCCTTGTCGTCCGGTCTTTAGTCTAACCTCCACTGGATTAGCATTTTTAACCCTCCCCACATCAGTGTCCTGTCTGGACCACAACTCCTGTGGGAGGGAATTCAAATCTTTTTCTAAGCTCTCTCTCCACTCCTGCTCCTGCTTCTCAATCTCTGCCTCTATTTTTACCTGTTTTGTCTTCCCGATCATTTTAACATCCAAGATTATCTTCAACATTTGTCCATTACTGGACGTCCAAATATCTACGTTTTCTGTCTGAACAAATTCTAATTCCCGTGCCCTCAGTACCATTGGTCCTAGGTCTTTTGATCTGTGTCTCGGATTCACTTTTAATGTAACATGTGGTTCCGACCCAGACACAGAGAACCATTTGTTAACCCATTCATCCCTCACGACCGTGAGGGCCGCTCCCTCTGGGCCAACTAAAATACTTTCCGACCTTATCTCTTGTTCTCGTCCTGCCTCCTTTTCCCATTTCTCCTGTATCTCGGGTTTCTGTTCTTCATCAAATATCATTGTGCTGTGTAGTTCTGTCCTTGGCCATTCGGCCTGTGGAACCCAAGTATCTATCAGCTCCCCCCAAACTTCCCATACCTGTTTTTTAACTTGCTCCTCTATGTCTCCCAACCAGTACACATTAACCCCTTCCTTTCCTGGTACTCCGAGTAAATACACTCCCATTAAATCAATTCCTTGTTCTGTACATTCTAATTTTAGTCCTAAACCTAGGATTGCATCTCTTCCTAATAAATTTAATGGCATTCTATCACACACTAATATAGGTACATGAGTAGTTTTGCTTCCAATGGTGACAGGTACCGGCGTTGTCATCTGAGTTAACGTTACTTTCCCCGAGAACCCCACAGTTTTCACAAACTGGTTTGATAATGGTAGGTGATACGCATATTTTGTTTGTATGCACGTACACGTGGCGCCGGTGTCTATCATCATGGGGACCTCAACCCCTCCTACTCTAACACTAATTATGGGTTCCTGATCTGCTGTATCTGTTATTTGTACGTACTGTCCTACCATTTCAGGGTTCTCTGGGCCCCCCTATAGGGAGCTCTGAAAATTCACAGGTCCCTGCAGCACGGGGGTGTTATTCAACGGCATTTGCGCCATTTGCTGGCCTATCTGCTGCTGGTTTTCTCCCTGTCTGTAAGAGTTCTGTGGGCAATTTCTTTTTATATGTCCTGCTTCCCCGCATCCCCAGCATACGCCTGGAGGGCCAGGCGGCGGTCCCTGCCTTGGAAGCTGCTGATTTCCCTGTCCCTGTCCTCTCTGATTCTGATAGGGTGGCCTACCACCTCCTTGTCCTTTCCCATTTCTATTCCAGTCAGTCTGATTTTGTGGAGCATAAGGGTTTTGATAATTTAAGCCATAGCCTCCTGGGTTCATGGACAGCGGGAAGGCAGAAATGTTGTAGGTTATGATGGGCTGGCCTCCATCTCCGTTTCTCCCTAGCATCGGTGCAGGTATTTCCTCTGCCTTTTGGTTCACCACCATCGGTGCTATTTTCTTGAGTGTGGGGTCTTCTTTCACTTTCAGCTTTTCCTTACTTTTAATTTCTTCCAGCTGGGCTTGCAGGAGTTTGCGTTGTATCTCCTTCAACTGTTTGTCTGCATTTTTTTCCTCCCTGCGGTGTCTTTCCACTGCATGGGCAACATAGTCTACAAACTCTCGGTAGTTTTTCGAATCCAGGCCCAACACTTCTTCCAGTCTTGCCTTAGCTGAAGTCGGCAGGCCTTCTAGGATTGCGGCTCGGAACAGGGAGTTGGTTAGTGGATCTGTTAGAATGTCCCTCTCCGTGTCCCTTCTCCACCTTCTTAATTGGTTTTCTATGTACACGGCCGCATTCTCTTCCTCACCCAACGGTTCCCCTCTCAGAGTTTTTATATCCATCCGATTGGGGTACATATCCCGTAGTGCTTGCCAAATGTCGTGGCGGTATGGATCCATTAGTGTTCCATCCACATCTGGGTCATAGGCTGCGGTCGGGATGCCAGCACGTCTCATTACTTCAGCCATTTGGTCCATTCCCAGCACTTTTGTCAGGAGAGCTTTGATGTCACCCAGCGCCATCCTCTTTCCCACCATTCCAGCCTCCAAATGTCCAATCCACCTTCCGGCTCCGTCCAAAATATTGGGTAATTCGTTAATTAAATTAGGCAAGTCCTGACCTGACCAAGGGATATATTGCAGTCTGCCACCCTTCAGAATCACCGGGAACACCCCTTTCTGCCTTCGTTCCTCGGCTGGATATTTTACAGGTTGGTGTCTTTTCCGCATTGATTTTCTTCGTCCCCCTAACACTGACTGTCTCTCCTCCTCTTCACTACTTTCTTCTGTCCCTCCTTCCATCCCTTCCTCTATTCTTTCTCTCTCTGGGTGCTTCCATGTCCACCCTTCTATTTTCTGAATTTTTTTTTTATCCCCACTCCACTTCTTAGTGGAAGTAACTACTTGTTCAATTAGTCCAGCTAACTGATGTATTAACAATACTGCTATTTTCTTTGTTTGGTTTCTCTTTTCTAACTCTCTAATCTGTGATTCTGACGTTTCAATTCTCTCCTTGTCGTCAGCCCAATTTTTTTTTACCCAAGACTGAGATGTGTTCAATTAATCCAGTTTAAACCTGTTTAATTAATTCAAACTAAGAGAATTCCAATTATCTTAGTTCCGTCCTTTTTTTTCCCAATCATTTCCATTGTTGATCTAGTGGGTGAAATGGATCCCACCCCTAGGTCGCTCTTATCACAGTCCGGTGATACCTATCAGGGGTGATCAGTCCCCTCCGTACCACCGCTTACACTCGTGGGCTTACACCCTTCAGCTCACACTATTAAGCCGGCTTTCCCTTCTACTCCGGCGATCTCTCAGACAGATTCTTTCTTACTCTCATCTGAACATCACATCCCAGGCATCCTTTTCTAGCCTTTACACTCACTTCAAACTTCTGAGCTTCGCATAGGGGGCTACCCCTCTTAACAACTGGTCTAAGGCTGGGTGTAAAGACAGACACCTCCTTATCTGCACGTGCTCAGCTCAGACCTCTCACACACTCTCACACTCTTTCATCACAGATGAGCACCTACTGTACTTTGATTCACTCCCTTAAATTCGGTAATCTATTCCGGAGCTCCGGTTGTGGCCATTCAACCGGACCCGTAAACAGATCCCAGGTTTCAGCACCAATTCTTGTAGGTAAAGATACCTCTGAGACTAATTGTGAGTCAAAGTACAGCAGTTTAATTAACTAAAGCCTGATTCAGAAAATCCAAAATAAGATTTATTTTTATCACCTTTAAATATCCTCACTAAATCAAGACCCTTGCACCTTCTTACAATTCTGGTACAATAAAACAAAACATCACTTGGAACACAGATGCACGAAGAAATACTGAAAGCATTCTAATGTGCAATCTACATGTTTAATTATTTCTACAGCTCTGCCTTTGTAACCAACACAGGCAAATACAAAATCAAATCTACTGTGTGCCTAAATGGTTAACTCTCCTTACAACTTTAAGATGCAATGTAATGCCACCTTTCCCACTTGGCAGAATTCAAATCTCTGTCCGATCCCTGCATAATTTAGTAAACTTAAAGCAATTCACTTTGATTGGCTATACCTATTACATCACCTGAGGGTCTCAATTACACAGTTACACCCTCTCTCTCTCTCTCTCTCTCTCTGTACCATACAGAGTCAGCCTGCTTGTCTCTTTTTTTAACCCTTTACTGGTGGGAGCTCACTGGCCTCTAATAAATTTGACCTGTTTGATTTGGGTGTCTCATGTCGTGACAAATCCCCTTCTCTCTCAAACAGTCATATAGTCATGCACAATTCCAAATACATAACTGCTATTAGCGTTCACCCCGCACCTCAGTAAAAGCCTATGTCAGGGTTCCCAGTTCCACTGACATACTTCTCTCTACTCTTTCTGCTCCCTCATCACATAACCTCCCCTTAGTTTTAACTACCGTATTAGGTAAGAGAGCAATCTCTCACAGATCTCTCTCCCTCTCGGTTGACGTCTTTTCCCCGAGGTCCTGGGTAGGTTCGGACTGGCAGGCCTTCCTACACTTACTCTCCTTGGGCAAGTCGTAACCTGGAATCCCGCTCCAAACCGCTTGACTTAACCTAGTTGCATCGATTAGCGTTCGGTTCTTTTTGCGTCGCACTTTTTACCCACTCACAGACAACACAGTATTCGCAGCGCGCTTTGCATGCAAAACTCTACCCTTCAGATCAGACTCAGTCTCTCAAAGTGTTTTTCCCCAATTTAGTTTTACCTTTGCAGGATGTTCTTTGGGTTGGGGAGATCCAGGACCAGCAGAGAGCCGGGTGCGCTGGGCCTCGAGATCCCTTTTTCCGACAACAAGGATTTACATGCAATATAAGTCTGCTTACCTTGCTGTCAGAATGCCGGCTTTGGGATGTCCAGCCCCAGTCGGACCACCGTCTCCGCTACTCCTTCCAGATGCTATTTTCCGGGCGGTCTCCCACAACACCCTGCTCGCAGCGCCAATTTTGTCGTGGTTCCCCAGGACGACAACTTATTTAACCCGATTGAAACAGAGAGTCTGAGTTGTAATCCTCCAAGCAGTAGACTTTATTTTCCAGCACAAGAGAATAAAGCCGGGAGGTCCGGAACACTCCAACGAGCCATCGGCTTACAGTCTTTTTAAGCACATTTCAGCTCCATACCTCAAGATCCTTATCTCGCTTTTACGACCCACTGACCCTTTATCTGTTTTGCTTGAGATTGGTCACTCCCTGTTTCCTCTCTTTTCTTCTTGAAACCATGGTGGTTACATCCCTTGCTTTTATCTTTACGACTCTGCTTGTACACTAATAGTGGTTTAGCTGACTTAGGCCGAATGTGAAGAAAAACATGCTGTTATTTCCTTTTTATTACGGTCAATCTCAAGCACCATGCTTACTTTATTATTTCCTTTTTATTACGGTCAATCTCAAGCTGGACAGCTGGGTTGTGTCCATTGTCCCCCCAAGGGACTATTGTTTGCATTTGCTAATAAGTAACTGCTATACTACTTCTCTGGGTCTCCTGCTCTGATCACATTTGTTACACTTGATTATATTAGGTTACAAATCAGCTATACTTGATTACCCATCCCAATTCTACTTCAAGGAAGACACTCTAATACTATCCGTGATTCCGTATTTCATATCCAGTTTAGGTACAATTATTCAGTACAAATTCTCTAAGTACTAACATGCTTACATATTGAGTACAAATTTCCTTACACCACACAGTTGTTGTGTGTACATGAGTGTGTGCCTATTAGTGTATGTTAAGATGTGTCTGTCTCTTAGTGTGAAAGAGAGTAAAAAGTCTGACAACACCAGGTTTTCGTCCAACCGATTTATTTGATAATAGACTCACAAGCTTTCGGGGTTAGTCCCTTCGTCAGGTGAATGGAGAGTTCTGACCTCAGACAGAGCATATAAAACACAGACAGTTTAGAGATTACTGATTAGAATGCGAATCCTTACACCTAACCTGCGGTTCAAGACCTGAAATGGCCGACAATGTGAGTGGAAGGAGCACTGATCACAGGTTAAAGAGATGTGTATTGTCTCCAGACAGTACAGTAAGTGAGGTTTTGCAAACCCAGGCAAGTCACGGGGGTTACAGATAGTGCGACATGAACCCAAGATCCCTGTTGAGACCGTCCTCGTGTGTGCGGAACTTGGCTATCAGTCTCTGCTCAGCGACTCTGCGCTGTCGTGTGTCGTGAAGGCCGCCTTGGAGAACGCTTACCCGAAGGTCAGAGGCTGAATGCCCGTGACGTGGTGACGAGTGAGTATCAGTGTTGCTGATGGAGTGGGTATGTGTGTGTGCATGAATGTGTGTGTGTGTGTGTGTGTGTGTGTGTTTCTGGATGCCCATGACTGGAAATTTTTATGTGTGCGACTAAGTCATAGAGTCATATAATTTTCCAGCATGGAAACAGGATCTTCGGCCTAACTTGTCACCTGTTAACCACCAAGCTAGTTCCAATTATCCCTATTTATTCTATAATCATCTAATCCCATCATACCCCTTTGACTTTGCAAATAATTTTTGAAAGAAAACATTTCACCCGTCTTTACTACTACCTATGACAGCTTGTTCTCTCTCTGTGTGAGAAAATTGCCTCTCTCAACCCTTTTGTTCTCTGCCTTACCACGTTAAACCTATGCCCTCTCGTGTTTGGCTCCACTGCCTTTGGGAAAATATGTTGACTATCCAGCTGATCAATGTCCATCATTATTTTATAGACATCTATAAGACGAACACTTGGTCCCTTCCTGTCCATGGAAAGCAGCTTCTCCTTGTAACTCAATCCATCCAGTCCCGTTAGCAGCCGACTATTGTTCTTTCCTCACTCTTTCCAGTTTAATAATATCATTGCTATAATTGGTTGAGCAGACAGGTGCACATTATTCGAAATGTGGTCTTGTGCAACTTCAACAAGTCGTCCCAATAAATGTTTCCAGTATTATGAACGATGAAACTAAGCATGCTGGGTGCCATCTTCACCACTCTGTCCACATGTGACTTCACATTCAAGGAGCTATGAGCCAGTATTTCTAGAACTCTTGGTTCTATAACTCACTCCAACACCTTAGCATAAATTTTGGTCCAATCTAACAACAGCATTTAAATATCGGCACAAAGATCACCAGGATGAAAATGAAGAAAATCACTATCCGCTGAGCTGTACTACTCACAAGTGAATTCATCCAGCCACTTCCCCAACTCCACAGTGCGGCGGGGCGGGGTGGGGGGGCGGTGGGGTGGAGAAATTGGTTGTTTAAGTTTCTTGACATCCTTCGGAATGTGTGTGGCCAGATTTGTTACGTTCTCCAAACTGGTTAACATGTATATGCAATATTTTTGTCCGTCAAAGTAAATGTTCCAACCCTATATCCCAAGGTAAAAGATAATTCCATCCGTTTGCGTCGCACACTAGTATGCATTGTAACCATCACATGACTAATCTCCGTGAGGGATGAAGCAAAATTGTTAGCAACTCGTTGCAAAATTGGGACAATAGCTTCAATCTCAATTTATAGTCTAATGTATTTGTTTTTATTATCCTAAGAAAATTGTCTAAGTCCAAAGGACACACCGCTGTCTCGCAATTGGTAGCTGGTAAATGAAAAAAAATATATGGAAGTACATATCAAATGTCACATAACCCTTCCAATCAAAAGGCAACCACGGATCAGCCTTATCTCGACAAATCCAAGATGTTCCACTGACAGAAGGTCAGGGGACATGGAGTTGGGGGTAGGGTGTTAGCGTGGATAGAGGATTGGCTGTCAAATAGGGGGCAGAGAGTGGGGGTCAATGGGTGCTATTCGGATTGGTGGTTGGTGTCTAGTGGAGTGTCCCAGGGGTCGGTGCTGGGGCCTCAGCTATTTACCATTTATATAGATGATCTGGAGGAGGGAACCGAGTGTATGGTGTCGGAATTTGCTGATGACACCAAGATTGGTAGAACGGCAAATTGCGCGGAGGGTGCGGAGAGTCTACAGAAGGATCTAGATAGGCTGGGCGAATGGGCCAGGAACTGGCAAATGGAATTTAATGTTGGCAAGTGCGAGGTGGTCCAATTTGGTAGGAACAATGGTAAGAAGGATTATTACTTACGTGGCGAAAAACTGCAGCAGGCGACGGTGCAGAGGGACCTCGGGGTCCTTGTGCATGAGTCGCAAAAACCCAACCTGCAGGTGCAGCAGGTGGTCAGGAAGGCGAATGGGATGCTGGCCTTCATAGCGAGGGGGATTGAATATAAAAGTAGGGAGGTCTTGCTGCGGCTGTATAGGGCATTGGTGAGGCCGCAGCTGGAGTACTGTGTGCAGTTTTGGGCGCCGCACTTACGCAAGGATATTTTGGCCTTGGAGGGAGTGCAGAGGAGGTTTACTAGGCTGATGCCGGAGTTGAGGGGGTTGAGCTATGAGGAGAGGCTGAATAAACTAGGCTTGTACTCGTTAGAATTTATAAGAATGAGGGGAGATCTCATTGAGACGTATAAGACGATGAATGGGATGGATAGGATAGAGGTGGAGAGACTCTTCCCACTCAGAAGGGACAGTAGGACTAGGGGGCACAGCCTCAAGATAAAGGGGGGCGGTTTAGAACGGAGTTCAGGAAGAACTTCTTCACTCAAAGGGTGGTGAATCTCTGGAATTCTCTGCCTGTTGAAGTGGTGGAGGCTGCCTCGCTAAATATTTTTAAGACGCGGGTTGATGGGTTTTTGATAAGCGAGGCGATTAAGGGTTATGGGGAGAGGGCGGGAATGTGGAACTGAGCCACGACAGATCAGCCATGATCTTATTGAATGGCGGGGCAGGCTTGAAGGGCTCCTGCTCCTATTTCTTATGTTCCTATGTTCTTATGAATCGGAGACATGCGCTCTCCTTTTACGTCCTTGTTAGATGTCTGCATTAAACATAGTAAACAACTTTAAATGAACATTGAATGAAGTTATCAATCTCAATTGATAATTTTAATAATCTCTCTTTGTAACTACCGATTTCTTGTCAAATATAAGAATAATCACATAACCACATTATTGTCTTCAACCTTGACTCTTCTAACTTGGCAATAACTCGGGGGACTGATTGTTGGTAGACACTGTTCTTTCTTCTTTCGAATTAACTTGGAGCAAAATATCCTGTAGGTATAATAGTGGTTCTGAGGCCCTGAAATGAATAAAATAGTAACTAAATTGTTTACATTCACATATTCTAATATTAATTTCGTAGCAATACCACCATTCGCCTAAATTTATAATTTGAACTCAAAATACAATTAATCTTTTTTTATGGCTCACGTGGCTACTGAAATCATATTGATTCTATACCAGTAAGATTTTCCATGCTCTGAATCTGCATAATTACTGCAGGCTGTTCACTAGGACATGGTTTTAAGTGTGTCCAATATTTCTGTCTTGGGCCAAGTTTCCCATCCACTAAGGCACATGTCTGTGCTGTCACAACAACATCAAAAGCCCCTCCTATTGTTTTCCTAACCCTTCCTATTGGTCATGAGTTGCATCATTACCTTAGCTCAAGGTATTGATAGTCTGTGCGTACATTCATTTGCCAATTCCGTCCTCTCACTATGCTGCAATTGAGCAACCATCAGTCTTAAATGATCCACTAGGTGTTTCATACAGTGGAACACTGTCACCCTAATGCCTCAAGTTCTTCACTTCCCACTATCACATCTTTTGGGAGGTGCACTGCCCTACTAGTCATCAGTTTAAAAGTGGTGGATCCCTGTTTGTTGGGAAAGAGTGGATTCTTTGTTCCATCGTGTTACATGCAAGGCCTGTACCCAATGACTTACATCATTCAAAAAGTTTTGGGTACGCTATGCTTCAGTGCTCTGTTCATTCTTTTGACCGATTGACGAGCTCTGCGTGTGGAATGGTAAGTGGAATCCTTGTCTGATGCCCAACTGCCTGCAGGCTTCTCTGAGATCAGTCCTGTGAAATGAGTACCCTAATCTGAGTCGAACTGAAGGGGGCATTCCCCACTTCGGTGTTGTCTCACTTGCCAATCTCAAAACTACATGTTTGGATTTGGCAGCTTTATATAGGAATGCTTCATCCCCTCTGGTAAACTGATCAATAATGACTTTGCTATCTTACTCTTGTTGTTGTTCTGTGAAATCCATTTCCAAACTTTCCCAATCTCCTTTGGGTCTTGGCTGGTTCCCCATCTATACGTCACAGTGGTGATCTTGTTCTGCTCTGCACACAACATAGTCCTTCAACAGAATTAGGATCTATTTCTACCACTCCTTTCCAATACCGAAAAAAAACATCCAATTAGCTTGGTCATTTCGTCCCTGCTTGTGTGTGCTTCCCCATGATACATTTTTAACAAGGTCTGTTGTGCTGCTTCAGGTTTTATTATTTCCTCTTCTCTGCTCCATAAACCATCTTGCCCTTTCTGCCGTTCTTGTCTTCCCTATCGCTGTATCTCCTGAAGCCTATTGTTCTACTTTCTGTCAATAAAGTGTCTGGATTACCTTTATCTTGTGCTGATGCTGCACCTGCTGATTCTTCTCGTTCCAAGTTTTTCCTTTCTCAAAAATAAAACTTTGGCTGCCTTATCTGTTTTGCTCTCTTTCTTCTTTGGCCATGTTTGTGAATTTCTTATGTTTTGATTACTGCTGCTGCTGCTGAAGGAGCGTGCAGTCTTTGGATTAGATCTTTAATCAAGTTTTCATGCGGTTTATGCTCCCCACTCGAGGTAATAAAGCCTCGCCTTTTCCAAGCTGTCATGCAATTGTGACTTACCACAACAACACATCTGCTGCGTAAATCTTGAAACGTTTTCCTGAACCTCATTCCAACATTTTACTTAAAACCAATAATTCTGCCGCCTGTGCTGACTTACTTCTGGACTCTGCTCTCCTTTAATCACTGTTCCTTCATTATTTACCACTGTGCGTGCTCTTTCTCCATCCATCTCCCTTCCACCTGTGAGTGGTCCTTTTGAAAATTCAACCCTCATTTCTTCATTGGCAGCTGCAACATATTCATCTTCAATTCCTACCACTGTCCACCTTCCTTTAGGATTTTCCCTTCTATTTCTTCTGACTTCTACGTGCCTGCTTCCAGGTAAGAGACTTGCCTCCCAACTTGAACTTCTATCATCAGACATCCGTTTCATTTTCCTTGAAGAATTATTAAAATAAGTGGTTCTGACACATTCATTGCCCACGATGGATATGCTCGGGCCCTCACACATTGGTGCATACCTGTAGCAACTAACTCTCGTTCGGCTGAATAATACCACACTGACCATAATCAGACCCCATGTATTTGTGTTACCACTTTGGCTTGCATTCCATCAATTTCCTGACAGAAAATGTGAAATGGATTAAAGCGATCTCATCAACATAAAGCTGGGGCTCTACCCATATCCTATTTCAAATCTGAATAAGCCTTGTCTGTTTTTTTCCCCCATTCTACTGTGTCTGTGCTGGTCTTGCCTTCTTTGATGAAATCCTGTTTTGGAAGTATGGAATAGACTTCCACAAAATTCCTGCAATCGTTAAAAAAAAACCTTCACTACTTGTCTTACCACTTTTTTTTTGGTAAAAGATCTTGATACGTAATGCATTCTTCTTTTATTGGTAGAGGGATTGAATTTCTGAGCCGTGAGATCATGTTCGAACTGTACAAAACTCTGGTGCGGCCGCACTTGGAGTATTGCATACAGTTCTGGTCGTCACATTACAAGACGTGGAGGCTTTGTAAAGGGTGCAGAGGAGGTTTACCAGGATGTTGCCTGGTATGGTGGGAAGGTCTTATGAGGAAGGGCTGAGGGGCTTGAGGTTATTTTCATTAGAAAGAAGAAGGTTAAGAGGTGACCTAATTGAGGCAGACAAGATGATCAGAGGGTTAGATAGGGTGGACAGTGAGAGCCTTTTTCCTCGGATGGTGATGGCTAACAAGAGGGGACATTGCTTTAAATTAAGGGGTGGTAATTATAGGACGAACGTCAGAGGTAGGTTCTTCACTCAGAGTGTAGTAAGGGTGTGGAATGCCCTGCCTGCAGCAGTTGTGGAGTCGCCAACTTTTTAGGGTGTTCAATGGTCAGTGGATAGGCATATGGATAACATTGGAATAGTTTAGGTTAGAGGGTCATTAGAATTGTTCCACTGGTCGGCGCAACATCGAGAGCCGAAGGGCCTGTACTGTGCTGTAATGTTCTATGAATTCTATGGAAGAATTTCAGTTGGATTCCAGGCTATATTTTTCTCCAAGTTGCTCGTTCTTTATTTTAAATGCTGTGTTATGGTAGCTTGCTTGCAGCACATTTTCTTATGTTACATTTATCCCAAACTGAGAATAATGTTGTGGGCTTTCAGATCTGTATCATGTTTATTTATTTAAACCTTGTCACTTCCATCAACGTTCATTTACTCTGTTGGCTTATTGCCCATTGAGACGTCCTTGAATCTGATATAATTCCAATCATTCTCATATTCAAGGTTTGCATCTAGGTGTGTCTTGCGGTCTTGATTACTTCTCTCAATCTTGTGGCTGATTCACGAACTTTATACATCCACTCCCCACAACCCAACCAAAATGCTGTTAGGTCACTGTCATTGTCCAATAGCCCGAAGCTAACTAGGGCGAACGTAAACTTCAGTATTCTATCTTGTGTAATTTCTCACTCGGTGTTCTTCCTCCTTCTGTTAGATTTTGATTTGAGTCGCCAAATTTAACTTCATTGGCTTAAAGCTGCTGCAAATCATTAAAATACGAAGGTGCATTCCATCTGGAACACAATGGATTAACTCTGTCCTTGTTTCAAAAAGCGGCAAAGTAAATGTCCTTAGATGAATTTCATGCCTTTTTTTTGGCCGTTATCCAATTTCGTCACATTCACAGAATCTAAATCTCAATTTCAACATTTCATTGCCATTGTTATCATAGAACATCGAACATTACAGCGCAGAACAGGCCCTTCGGCCCACGATGTTGCGCCGACCAGCTTTTAAAAAAAAACACTAACCCACTAAGCTAAACCAATCCCATTTCGTCCATAAACCTATCCACAGATCTCTTAAACGCCCCCAAACTAGGCGCATTTACAACTGCAGCTGGCAGGGCATTCCAGTCCCTCACCACCCTCTGGGTAAAGAACCTACCCCTGACATCAGTCCTATAACTACCCCCCCCTTAATTTAAAGTCGTGCCCCCTCGTGCTAGCTTTCTCCATCCTAGGAAAAAGGCTATCACTATCTACCCTGTCTAAACCTCTAATCATCTTATATGTTTCAATAAGGTCCCCTCTTAGCCGCCTTCTTTCCAGCGAAAACAACCCCAAATCTCTCAGTCTCTCCTCATAGGATCTCCCCACCATACCAGGCAACATCCTGGTAAACCTCCTCTGCACCCTCTCCAAAGCCTCTACATCCTTCCTGTAATGTGGGGACCAGAACTGCACACAATACTCCAAGTGCGGCCGCACCAGAGTTGTGTACAGTTGCATCATGACGCTGCGACTCCTAAATTCAATCCCCCTACCAATAAACGCCAAGACACCGTATGCCTTCTTAACAACCTTATCTACTTGATTCCCAACTTTCAGGGATCTATGTACACATACACCTAGATCCCTCTGCTCCTCCACACTATTCAAAGTCCTCCCGGTAGTTGTAGTTTTTTTTTCAGGCCTCTAACCCTATAAATTAGTCCAGAGAGGATACCCGATTCTCTACACTAGTAGAGAATCCCACCCTCCCACCTCCTCTAACCTAATTATAAGTGTGGGGAAGTTTTGTTTTATATTTTTTACTTTTTTTTTGCTGTTACTTGTTTCAGGGATGGCAGTTCGGGCAGTGTGCTGCATCTCCTGTGGGATGTATGTGGTGACGGAATCCAGGAGTGTTTCAGGGGATTTTACTTGTAGGAAGTGTCTTAGATTGAAGCTTCTGGAGGAGCGTGTTAAGGAGCTGGAGGTGGTATTAGATGAGCTCCGCATAATTCGTGAGGCAGAGAGAGACATTGATAGGAGTTTTAAGGAAATAGTCACTCCTAGTAATCAGTCTTGGGTCAATGTCAAGAGGAGGGGAAAGAAGCATGTGGAAGGAGAATCCCCTGGGGCTGTTCCCCTCCAAAATAGGTTTTCGGTCCTGGAGGCTACAGTTGAGGAAGCATCAACTGGGGATAGCCAAAGGGAGCAGGACTCTGGGGCTGAGCCTATTGTAAAAGCTCAGGTGTCTAGGGGATGCAAGAGATTGGGCCTCGTGATTGGGGACTCTACAGTTAAAGGGACGGATCGGAGAGTTGGTAGTAAAGGTAGGGATTCAGGGCTGGTGTGTTGCCTACCAGGGGCTGGGGTCCGGGATGTGTCAGAGAGGATATTCAAGACTCTTAGGGGAGAGGGTGATCAACCCCAAGTTATAATTCATGTGGGGACACATGACATAGGGAGGCTAAGGGAAGGGGATATTAAGCAGAGTTTCATGGAGTTGGGATGGAAACTAAAGGCCAAGTCAAACAGAGTGGTTATCTCTGGACTCTTGCCTGTGCCACGGGATAGTTTAGAGAGGAATAGGGAGAGGGAAAGTTTGAACTTGTGGCTGAGGGGATGGTGCAGGAGGGAGGGGTTTAATTACTTGAGCAATTGGGGCTCATTCTGGGGAAGATGGGATCTCTATAAGAGTGATGGTATACATCTGAACCAGAGGGGAACAAATATCCTGGGGGGTAAATTTGTGAAGGCTATGCGGAGTGGTTTAATCTGATTCAGAGGGGGGGTGGGATCCTGGGTAGAGGGGGTGAAAGTGAGGGGGGCATAGAAGGGGATGGCATTGCACGGCATTGTGAGGGTGGGGCGGAGCGAGGTTTGAAATGTATATACTTTAACGCGAGGAGTATTCGCAATAAAGTGGATGAACTTGCAGCGTGGACCAGTACCTGGGACTTTGATGTTGTGGCCATTTCAGAGACGTGGATAGAGCAGGGTCAGGAATGGATGTTGCAGGTGCCGGGGTACAAGTGCTTTAGTCGGAGTAGAGAAGGAGGTAGAAGGGGGGGTGGAGTAGCATTATTGGTCAAGGACTATATCACAGTGTCAGAGAGGAAGTTTAATGAGGATTTGTCTGTTGAGGTAGTATGGGCAGAAATTAGAAATAGGAGAGGAGAGGTCACCCTGTTGGGAGTCTTTTATAGACCTCCAAAAAGTTCTAGAGAGGTTGAGGAAAGGATTGCAGAGACGATCCTGGTTAGGAGTGAAAGTAATAGGGTAATTGTTATGGGGGATTTTAACTTTACTAACATTGATTGGAATAGCTATAGCTCTAGCTCGTTAGAGGGGTCAGTTTTTGTTCAAAGTGTGCAGGAAGGTTTTTTGACTCAATATGTAGATAGGCCAACTAGAGGTGAGGCTATATTGGACTTGGTGCTGGGAAATGAGCCAGACCAGGTGCTAGACTTGGAAGTTGGTGTGCATTTTGGTGATAGTGACCACAATTCGGTTACGTTCACCTTAGTGATGGAAAGGGATAGGCATGAACCTCGGGTCAGTAGTTTTAGCTGGGGGAAGGGTAATTATGAGGCCATTAGGAGAGAATTAGGAAGCATTGGTTGGACTAGGAGATTACAGGGACTAGGAACGTCTGAAATGTGGAGTTTTTTCAAGGAGCAGCTACTGTGGGTCTGTGATAGGTATGTCCCTGTCAGGCAAGGAGGAATTGGTAGGGCTAGGGAACCGTGGTGCACAAAAAAAGTTGATTTGTTGGTTAGGAAGAAGAAGGAGGCTTATGTTCGGATGAGGCTTGAGGGCTCGGGTAGTGCAGTAGAAAGCTTTAGATTGGCTAGGAGGGAGTTGAAGAGGGAGTTAAGAAGGGCTAGAAGAGGGCATGAGATGACTTTGGCTGATAGGATTAAGGAGAATCCTAAGGCGTTCTATAGGTATGTCAAGAATAGAAGGTTGGTCAGGGCAAGATTAGGGCCAGTTACAGACAGTAGGGGGAAGTTGTGTGTGGAACCGGAAGAGATTGGAGAGGCATTGAACCATTATTTCTCTTCGGTGTTCACGCAGGACGATATGAATGTAGCTGAGGAGGTCACTGGGGTGAAGGGGTGTAAAATAGAAAGTATTGTAGTTGATACAGAGGATGTGTTGGATATTCTAGATGGGTTGAAAATAGATAAGTCCCCTGGTCCAGACGGGATTTACCCTAGGATTCTATGGGAGGCAAGAGAGGTGATTGCAGAGCCACTGGCTCTGATCTTCAGGTCGTCGTTGGTCTCTGGTATAGTACCGGAAGATTGGAGGACAGCGAATGTTGTCCCATTGTTTAAGAAGGGGAGCAGAGACTTCCCTGGGAATTATAGACCAGTGAGTCTTACTTCTGTAGTGGGCAAGGTTTTAGAAAGAATTATTAGGGATAGGATTTATAGTTATTTGGAGAGTAATGAATTGATTAGAGATAGTCAGCATGGTTTTGTAGCGGGAAGGTCGTGCCTTACTAACCTTATTGATTTCTTTGAGAAGGTGACCAAAGAGGTGGAAAGGGGTAAGGCAGTAGGTGTGGTATATATGGATTTTAGTAAGCCGTTTGATAAGGTTCACCATGGTATGCTTCTGCAGAAAATGCAGATGTATGGGATTGGTGGTAAGTTAGGTACTTGGATCAGGAATTGGTTAGCAGATAGGAGACAGAGGGTGGTGGTTGATGGTAATTATTCATCATGGAGTTCGGTTACGAGTGGTGTGCCTCAGGGATCTGTTTTGGGGCCACTGCTGTTCGTAATCTTTATTAATGATCTGGATGAGGGTATAGTTGGGTGGATTAGTAAATTTGCTGATGACACCAAACTCGGAGATGTGGTAGATTGTGAGGAAGGGTGTCGAAGTTTGCAGGGTGACTTGGACAGGTTGCAGAGCTGGGCCGCGAGGTGGCGGATGGAGTTTAATGCGGAGAAGTGTGAGGTAATCCATTTCGGTAGGAATAACAGATGTGTTGAGTATAGGGCTAACGGGAGGACTTTGAATAGAGTGGAGGAGCAGAGGGATCTAGGTGTATGTGTACATAGATCCCTGAAAGTTGGGAATCAAGTAGATAAGGTTGTTAAGAAGGCGTACGGTGTCTTGGCGTTTATTGGTAGGGGGATTGAATTTAGGAGTCGCAGCGTCATGTTGCAACTGTACACAACTCTGGTGCGGCCGCACTTGGAGTACTGTGTGCAGTTCTGGTCCCCACATTACAGGAAGGATGTGGAGGCTTTGGAGAGGGTGCAGAGGAGGTTTACCAGGATGTTGCCTGGTATGCAGGGGAGGTCCTATGAGGAGAGACTGAGGGATTTGGGGTTGTTTTCACTGGAAAGAAGGCGGCTAAGAGGGGATCTTATAGAAACATATAAGATGATTAGAGGTTTAGATAGGGTGGATGGTGATAGCCTGTTTCCTCGGATGGAGAAATCTAGCACGAGGGGGCATGGCTTTAAATTAAGGGGGGGTAGTTATAGGACGGATGTCAGGGGCAGGTTCTTTACCCAGAGGGTGGTGAGGGACTGGAATGCCCTGCCTGCTGCAGTTGTAAATGCGCCTAGTTTGGGGGCGTTTAAGAGATTGGTGGATAGGTTTATGGACGAAAAGGGATTGGTTTAGATTAGTGGGTCAATGTTTTTTTTTAAAAAATAAGACTGGTCGGCGCAACATTGTGGGCCGAAGGGCCTGTTCCGCGCTGTAATGTTCTATGTTCTATGTTCTATGTTCCCGTTAGCCCTATACTCAACACATCTGTTATTCCTACCGAAATGAATTACCTCACACTTCTCCACATTAAACTCCATCCGCCACCTCGCGGCCCAGCTCTGCAACCTTTCTAAGTCACCCTGCAAACTATGACACCCTTCCTCACAATCTACCACACCTCCGACTTTGGTGTCATCAGCAAATTTACTAATCCACCCAACTATACCCTCATCCAGATCATTAATAAAAATTACAAACAGCAGTGGCCCCAAAACAGATCCCTGAGGCACACCGCTCGTAACCGAACTCCATGAGGAATATTTACCATCAACCACCACCCTCTGTCTCCTATCTGCTAGCCAATTCCTGATCCAATTACCTAGATCACCCCCAATCCCATACATCTGCATTTTCTGCAGAAGCCTACCATGGTGAACCTTATCAAACGCCTTACTAAAATCCATATACACCACGTCAACTGCCTTACCCCTATCCACCTCTTTGTTCACTTTCTCAAAGAACTCGATAAGGTTAGTAAGGCACGAACTACCCGCTACACAACCATGCTGACTGTCTCTAATTAATTCATTACTCTCCAAATAACTATAAATCCTGTCTCTAATAATCCTTTCCAAAACCTTACCCACCACAGAAGTAAGACTCACCGGTCTATAATTCCCAGGGAAGTCTCTTCTCCCTTTCTTAAACAATGCGACAACATTTGCTGTCCTCCAATCTTCCGGTACTATACCAGAGACCAACGACGACCTGAAGATCAGAGCCAGAGGCTCCGCAATCACCTCTCTTGCCTCCCAGAGAATCCTAGGGTAAATCCCATCCGGACCAGGGGACTTATCTATTTTCAAACCCTCTAAAATATCCAGCACATCCCCCGTATCAACTGCAATACTATCTATTTTACACCCCTGCACCCCAGTGTCCTCCTCAGCTACATTCATGTCCCCTTGCGTGAACACCGAAGAGAAATATTGGTTCAACGCCTCTCCAATCTCCTCCGGTTCCACACACAACTTCCCTCTACTGTCTGTAACTGGCCCTAATCTTGCCCTAACCAACCTTCTGTTCTTGACATACCTGTAAAACGCCTTAGGGTTCTCCTTAATCCTATCAGCCAAAGTCATCTCATGTCCTCTTTTAGCCCTTCTTAACTCCCTCTTCAACTCCCTCCTAGCCAATCTAAAACTTTCTAATGCACTACCTGAGCCCTCAAGCCTCATCCGAACATAAGCCTCCTTTTTCTTCCTAACCAACGAATCAACTTTTTTAGTGCACCACGGTTCCCTGGGCCTACCAAATCCTCCTTGCCTGACAGGGATATACCTATCACAGACCCGCAGTAGCTGCTCCTTGAAAAATCTCCACATCTCGGACGTTCCCAGTCCCTGTAATCTCCTAGTCCAACCAATGCTTCCTAATTCTCTCCTAATAGCCTCATAATTACCCTTCCCCCAGCTGAAACTACTGACCCGAGGTTCATGCCTATCAGGATTTTTTTTTTAACTTAACAGAAGGTTGTAATCCAAATTAATCCAAAGGAAATTTTAAATTGCATTTTTCGATTTGAAACTTTAAATTTCTATGTTCGTTTGTGCTCCCAACTTCTGGACGTTGCAAAATCAAGTCAGCTGTTTCCTAAAATAGTTACATTCCCAAGCAGTTTTTTTCAAACAGAACGTTATTCAATTTTGAAATGATGCAGTTAGTAAATGTCCTTTTTCCAACAGCTCAGAGCTCAAATCCCTCACAAACCGTATCCTCTCTGCTGAAAATAATCGTGGCCACCAACCATTTGCAAGATCAAGGAAGTTGAAGAATTTGCCTTTGTTCAATTTAACTTGCACATTAGTTACATAACATAATTCTGCGTTCTGATTTCTCTGATATCATTCCTGAGAAAAGCACATGATGGCGAGGTTAACTATAACATTTCACCGAGGATAACTTTTTTTAACCCTTTCATCTCTCTCTCTCTGTATCTCTCTCCCTCTCCCTCTCTCTCTCCCCATCTCTCTCTCTCTCTCTCTATCTATCTATCTATCTATCTATCTATCTATCTATCTATCTATCTATCTATCTATGCTATTGATGGCTCTGTCATTTATTTGAGAGCCCCCACCTGAATTGGACCTAACAAAATGCATCACATTGAACTTCCCCAGATCTGCGATTTCTCTACCAAAGTTACAGGCTTACCTACACCCTGCTGCAATCTCTGAAAACCCTCATTAATACCCGCAACGCCAGCTATCTTAATGTAATCCAAAACTCGCTCATCAGTACAGCTATGTTTTCTTCCAAGTCATCTATGTATCTACGGACTCGGTATGGATGTCCAATTAATTCCAAGCGGCCTGCCTCCAGCAACAGTTCCAAAGACAGTGACTCTAGCACGAATGACAAGACCCATGAATCGATCACACTTTCTTGGGCCCGTGAGCATAGCACCAAAATCTGAGGCCATGAATCTTGCGCCAAATTGAGGGCCCGTGACCCTAGTTCCAATTCCAAGAACCCAGAATCCAGAACCAACTCCATTATTTTCTTCTGAAACTCATGTGTGTATTTTGTTCATCAAGCTATTTTATTAGGCCCACATTATTCATCATCTGGTGTAATATCTGGTTAGAAGTTTTGTTATCTCACAGTTTGGTAGGTTCATAGTAACAACACTGGGAATTTATGCTGCATGCACACCACGAATCTGAGTTGTTGTTTTGTTCTGTTGGTGAGGATTAGTGGTAATTTAACAGATACATTCAAAATAACAAGCACCTTTGATATAGCAACAGAAAAATGTTGTATTTTCAAATTGCACATTGCAGATATCGTGCTGGCAACAGACGTACTGGTTAAAGCAACCAATTAAAATATTAATTCCAAATCAAAATATATAAGCAGAAATTAGATGCCAATTAAATACTTAATATATGCATTTTTCAAGAGAATTTTAGAAATGAAAATAATGACTTTTTTGTTACCATTAACATATCATTCATGGCAGTGTGTGGTTAAGTGGAAGTTATATTTAATTAATACGATGTGCAATACAAATAAGGAGAACAGAAACAAAACAGAAACACAAAAAGAAATTTGTTTAGCATCATGGGTTATAATGTCAATAAAATAAAGTGATCAAGATTGACATACAACCACAATTTGCTTCGAAAATCAGTAGGTCTTAAATTTGCAAAATACATTCACTCTGGAGCAAATCTGGAGCAATAAAACTCTAATTAACAAGAATGATTACAACACCAGGTTAAAGTCCACCTGGCTTATTTGGAATCACAAGCTTTTGGAGAGCTGTTCCATCATCAGCTGTCTCTTCATCACTGACCTGATGAAGGAGCAGTGTTCCAAAAGCTCATGATTCCAAATAAACCTCTTAGACTTTATCCTGGCATTGTGAGATTTCTTAATGTTCCCACCATTATCCAAAGCCGGCATCTCCACATCATGACTAATTAGTGTCCACAGTTCATTTAATCGAGGGGTTCAGTGACCTATACATTATCCATACGTGACTCCTAATGGAGTCATTTCCAAGATGCCCATGTCATCGATGGAAAGAAACTTAGTAAATACGAGCGTGACGAGGCCATTCAGTCCTGAGCACTACTCCACAATCATTCTGACAATGTCTAATCGATCAAGTCAATGCCCTGATCCTGGCTTCCACCCGCATATTATGATCCCACTCGCCTTAAGTGTTCAATCATATTGCTTCTTGAAAGCATTCAAAGTTTGAAATCAACTCATTTCTGTAGTAACGAATTCAATAGGCTAACCACTCTGGGCGAAAAACTTTTTCATCATCTGAAAACGATCTCCCCTGTACCGTCATACTGTGACCCTGAGACCTACATACCCCCATCAATGGGAACATACCGAATCTTGAAACCGCCCTGCCTTGTTATCATAGAATTATATCAGTTGCTATTTCTTTGCGACGGTGCAGAGGGACCTTGGGGTCCTTGTGCATGAGTCGCAAAAACCCAGCCTGCAGGTGCAGCAGGTGGTCAGGAAGGCGAATGGGATGCTGGCCTTCATAGCGAGGGGGATTGAATATAAAAGTAGGGAGGTCTTGCTGCAGCTGTATAGGGCATTGGTGAGGCCGCAGCTGGAGTAGTGTGTGCAGTTTTGGTCGCCGCACTTGCGCAAGGATATTTTGGCCTTGGAGGGAGTGCAGTGGAGGTTTACTAGACTGATACCGGAGTTGAGGGGGTTGAGCTATGAGGAGAGGCTGAATAAACTAGGCTTGTACTGGTTAGAGTTTAGAAGAATGAGGGGAGATCTCATTGAGACGTATAAGATGATGAATGGGATGGATAGGATAGAGGTGGAGAGGCTCTTCCCGCTCAGAAAGGACAGTAGGACTAGGGGGCACAGCCTCAAGATGAAGGGGGGGGGGGCGGTTTAGAACGTTTTTGAGGAAGAACTTCTTCACTCAAAGGGTGGTGAATCTCTGGAATTCTCTGCCCGTTGAAGTGGTGGAGGCTACCTCGCTAAATATTTTTAAGACGCTGGTTGATGGGTTTTTGATAAGCGAGGCGATTAAGGGTTATGGGGAGAGGGCGGGAATGTGGAACTGAGCCACGACAGATCAGCCATGATCTTATTGAATGGCCGGGCAGGCTCGAAGGGCTAGATGGCCTACTCCTGCTTCTATTTCTTATGTTCTTATGTCCCAATCATGGGGAAAACCAGAAATATGGGATCATAATTTAAGGACAAGTGGTAAACTTTATAAGCTGAGGTTAGGATAAATTATTTCACCGAGTGAGAGGGGACTTGTGGAATTCACTACAAAACAAACTAGTTGAGTCCAAACGATTGTCTGATTTGAAGAATCAGTTATAGCTATTGGGGCAAAAGAGATGAAAGGATGTCGAAGGACGTGGGATCAGAATATTGAATTTGATATTCAACCGTGAGGAAGTTGGACGGGCTGAATGGTCTACTCCTACTTCAAGGTTCCATATTTCTGTTATTGTGATTAACGCGAGCTCAGTTTTAGAACCTTTTTTTTTCCAGACTGAGTATGTTTTGCTTCATTGCAAGACTTATTATTTTTATCCAGTTTTGGTCAAGACGGAATACTGAAGACGGTGGAAGATGATTTCTGTCCTAATACGTGACATGCTCGAGGGCGTTTTATTAATCATTTGATGCCTCATACAATGCCGCTTCTTTGTCACCAAACTCCATATTGACCACACCACGGTACCGCTTTCCTGACTGTACACAGTTGATTATATGTCTGTGTTGCTTGTATCCAGTCTGAACAATTTCAGTGGTGTATCGCTGTTGTTAATAGCAACGTAGTGTTACTTGAGTGTGACTCTGTCAGGGTGTCAGTTGGTAGCCTACGATACAGCTTTCAATATTTTAGCACCAAATCCCTGTTGCGACGCACGAACACATTAGAGGCGCTTCAGGGACTTAATTTTGCCGCCCTCGCTACTATTTTGTGAAAACTGGGTTTCTGCCGAACGAATCTGGCACAATTTTGGAGATCTGTAGTCAGTTGAAGGCAGAGGGGATAAAGGTGGCAGGTATTATTTCATAAATTCCAACAATGTAGACGGTCTCATTAAGATTTTAGCCAAGCTCTTTTTTTGAATGATACTCAATTACTTGCTGTGGTCCAGTTATAATTCAATGATTCCACCGTCTTTCTCACTCTCGCTCTCCCTCTCTCTCTATCTTTCTCTCTCTCTCTCGCTCTCCCTGTCACTCTCTCTATCTTCCTCTCTCGCCCTCTCTCTCCCTGTCACTCTGTCTCTCTCTTTCTCTCTCGCTCTCCCTCCCTCTCTCCCTGTCACTCTCTCTACCTTTCTCTCTCGCTCTCCCTCTCTCTCCATGTCTCTCTCTCTCTTTCTCTCTCGCTCTCCCTCTCTACCTCTCTTTCTCTCTCGCTCTCCCTCTCTCCCTCCCTGTCACTCTCTCTCTCCCTCTCTTTCTCTCTCGCTCTCCATCTCACTCGCTCTTTCTCTCTCGCTCTCCCTCTCTCTCTCCCTGTCACTCTCTCTCTTTCTCTCTCGCTCTGTCTCTCTCTTTCTCTCTCGCTCTCCATCTCACTCGCTCTTTCTCTCTCGCTCTCCCTCTCTCTCTCCCTGTCACTCTCTCTCTTTCTCTCTCGCTCTCTCTCTCTCTTTCTCTCTCGCTCTCCATCTCACTCGCTCTTTCTCTCTCGCTCTCCCTCTCACTCGCTCTGTCTCTGAATTTCTGCAGTCGGTATCTCTCTTTGCTTGATGTCGGCAACATTTGGTTACATTACCACAATTCCCAGCCTGGCTCCCCTTTATGATCACTGCCCCACATCCGGCCAGTGTCCCTTTACATAATACCATGAAACCCGGCTGTGGTTACCACCCTATAACACTAACTGGAAAACATTCTGATAGGTCAAAGAGACGAAAGGCAGTAGGCATTTATCCGGAGATACTGCCAATCACAAAGTCATCAAGAGTAGACAGCTGTCAGATGCAAACTGGACCCTTTATTTCTCAATCAAAAATGTTCATTTGTTGTCGTTGCAATGATATGATATGCTTTGGGGGCAGGATTGCTTGCGAGGGCGGATTTTCTCTTACCCTGTCGGGTACCGTTCCTGGATTGCAGATTAGTTTATTTGACTGTCAGATATTCTGTCCATCTTCATGTTGGACGGAAGCCACCTCCATCCTCAACCAAATGACCCCAATTAACTGCAACAAATGTTATCAACAGGCACAGTTCTCCTGAATTTAAATTTTAGTTATTCATTAGGCACAAGTATACTTACATTGACAGTGCAATGACATTATTTTGAAAATCCCCTGATCTTGATTGGCTCTGTTGGCCATAGACACCAGAAAAATCTCAATGACAAAGAACAAAGAACAAAAAACAACACAGCACGGGAAACAGGCCCTTCGGCCCAACGAGCCCCCGCCGCCATTTTAACATTCTGAGTCCCCTCCTCTACCTTTGACTTTTGTCTACGCCTATTGGGGAAGATTGAGGGAAGACTAATTTAGGGGCAATTTGTTACACCAATCAGCCTAAGAACACGTTTTTGGGGTGTGGGAGGAAACCGGAGCACCCGGAGAAAACCCACACAATCACGGGGAGAATGCGCAAACTCCTACAGACACTGGCCCAAATCCATGTATCTGCACAGCAAACAGTGATAGTCACTGAGCTGTCATGTTGCCCGTCAGATGGTCCAGTTTAAGAGTACACTAACGACGTGAAGTACTAGGCAACTCTCGAAGCAACATCCAAGAGCAGCCCTCGCACAACCCACCGCGTGTATGCCCCTTGTTGGAGAACAAGGCGGAGCGAATCACCTTGTCACGTAAAAGAAAAGGCATCAATAAACATGCAAAACTTAGACAGGCATTTACGGAATCCCCAGAAGCTCAGAAGTAAGACAAGTGAGCCATGAACTATGTTGGTAGGTCAGTAGGAACCAATTGATTCCCAGGGACGTCCCAAGGCTCTTGATCTTTACTTAGAACAGTCTCCTGTATCCCTCCATCTCTAGTCCGCTCATGTGCCTATCTAGGTAAGCCTTAAACAACTCTCGCGTGCCTGCCTCCACTACCCTACTTGGCAGCGCATTCCAGGCCCCCACAAACCTCTGTGTGAAAAACCTCCCTCTAACATCTGAATTATACCTCCCCCCCCCCCCCCCCTCGTAATCTTTGTATCCAACCTAGGAAAAAGCTTACCTCTGTTCACTCTATCTATAACCTTCATATTCTGATACACCTCTATTAGATCTCCCCTCATTTTCCGCCTTTCCAAGGAGAACAGCCCCAATTTGCCCAATCCCTCCTCATAGCTCAGTCCTTCCATATCAGGCAGCATTCTGGTAAACCTCCTCTGCACTCTATCCAGGGTCTCCATGTCCTTCCGGTAGTAAGGCAACCAGAACTGGACGCAGAACTCCAATGCGGGCGAACCAACGTTCTATACAACTGCAGCATTAGACGCCAGATTTTATACTCTATACCCCTTCCTATAAAGGCAAGCATACCATAGGCCTTCTTTGCCACCTTCTCCACCTGTACTGCCATCTTCAAGGACTTGTGTACTTGCACCCCCAGGTCCCTCTGTGTGTCTATACTCTTAATAGGCCTACCATTTACAGTGTAACTCCCCCCCCCCGACATTATTTCTTCCAAAATGCATCACCTCGCATTTATCTGGATTAAATGCCATCTGCCATTTATCTGCCCAATATACCAGCCTATCGATATCCTGCTATATTGCCTGACACTGCTCCTCACTATTGGCAAGTCCAGCCATCTTTGTGTCATCTGCAAACTTGCTGATCACACCACGTAGTCCCTCTTCCAAGTCATTTATATATATATTACAAAAAGCAAAGGTCCCAGTACTGAGCCCTACGGCACACCACTAGTCACAGACCTCCAGCGAGAAAAGGACCCTTCCACTACTACTGTCTGTTTCCTGTTACCAAGCCAGTTCTCAATCCATTTAGACACCTGTCCTTGTATCCCATGATCCTTAACCGTTTCCACCAACCTACCATGAGGGACTTTTTCAAACGCCTTACTGAAATCCATGTTGACGACATCCACGGCTGGTCCTTCGTCAACCGTTTTTGTCACCTCCTCAAAAAATTCCACCAGATTCGTAAGGCACGACCTCCCCTTTACAAAGCCATGCTGACGATCACTGATCAAATTGCCACACTCTCAATGCGCGTACATCCCATCTCTAAGAATCCTTTCCAACAACTTCCCTACCACTGACGTCAAACTCACCGGTCTATAATTACCCGGGTTATTCCTACTTCCCGTTTTCAACAACGGTACCACGTTCGCTATCTTCCAGTCCTCTCGGACTTCACCTGTGTCCAAAGAAGAGACAAAGATTTGCGTCAGAGGCCCAGCAATTTCCTCTGTCGTCTCCCTAAGCAGCCTAGGATAAATGCCAGGTTGGACCGGATTATGGAAATTGCAAAGACCAAGCTGATTAGCTCAAACAACAATTGGCGTCAAAAATAATTCCTAATGGGTTGTGATTGGTTAGACAAGACGTGTGGTTTAGTATCTGTTTCTGACACCCTCGCCTCTTATCATATGGTTGACTGGCATATTATTGTGTATCTATTGAAGTTTGAAAATAAGGATTATATTCATTCACAGGGCCATCTACTAGTACCGACTGAACACGTTCCGGTTCATTGCATAACTCATCATAATCCTACTGAATGTAATCGGAAATGTCAAGAATTTTTTGACTTCTTCTCTGAATTTTGTCTGAGTCACACCATAAATGAATGTGTTGGTGCAGCAGTTTAAACATTGCAACATACTTCCAGCTGACGCCCATATGTGTTCAGATAAAGTATTGGAAGTCGGTCCTTCAAATTGATGATATATGGCAAATGTTACATTTGCAATCCAGAGGAGTATGAATGCGCTTGAAATGCTGAAGAGTATGATAATAGACTTTCTTCTGCTTTCTATCTCAGGGTCACATCGTTTTTCCCCCTTGCTCCGTCCCCTAAGACCCTTGCGCACTCTACTGGCGATTGCAATGTGTCTGATTGTCAGAGCATTGATTACCAGAATTAAAAAGAATGGGATAACTGGAGTAATGAGCTTTCGCAAAAACCAAAGTGACCTCCAACCTGGATGAGTAAATATTTCTGACGTTGCCACAATGAACCATGGAATATTGTCAATTTTCACACGAAATTTAAATGCAAAATACCACGGAATATTTCTTAGGAATAACAGGATGCCAGATGTTAGTAATACCACCTTCGCAATCTTCTTGGTGCAATATTTTGCTTTCAACTTTTGGCAACAGATGGCAACAAATCGATCAAAGGAGAAAGCGACGGTGAACCAGACAGACCAATCGGTGGCTGTGATTTTCAGGACCACGCTGGCTGCATACACAGGGGTGATGGACAGGAATGTCACGGGGAAATAAAAGTGACGAGTTTGCGCAAGAATGGCATCCAGGATAATGTACAGTAAATCAGCTATTGCCATGGCTATGAGGTAGATAGTAGTGACACCAGAAAGTCCACATTTTCTCCGGGATAGGATCACAATCCCCAATAAGTTAACTGGAATGAAAATGAGACATGAGAAAGAAAATTAAAGGTCAATCATTTTCCGTGGAACGAGTTCTACAAAACAAACAGCTGTGCTGCCAGGAATAACATTGAAGATTTGTCGGCAGCAAATATTCCCACCGTTTCAGAAAACCTGCAGGTTGTACATTGAGAACGTTAGTCTTTTGAGTACGATCTTCTAATTAGAGTTGTAAACGTAATCAATTATAAATCATTCCATAACTGGACATGTCTATGTTGAAAAAGAAAATAACGATATGACTAGGACAAGGTACCATTGTTTTTTTTACGGAAATGCCAGCAATTCTTGCATTTTCAAATAAGGTTGTTTGAAGGATGTTTACAATCCATTCGGATTCCTGGAACTATTGAACCTGTTGCAGCACACCAGATTAGTGCGCAAACAATAGTGCATGTCATTGCGGGCAATTTTTTTTGCAGTAAGAAAGGACGTGCAGAATATATTGAAAAAACAGTTTGTGGCTTGGTGGGTCGCAGGTCCCACTTGCCACGCTGCCATTGTTTGGGACACAGATTTGCACAATTTATGTTAGAAATATTTATGTTGGGGCAAAATGTAACGTTTCTCAATTTGCTGGTGATAATATGAGTTCTGAAGGTGATATGGTTTCCAAGTTCTACTGGACAGATTAGGTGAGTGTAAATGTATTAGATTGGGTATGATACGAGTAAGTTTAGCACAAAGCGATTCGTGTATCGTGAGCGTTTGGAAAATGTTGATGGCCAAGGGGATTGGTGGTTATCTCAATGCATTTGCTGGAAGATAATCAATAGTTTCAGAATGCAAGAAAGACTGCATAAAATAAATTGGCCTTAATTACAAGAACAATTTCAGCAGAGCAGTAAAGATGCCTGCCCGTGATTGCTGTGTTGCAACGACAATTCTGTACAGTTTTGTCCCCCATATTTTTGCATTCCTGAAGCAGGACACTTAAACCCTGTGTATAAAAAACATTGTTTATATATATATATATATATATATATATATATCACAGAAGTTTTAAAAGCGGGACTATGACGTTTAACTTTCCACGAGGAAGCTGTCCTCAGCCGACTCTGAAATAAATGCATTTTTACTCTTCATGTAATGATGCTGCTCTTTCTCCCTAAAATACTGTGTGTATGAATTCTGAGACTGAAAAGAGCATTGTCAAAAGGGGCTTCAGGAAGGTGACTTCTATAATGTAAACTAAATTGGCTGGCAATCACCATGTATGTGTTTACAAAAGGGCTATCCACAAGTCAGATGTGAAATCGAAATGGCCCCTCCTATAAGCTGAACTGGTTCTGATATGAAAACAGAAAAAAAAATTCAGAGAATGCATCAACATCCTTGTTTGGAGTCATAATAGATAAGTAACAGACAACTTTAAAATTTCTATATAAACATTCTGAAATTCACATCCAGTCCGCTGTTTAAAATCCGTGCTGACAACAGCGGTACAGACTCTTTGCTAATCAGCGTAATTATAATAGAGACACATTTCAAAGCTCTGAAAGGCAGAGAGAGTGATCACTAAGCATGAATTGGAAGAGACTAGTATGATGGTGCAGCTTGCAACGTGGATTACCAGTAGAAGCTTAAAGTTCAGTCGAGGGACATGCAAGGTGCAGGTTGCAAAGTTATGATCCAATTGTATAAGACCTTGATGAGGTCACATCAGGTGCTGTCCGTACAGTAACAATTTTCTGAGTTGATCATTAGCATTCCAGTGTTGCGCAACGTTCAGAGAATCTTTACCATACTTCAGAATTTGAACTTAACATAATGTTAACTTGTGGACAGGCAGGGCTTATGCAAATTGTAGTTCCAGACGAGTTAATTGAACTATCCCGTCTGTGAGGAGTTTTGACAGGCTATCATTGGAGATGACGTATCCCCTGTGCAAGACCCTGGACCAATGTTGAAAAGAATATCAACAAAATGCACGATGATTAAATGAAACGCCCCCTAAATTTGGTCTGTCAAATAATTTAGAAACGCTAAATTCAGTACGTTAGTTTTATGATTTAAGAGGCAAATAAATAAAGTAAGTTCCCAGTCAAATTCAAGAAGTTATTCATGACCAAACTTCTTGATCGCGGTGGGACTCTGCATCTTAAATGCTCCCACCTATATATCAAGAAAGCTGTGCATTATATATGTATTTAATAAGCATTCTAATGATGCTTCTGTGAATACTACATGTTATGTACAATGATTTAAGAAAGAAATATTCCAAATGTGGCAAAACAAGGAATGTGAGGATGCCGTTATGTTGAAGGTATACAGAACACTTAATCATTTTAAGTCGTCTCACAACACCAGGTTAAATTCCAACAGATTTATTTGGTAGCATGATCCTTCGGACACGTGCCCCTTCATCAGGTAAGTCACCTGAAGGGCCAATGCTCCGAAAGCTTGTGCAACTAAATAAACCTTTGTGGACTTTCACCTGGTGTTGTGAGACTACTTACTGTGCCCATCCCAGTCCAACAGCGGCAACTCCATGTCATAATTTATCATTGTCGCCCTCGAGACTCGGTTACATTCAGAATCCAGAAAAAGAGGATTAAAAATATAATAAGATTGTCAAAATTAACCACAAGTTCCAAACCTCCCACATGCTATTGTTGCAGGTGCTATTCAATGGCAAACTAAGATTTATAACTCCCGACCATCAAATCAGAAACAATCTCCGAATTCCGATCATTCACTGAGATTCCTGGTGAAGCAGCAGTGCTGACCGCTGGGGCTGTCTCCATTCCCCCAACAACCTCCGCCCACCCCACCCCCACCATTCTCATCCCGCTAAAAGGGGTGAAAATATTGCGAGTTTTTTTTCAAAAAGATCCAGGAAGTGGGAAGGATAGTGCATATTCAATGGAGCTTCGGAGACACAGAGCTGAGAGCAAATATTGTTCACTAGCGATCAAATTAAAGAACGGAATTCGGATAAGTAAAATGAATCAAAGCAAAGGGCCGAAGTGGCAGGGAATTATTCAACACGAAACCATGATCGCACCAATGCAGTCAGGAGTTACCCAGAGAGAAAAAAAAAACATGGTCCACGTGCGGTTTACGGAATAATCAGAGAAGCACAGATGCAAGCTCCTTTGTTGGGACAACTTGAATGTGAAATATCCAATGCTTACACACAGAGTTCACACTGCTTACTTTGCAATATGCCTCCTTACACGGGCCAGGATGACAAACCCGTGCCAGCTTTTACTTCCAATCAAGCGATGTTCAGGTAGCGAGAAGTTGCAGTGGGAATTGAGTGAACTAGATTATATACCAAATGATGGCTTTGAATGTGACAGAAGGGCATGCTGAAAAGAAACTGGCCTTGTCAAAATCGCCTCCTATTTATGAGAAAAATTGCCCTCGAGCTCCAGTGTATGGAAAGTTCGGTTGTACTTCATTGTGAAACAGAGAATGGTAACATTGACTGAAAGGGAACTGAAGATATGACGAACAGAAGGAAGGACAATTCCTCTTCAGAGGAAGTGTCCGGGGAAAATGAATAGGAGGATAAGGGCTCACAGTTTGAAAACTGGACAGAGATCCCTGAAGGGAGAGTCCTAACGGTGGTGTAATAGCGGGTGGATTTGAATACAAGTTTTCAATATAATTCAGGCAGATATGCTATATTATAATTAATACGGCGATGGACATTTTTAACAAGGACTCCGTCCAGAATCACAACAGTGCTGCGGGAGGGAACATTGAAGGGATATTGTTGTGAGGCATTATGGTGGAGCTCAGAATAAGAAGGATGAAATCACACTGTTGGGAATGTACTACAGAAAACACGACAGCCACAGGGAGACAGAGGAGCCGTTGTGCAGTCAGATAATGAAATGGTGTGAAAAAGCAGGGTGGCTGTGTGGTGGTTTTAAATACCCCCATATTGACTGGGAGTTCCTTGCAGCCACAGAATGTCAGATGGAGCGTAATTTGTCTGATGTGTCCAGGAGGGAGTTTTGATGCAGTGTGTTGAAAATCCAACGAAACAGAGGGCCCTAGAGAATTTGTAATGGGGAAGGAACCAGAGCAGGTGATGGACGTTTCATAATTTCATAAGACCTTCAGTTGGCACAGATAAGTACTCGAGTAGACCTCGGCTGTGAGTGCTTAATTGAGCGAGGGGCAAATGTATTCCAGTTAGACAGGAACTGAGGAATGAGGATCGGGAGCGGCTGTTTGAGGGCAAATCCACCTCTGGCATGTGTGAGGTTTTTAAAATCAAGTTGGCTGGCTTTATACGCATGTCCCCGCAAAGAAATGACGGGTAGAAATGAAAGGACTATGGAAACTTCGATTACAAGAGAAATTATAAGCTTTGGGAAAAAGGGGAAAAAAAAAGGAAGGTTTACACATCTAAAAAGGAAAACCTTGAGCAATACAGTGAAACTAGAAAGGATATTAAACGCAGAAATGTGAGGGATAAAAGTGTCATGAAATGCTTGTATTAAACAGAGGTCAATGAAAATATGAAGATTTTTATGCATCTTTTCGGTGCAAAAAAGGTAGATAAATAAGTAGCAGATCCAATAGAACAAAGAACAATGAACAATACATCACAGCAAACAGGCCCTTCGGCCCTCCAAGCCTGTGCCGCTCATGTGTCCAACGAGGCCATTCGTTTGTATCCCTCCATGCCTAGTCTGTTCATGGGCTATCCAGGTAAGTCTTAAACCATCTCAGTGTGTCCGCCACTTCCATCTTGTTTGGCCATGCATTCCAGGCCCCTGCCACCCTCTGAGTAAAGTACGTCCCTCTGACATCTGTGTTAAACCTTGGCCCCCTCGGCTTGAACCTGTGGCCCCTTGTGTTAACGAAGAACAAAGAACAAAAACAGCCCGGGAAACAGGCCCTTCAGCCCAATGAGCCCACGCCACCATTTTAACATTACCAGTCCCCCCTCCACCCATGACCCTTATCTATTGTTCATGGCATTCCACATTGAAGGAAACTAATTTAGGGACAATTTATTACCTCCAATCAGTCTAATAGCACATCTTTTTGGTGTGGGAGGAAACCGGAGTACCCAGAGAAAACCCACGCAAGCATGGGGAGAATGCGCAAACTCCCACAGACACAGGCCCAAATCCATGTGTCTGCACAGCAAACAGTGATAGTCACTGAGCTGTCGTCTTGCCCAGCATCTGGTCCAGTTTAGGCACACACTAACGACATGAAGCACTAGGCTACTCTCGAACAACCAAGAGCAGCCCCAGTACGACCCATCGCGTGTATGTCCCTCGTTAGACAACAAGGCGGACCGACTAAAAACCTGTGAATTATAAAAGAAAAACATTAGTATCATTCCACATCCTTATACATTGCCAGGGACGTCCCAATGCTGATGGACCTTATTTAAAACAATTCCCTATATCCTCCCATCTCCAACCCACTCATGTGCCTGTCTAAGTAACTCATAAACAACTCCAGCGTGCCTGCCTCCACCACCTTGCTTGGCAGAGCATTCCATACCCCCACTAGCCTCTGTGTGAAAAACCTCCCTCTAATATCCGTGTTATACCTCTCCCCCCTCACCTTTAACCCATGGCCCCTCGTACTGTGCGTCTCTAACATTGGAAGTAGCTTACCTCTATTTACTCTATCTATACCCTTCATAATCTTATATACCTCTGTTAGATCCCCCCTCAGTCGCCGTCTTTCAAGGGAAATCAGCCCCAATTTGCTCAATCTTTCCTCATAACCCAGTCCTTCCATACCAGGCAATATCCTGGTAAACCTCCTCTATACTCTCTCCAGAGTCTCCACGTCCTTCCGGTAGTAAGACGACCAGAACTGGACACAGTACTCCAAATGCGGCCGAACCAACGTTCTGTACAACTGCAACATTAGACTCCAGCTCTTATATTCTATACCCCTTCCTATAAAGGCTAACATGCCATAGGCTTTCTTCACAACCTTCTCCACTTGTACTGCCACCTTCAAGGACTTGTGCACTTGCACCCCCGGGTCCTGCTGTGTCTCTATATTCTCTATGGGTTTACCCTTTATCATAGAACTCCCCCCTACATTATTCCGGCCAAAATGCATCACCTCACATTTATCCAGATTAAACTCCATTTGCCGTATATCTGCCCAATTTACCAGCCTATCTCTATCCCGTTGTATTGCCAGACACTGCTCCTCATTGCCCGCCAATCCAGCCATCTTGGTGTCATCAGCAAATTCGCTGATCACACCACTTACTCCCTCTTCCAACTCATTTATATACACTACAAAAAGAAGAGGTCCCAGTATCGAGCCCTGCGGCACACCACTGGTGACAGACCTCCAGCTAGAAAAGGACCCCTCCACTACTACTCTCTGTCTCCTCTTAGCAAGCCAGTTCTCAACCCATCTAGATACCTGGCCTTGTATCCCATGAGCCTTAATCTTTGCAACCAACCTACCATGAGGGACTTTGTCAAACGCCTTACTGAAATCCATATAGGCAACATCAACGGCTCCTCCTTCGTTGACCGTTTTTGTCACCAGTCTACTGTTTTTGTTCATCACCTTCGACTGGGAAAAAGTTTCCCACCGTTCACCCTTCATAATTTTATACACCTCTATCATGTCGCCTCTCATCCTCCGTCTATCCAGGGAGAAAATCCCCACTGTACCCAATCTCTCCTCAATGCTAAGACCCTCCAAACCAGACAACATCCTGGCAAACTATTTCTGTACTCCCTCCAAAGTCTCCAAGTCCTTCTGGGAGTGTGGTGACCAGAACTGGATGCAGTATTCCAAATGTGGCCTAAACAACGATCTATGTAGCTGCAATATCATATGCCAACTTTCACACTCTATGCCCCGTCCTATAAAGGCAAGCATGCCATATGCTTTCTTCACCACCTTCTCCATCCGTGCTGCCACCTTTAAGGATCTGTGGACCTGCACACCCACGTAAATATAAAGGACAATGGAAGGAATTTATTTGTGTAGCCACAGGAAGTGGGCAGGAAATTGTATCATTATTCACCAAGGAAAAGGACATGATGAATGTTGAGGTCAGGGATAGGTGTGTGAACGTTCTCTAGCATGACCATTTCTCGAAGGAGGAAGATTGGAGGAAGGATGACTGCTCTAAATTCCTTTAAGTTAGACAAGTCCCAGGGGTTGGCTGGGATCTATGCCAGATTATTGCAGGATACAGACAGAAAGAAGCAAAAAACAACGTTTCGGCCTTCACAGATATCTTCACGTCTTCTTTGACGATGATTGATGGTCCACTGGATTAGAGAATACCAAATGTTTCTCCCTCGTTTGGGAAGTAATGCAGGAATAAGGCAGGACATTATTGGCCAATGAGCCTGACATCAGTTGTGGAGACCTCTTGGAGATGATGCTGAGGGAGAGAATTGACATACATTTCGGCACACCACTGGTGACAGACCTCCAGCTAGAAAAGGACCCCTCCACTACTACTCTCTGTCTCCTCTTAGCAAGCCAGTTCTCAACCCATCTAGATACCTGGCCTTGTATCCCATGAGCCTTAATCTTTGCAAATTTGGAGGTGTGGTAGATTGTGAGGAAGGGTGTCATAGTCTGCAGGGAGACTTAGATAGGTTGCAGAGCTGGGCCGAGAGGTGGCGGATGGAATTTAATGCGGAGAAGTGTGAGGTAATTCACTTTGGTAGGAGCAACAGATGTGTCGAGTATAGGGCTAACGGGAGGACTTTGAATAGTGTGGATGAACAGAGGGATCTAGGTGTGTGTGTACATAGATCCCTGAAAGTTGGGAATCAAGTAGATAAGGTTGTCAAGAAGGCGTACGGTGTCTTGGCGTTTATTGGTAGGGGGATTGAATTTAGGAGTCGCAGTGTAATGTTGCAACTGTACACTACTCTAGTGCGGCCGCACTTGGAGTACTGTGTGCAGTTCTGGTCCCCGCATTACAAGAAGGATGTGGAGGCGTTGGAGAGGGTGCAGAGGAGGTTTACTAGGATGTTGCCTGGTATGGTGGGGAGGTCCTATGAGGAGAGACTGAGGGATCTAGGGTTGTTTTCGTTGGGAAGAAGGCGGCTAAGAGGGGATCTTATTGAAACATATAAGATGATTAGGGGTTTAGATAGGGTGGATAGTGATAGCCTTTTTCCTCGGATGGAGAAAGCTAGCACGAGGGGGCATGACTTTAAATTAAGGGGGGGTAGCTACAGGACGGATGTCAGGGGTAGGTTCTTTACCCAGCGGGTGGTGAGGGATTGGAATGCCCTGCCTGCTGCAGTTGTAGATGCGTCTAGTTTGGGGGCGTTTAAGAGATCTCTGGATAGGTTTATGGACGAAAAGGGATTGGTATAGGCTAGTGGGTCATTGTTTTTGTAACTGGTCGGCGCAACATCGTGGGCCGAAGGGCCTGTTCTGCGCTGTAATGTTCTATGTTCTATGTTCTATGTTCTATGAAAACTGACTCGTAAGTGTCAGGCAGCATGGTTTTATGCGAGAATGCCATGTCTCAACAAATAGAATGAGTTTTTTGAAGAGGTGGCAATGGTAATTGACGAGACAAAGTGTGGATGTAGTCTGTATGGACCTTGGTAAGGCGTTTGACAACGTTCCAAACTGCTGACTGGTACAAACAATAAAATGACATGAAATTCGCTGTGGTCTGGCTAGGTGAATACAGAACTCGCTTGGCTTAAGAAGGCAGAGAGTAGCAGTGGAAGGATGATTTTCAGAATTGAGATCTGTATCTAGTGTTGTATCACAGAGATCAGAGCTGAGAGATGTTTTTTTTTGCTGTATATAAAAATGTTCTGGAGGAATTTATGGGTGGTACCATTTAAATTTGCGAACGACACTGAGATTGGTGGAGGTGTTTATGTACAAAAATGGTCAGTCAATGCAACAGAATATAAATAGTTTTGCGACTTTGGCAAGGAAATGACAGAGTTTATTCAGGGGAAAAAAACGAGGTTATGCTCTCTGGAGTACCAAGCTTTTGCGACTTTGGCAAGGAAATGACAGAGTTTATTCAGGAAAAAAAAACGAGGTTATGCTCTCTGGAGTACCAAGCTTAGGTTTGAGTTACACTGAAAATGGCATAAGCCTTTGGAACATTAACACGCAGTGGGATCTGGGCGTGAAGGCCCACAGTTTCCTACAAGTGTCAGCACAATAGTCCATTAGGAAGGCATAACGCGTGCTTGCCATCACCAGGCGGTGCACTGAGAACAAGGGTTAGACAATCACATTGCCACAGTTGGAGAATTGTGTGCAATTCTGGTCACCAGGCTACCAGAAGACTGTGCAAGGTTTGGAGAGTAACCAAAGACCGCTTGGCTCGAGAGCATTGGTTTGAAGGACAGCTTGAATGAACTGCGATTGTGTTCGACAAAGGGGACATGATAGAGGTCTACTCTACAAAATTATGAGATGCATGTTATAGGGTGGATAGTCAGAGGTTTTTTCCTCGGTGGGAAAGGGCACACAGGCTCAAGCTGAGAGGGAGAACTTTTAAGACAGATATGGGGGAGAAAGTTATCGTGCAGAAAAGGGCTGAGTGCCTGGAACACGGTACCGGAGGAGCTGGTGGAAGCAGGCGCGTTGTAACATGTCAGAGGCGTGCAGATGAATGAGGAAGGAAAAGCGAGATACGGAGAGATTACGGGCAGAAGGGCTTTATTCATTTTGCTTAAGGCATCATGAACGGCACAGCCTTGGTGTGCCAAAAGAACTTTTCTGCGGCAATACTTTTCTTTGTTCTTTGATTTGGACGCCACAATATCCGGATGACGTTGAAACTGTCTAAATCATGCAAAAAAGGTTCAAAAGGATGTTGACTTGACTTGAGGAGAAGTTGACTGTCGGGAGAGGTTGACTTTCGCCAACGGTTACAGATGCACCATAGAAAGCATTCTTTCAGCTCATATCACAACTTGATAAGGCTCCTGCTCTGACCAAGTCCGCCACAAAATAAACAAAAATGTTCGTGAATGAAGCCCAGTTCATCATGTAAACCAGCCTCCCATCCGTTGACTCTGTCTAAATTTCCCGCTGGCTCGGACAAGTAGCCAGCATAATTAAGTACCCCAAACAATTCGGACATATTCTCTTCCACCTTCTTCCGTCGAGATAACATACAAATATTTGAATAAAAATATTCAAAAGCAGCGTCTGACCTGCTGCCGTCAGATTTTTGAATGGGCGCACTAAGTTGATCTTTCTCCACACCCGAGCTATGAGTGTAACACCACATTCTGCACTCTCTCCTTGCCTTAATTATGAACGGCAGGTTTTGCCTGTACAGCGCACATTGAACAGTGATACATATCACGATAATTCATCAAATCAAATCCAAATCTGATAAACTGGGATTGTTTTAACTGCAAAGGAAATGTATGAGGGGTGACCTGACAGATGTCTATCAAATTATGAGAGACATAGCCAGGGTGTATATTCACAGAACTTTCCCAGGGGTGGAAGTTTCAATTACGGGGCGGGGGTGGGGGGGGGGGGGGGGGGGGGCAGGTTTAAGGTGAGAGGGGGAAAGTTTGAGGTAAATGTGCTGGGGAGGTTTGTTTTTCTGGCAGAACGTTGTAAGTGCCTGGAGAGCGCTGTCAAACATGATACTGGAAGCAGGCACATTAGCAACATTTCAGGGAATTCTGGGTTGGTTTATGAAGAGGGAAGAATGCAGGGATACAGATTGTGTAAAGACATAGGATTTTATTTCGGGGCGGGGTGGGGGGCATCATGATCGGCATGTGCTTGGTGGACCGAAGGGTTTTTGTGCTGTACCATTGTGTATTCGAAATCAAAAAACGATATTCATTTATAGAAATGAATTTACAGCAAATCTAAATACATGTAGACTAAGGAATACAAGATGAAGTTGTAGCACATGTGTAGAGGCTCATTTTTTTTAAAATCTAAAACGAAGGAAGATGAGGAGGCGAGGGGTCATCACCATTTATTCCACAGATAATTTATTTTGTTGAAGCATTCGAAGGCAACTATCAGAAATTTGTAATTATTGCTTTGTTAGCTTCCAACTCTTGAATTTACCAAGTGATACAAATATTTAGAACATAGCAGAGCCAATTCAAATATCAGAACAAATAGAATTCAGATATCAGCAGCAGAATGAACAATAATCCATTCGCAAAACAAAAAAAAAACAGAAAGCAGGGGTAGAAATGTGTTCAGATTAGGGAAGTTTAAATGTTGTGTTTTGCAGTTAGCGACATTGGCACCAATGTTCATCGCTATTTTTGTTAATC
This sequence comes from Carcharhinus amblyrhynchos, assembly GCF_965287045.1. Taxonomy (NCBI): domain Eukaryota; kingdom Metazoa; phylum Chordata; class Chondrichthyes; order Carcharhiniformes; family Carcharhinidae; genus Carcharhinus; species Carcharhinus amblyrhynchos. The sequence goes on along the minus strand of NW_027649848.1, from coordinate 87,018 downwards.
ACTTGGAAACGTGACAGGGAGAAAAAAAAATTACAAACTGTCTGATGGGCAGAATCATAATTAACGATGTTTTGCACGGGATATTGAAGGACGTGTCTGCTTCACTATATCTAACCACCAGGCTCAGAATTTTGGTTGGAATGTCCGGTTCCCTACAATGCGGTTGGAAATATAGGGTTTTCAAGATGGTTCAAGAGCTTTACTGCGTCTGGTGAACAATTTCGCATATTATTTAAAGTGGGATAGCAACGCCCTTAAAAGCAAAACCAATAGTCACTGGATTTTATTTGAAAAGGAACTGATTCGAACAGACATTTAAACTGAAGCAGCGGTAGGTTTTGCCATGCAGCTCTGAACTCCAAATCGGCAGAGATTATTTCACGTTGTCAGCAAAATATTGATCCATTGAGTAAAAGCTTGTAATTGCTAAAATCCCCGGAAAAACTGAAAGTAGTAAACAACTAATTTACCATATGTGCGCTAAGAAGCATAATAATGTCAGTGAACGGCAGAGACTGGGGAACCTGATCTGTGTAAAAGTGTGGAGTGCCTGAAGGACTTTTTTTTGTCTTTTTTTCCTTTTACAATGTCACTGGATATAGAATTGAAAATTGAACCCCCAATATTCACTTAGTCCTGTGCAAAAGACAGACATTAGAATTGGACACTCATGAACGGATCGTTCTTAGAACCCTTTTGGGGAAAAGGTTGAATGAAACTTTAAAAAAAATAAATGTTTACAGGCATTGTGCGCAGTGAAAAAAAAACATATCTTTCGAAGGAAGATTATCCCGCTGCTTCAATATCAGTTAATCGTGTGTATGTTGCTGTGAGAATGCAAAGGTGTACTAAACAGCATCAAGACATTTAACATCAAATTTCCATTAAAATACACCATTTCCCGCCAACCAATTAATGATAGTTCAAATATATTCCATTGATAGAGATGTAATATAGTGAATATACAACAATGTAAAGCACAACATGACCACATCGACACACTTTCTCACTTGCCATTAAATGAAACACACTCAGCACGATTCTGCAAAGGAATTTTCTGCCACATAATATATGCCCAATTCTGGTTAGCGACCGAAACCACACAAAGACGAGCAACACATTATCGTGAGGACATGTTTACCATTCCAATTACAGGCTCACACATAGTGCAACGTTACTATGAGCTGGAATACCAGCAATGCATGTTCACTTGTGGCAGGTATAACTATTGTGTAGTGACTCATATCCTATATTTTCAACAGAGTCTAGGTAATAAATTCACACTTTGTATTTCACTTCACGGAGATCTGCATTAAGCTTCAACAATGTTCCATTATATCATAAATGACACAGTGAAATTATAGAGAAGTTCACACCAATGTTCACAACTACTGCTGTTGTCCTCACTTACCAAGAACGCCAATGGCGCTAATGGTTGGGTAGAATATTTTTCTGATTGCTTTCATCGTGGACCACATGTTCATGGCGACCTGACGTGTCAGTCGAGGTGCAGCTGTGTTGCTTGTTCAAATTGTGAAGTAATACTTTCCTTTCCAAAGCCATCAATTTATGCACAACTGGAACACCTCAGGGAAAAGGAATTGCAACACGGTTTACTTCATTGTGTTTTTGATGAACAAACACATTACTAAATCGAATTCAGTGGCGCTGTTTTTTTTTTAATTAGTCCCTGATATTGGTTAGCCATGTTTCACAGATTGGGCAATCCCATGCGCAAAGTATGACTTAGAATATCAGAAACTGTATTCTCCCTCAAATGATTTATTTTTCTCTAAATAACAGTGACATCTCTAGATCCCCTAGAATTCCACTAAGTAGGGGGCTGTATCAGGTGAAAGGTATGTTGTCTATTGGAGAGCCATTATCGCTTTCAGTATCAAATTAGGTGAAGGACATTTTTTTATTCAATTGGATAGTACGTGAGGCTGAACATTAATTAATTGGATTGCATTTTTTTTCAGATGTCATTTTGGGTTTGTTCCTCCGCAATGTGGAATGTAAGTGTCTTACTTAAATGTGAACAGTGAAATTCGTGATGAAATAAGTATATTCAGCACGTTGGATAGAAGCAGTGAGTGAATAAACACTCTGGAACATATTTAACACCACGACATGACGAAACACCTTCATTTGATGAAAAATGAATTAATATACCAAATGAAATAAGCTTTCTTGATGCGCAATCGCCAACCAAATAATTCAATTAAGCAAATATAGTTCTGCCAATCGGAAGCGATCTTCCAAATCATGCAATCACACTGGGAGATGGAAACTTTCCACTTCCGTTGCTTCTCTGGCCGGAACAAATTCCATAGGCTGTAATACTACTCTCATTGATGGAGAATGAGTAAATCACGACACATTACAGTGACCATCCATCAGACAGGAATCGTCAAACTGATACACTATCTCCAGCAAATTCAGAGATTCTGAATAATCAAGACACTCCAAACTTTCCACATCATCCAATCTAGACAGTCCATCCAAATGAAACGCCATTTCAAAATAACACAAGTCAAAATGAGAAATCACGGGAAACAAAAAGTGCTGTGTGTGTGGTCCATAAATTCCCCACACATCACGCGAAGACAGCATGGCCCCTGGACATGATGGGAAGTGATGAAAATGAAAACTTCAGCCCTCCGAAGATCCGCAAGCAGTACTGGACTGGTCAGCCAATTGTGTCAACCTGTCCCTCCCCCACCGAACTCATTTCCTCCTATCATGACTCCTCCACCACCGCTCTGCTCAGACTTGTGCAACTTGTTCTCTCGCTCAACAATTTATCCTTTAATTTGTCTCAATTCCTCCAAATCAAATATTTGGTAATGATCACCCAAATCGTTCTCAGCTATGCCTCTCCCTTTATCCATAATGCGAAGCATTCCTTATTACAGACCAACTCCAGCCCCAAACTGGACCCAAACCTTTTTCTTCGGTACTTGAATGACTATTTTGGTGCCGCTATGTGCTGTCGTCTGGGGAAAAAAAATGTTTCTACCAATTTTCATCCCTCTTTTAAGTTTGATTTGTCCATCTTTGACACTTTTCTTCCTTCCCTTGATTTATCTGTCTCATCTCCTGGTGATAGACTACTACCTTTGTTCATTACAACCAAAACCAATCCTACACCCCATATCCTGTAAGAACTCCATCCCATTCTCTTAGTCCCATCGGCTCTGCCACATCTGACCCCAATGATGCCACTTTGCTAATTCGAGTTGCTGATGTTTATTCCTAATTTATTAATCATGTTTCCCACACACTCTGCTTGATAGAATTCTCAACGATCTACCCATATACAGCGACACTGCTCTCACCTCAACTCTACCTCCCAGGCAGAGGAATGTGTTTCACATTTCCTCACATTCTTTACAGCTGCCTGCCCATTCAAAGGATCTCCTACTGCCACTTCTGCCAACTCTAGCATGATGTCAGTATTCAATTCATTTTCCCATCGCTCTACGCGTCAGAATTCTTCTGGGACCATTCTCCTTAGGGCACCCTAGCCTACTCCTCCATCACACCAACCAACTCATCCCCTGCCCAAATTATCTTCCCATGCAATTGGAGAAGGTTCACTCCTTTCCACTTACCTCCTCTCAGCTCACTGACCCAGAAGCCAAACGTTATTTTCAGGTGAAGCACCACACCTCTTTCAGTCTGGGTCATTTCATTCCCTGCTCACAATGTGACCTGCTCTGCGTCAGAGAAACCATATACAGATTAGATGACGGCTTTGCAGAACACTTTCAGCCAGGACTTCCTGCCACTTGTCAACTGAACACAGATCCTGTCCTTGACCTCGTTCCATGTCCTCGCGAAAGCCAAAGCAGCTGGGTGACCAGCACTTCAGCTCCCTATGGCCACATTGCAGCCTCCTGAACTAAATCTTTATTTCAACAACTTAACAGCATGAACTCTCCTCTCCACCTTCACCCATTTCCGTTTATTTTACTGCATCTCTCCTTTTCATCATCTTCATCCTTTTTTTGATTTCACGTTCTTTTGTTTCTTTTACCATTTCTGAAGTCTTGCTCCACGGCTTGTCCAATTACACCACCCCGCCCCCGACCCAGTGCCTTTCACCCTCATTGAAAAAAAAGTGTCTGCTAATTCTTCTCTTCATCTCTCATGGAGTGGCATAACTTGTCGAAATGTTGTATTTTCCCAGATGCTGTCAGAGCTGATGAGATTTTTCTGCATGTTCTTTTTTCCTTCTTGAGATTGCACAAACAAAAAGTGGAGCTTTTTCAAGGGACGAATAATGTGTGTCAAAGAACAAAGAACAAAGAACAACCCAGCGCGGGAAACAGGGCCTTCGGCCCAACGAGCCCGCGCCGCCGCATCATTCTAAACCTACCCTGCCCTGCGTGTCTACGAATGGAACCCCCAACTTAGCCAGATTCCGGAGAGAATAGTGTCAATTTGGTAAACCAATCAGCCTAAGAGCACATCTTTGGGGTGTGGGAGGAAACCGGAGCGCCCGGAGGAAACTCACGCAACCACAGGGAGAATGCGCAAACTCCCACAGACACAGGCCCAAATCCATGTATCTGCACAGCAATCAGTGATAGTCACTGAGCTGTTGCGGCGCCCATCTACCGGTCCAGGATCAAGCACACATACCGACACAAAGTACTAGGCCACTCCTGGAACCTCCAAGAGCAGCCCACGCACGACCCACTGTGTGCATGCGCCTTGTTTGACAACAAGGTGGACCTCCACCTGTGGAATAAAAGACAAAAACGTTAACATACAAGTCTGCATTTCCGGTGTCTCCCGAGGCTCTGACCTTATTTCATACCCCCAACTATAACCCCCTTGTTTCGCTCATGTGTCAGTCTAAGTGAACCTTAAACGAGTCCAACGTTCCTGCCTCCACCACCCTACTCGGTAGCGCGTTCCATACCCCCACGACCCTCTGTGTGAAGAACCTTCCTCTCACATCCAAATTATACCTCTCCCCCCTCACCCTTAGATCATGACCTCTCGTAATTGTACCCAGTCTGGGGAGCAGTCTCTCACTATTGACTCTATCTATTCCCTTCAGTATCTTATATACCTCTATCATGTCCCCCCTCAATCTCCGTCTTTCCAAGGAGAAAAGTCCCTGTTTCTCCAACCTTTCCTCGTAACCCAGTCCCTCCATGCCAGGCAACATCCTGGTAATCCTCCTCTGCACCCTCTCCAGAGTCTCCACGTCCTTCCGGTAGTAAGGTGACCAGAACTGGACGCAGTACTCCAAATGCGGCCTAACCAACGTTCTGTACAACTGAAGCATTAGACGGCAGCTCTTATACTCTATACCCCGTCCTTGATAAGTATGTCCCGGCCAGGCAGGGAGGAAATGGCTGAGCGAGGGAACCATGGTTCACAAAGGGGGATGAATGTCTTGTTAAGAGGAAAAAGGAAGAGTATATAAGGATGAAAAAAAAGCGAGGTTCAGGTGTGCCGCTTGAGGGTTACAAGGCAGCTAGGAATGAGTTAAAGATAGGGCTTAGGAGACTAGAAGGGGGACACGAGAAGTCCTTGGCGTGCCGGATAAAAGAAAGCCCCAAGTCTTTTTACTCTGATGTGACAAATAAAAGAATGACCCAAGGTGAGGTTAGGGCCAGACAAGGATAGTAGTGGGAACTTGTGCATGGAGTCAGAGAGATAGGTGAGGCGTTGAATGAATATTTTTCTTCAGTTTTCACTAAGGAGAGGGACCATGTTTTTGAGGATGAGTACATGATATAGGCTGATAGGATGGAGGAGGTAGGTGCTCTGAGGAAAGATGTATTAGCAATTTTGAAAAAAACTTGAGGGCCAGTAAGTCCACTGGGATACGTCTGAGGATACTATGGGAGGCAAGGGATGAGATTGTGGAGCTTTTAGCTTTCACCTTTGAGTCCTCACTGCCCACGGGAATTGTGCCAGAGGAACGAATGTTGTTTCTCTTTTCAAGAAGGGAAATAAGAATGACTCTGGTAATTATAGGCCAGTTAGTCTTACTTCAGAGGTCGGTATGTTAATGGAAAGGGTCCTGAGAGATAGGATTTGTGATCATTTAGAAACATGCAATTTAATCTGGGATAGACAGCTCGGTTTTGTGATTGGTAGGTCCTGCCTCACAAATTTGATTAAATTCTTTGAGGAGGTTATGAAGATAAAACCGTTGATGTTGTATAGATGAATTTTAACAAGGCGATTGATAAAATTCCCCATGGTAAGCTCATGAAGATGGTAAGGAAGTGTGGGATAGAAGGAAATTTGGCCGATTGGATAAGTAACTGGCTGTATCATAGAAGGAAGAGGGTGGTAGTGTTCACAAAATTTTCAGACTGGAGGCCAGTTACCAGCAGTGTACCACAGGGGTCAGTGCTGGGTCCTCTGCTATTTGTGATTTTTATCAATGATTTGAAAGAGGGGGCTAAAGGGTGGGTTACTAAATTTGTTGATGACACCAAGATTGGTGGAGTAGTGGATGAGGTGGAGGGCTCTTGCAGGCTGCAAAGAGACATTGATAGGATGCAGAATTGGGCTGAAAAGTGGCAGATGGTGTTTAACCTTGATAAGTGTGAAGTGATTCATTTTGGAAGGACAAACCTGAAAGCAGATTCCAGGGTCAATGCCAGGGGTCTAAGGACTTTGGAGGAACAGAGAGATCTTGGTGTTCATATCCACAGATCTCTGAAGGTTGCCACTCAATTGGATAGAGCCGTGAAGAAGGGTTATAGTGTGTTAGCGTTTATTAACAGGGAGTTTGAGTTTTAGAGCCATGGGGTTATGCTGCAACTATACCGGACGTTGGTGAGACTACATTTGAAATATCGTGTTCAGTTCTGGTCACCTCACTATAAGAAGGATGTTGAAGCATTTGAGAGCGTGCAGAGGAGATTTACCAGGACGCTGCCTGGTTTGGAGGGTAGGTCTTATGAGGAAAGGTTGAGGGAGCTGGGGCTTTTCTCTTTAGAGCAGAGGAGGATGGGAGGTGACTTAATAGACGTTTATAAGATGATGAGGGGGATGGATAGAGTTGCCATGCAAAGACAATTTCCCCAAATGCATGTTGCTGTTACTAGGAGGCATAACTATAAGGTTCATGGTGGGAGATATAGGAGGGGTGTCCGAGTTCGATTTGTCACTCACAGAGTGGTTGGTGTGTGGAATGGACTGTGTGCTGTGATATCGGAGTCGGACTCTTTAGGAACATTCAAACGGTTATTGGATAGGCAAATGGAGCACACCAGAATTATAGGGAATGTGACAGCTTGATCTTGGAACTGGACACAGCTCAGCACAACATTAAGGGCCGGAGGGCCTGTACTGTGCTGTACTGTTCTAAGATCTGTGTTTTATGACAGTTTTGGGCACTGATATTACGATGGAAAGCATAAAGATTTCTGGATAAATCCTGAAATGTTCTCAGCTGAAAAAAATATTGACCAATTCCTTCATGCTTGATTTGTTCAGGAGGAATCCATTCCGTCCATTTGGAATGTTATCAGGCCTGATCTTCCAACCCTGATCTCTCCCCTGTGTGTTTGTCATACACCTTCATTCTCTGGTCCTTCTTAACTTTCGAGCTTGTTTATAATGTAACTACTGCATGGCGATCCACGGCTATACGGTAACAGAATTCGCATCATTCATAGTTTTCGGAGTGAAGGTTTCTTCCTCCATCAGTCTGAGATGTCCAGTCCCGGACTCCAACTATGTGAAATCGATTTCTATACTTTCGAGAAATAGTTTGCCCTATCAAGTTCTCGATTCATGTTTTCTATTTCCATTTCACTAATTTTCAGGCCATGTCTGTCCGTGTTGCCATTCTTTGTCTAGACATCCACCTACGCTACACTAGAATTTAATATGCATTGTATATTTTACGAGCGATTGAGCTGTACCATTACGTGTACAGACTGAAGCAGATCACTGTCGAATTGGGGACTCTCTGTTATGGGTGTGATTTACTCATTCAACCTCCAGTCTTCGTGACTCACCAATGTGTTTATTTCCAGCTTCGGCACTTCAAAGAGAATACATGCAAACACGGCTATTTGTCATCCTTCAGTAGGATGTTATATTATAAATAGACAAGATATTGATAAGTCCACATTTTCAGTACTGCATACATTACAGGCCACCCTGCTGTCATAAGGTTGGGGGGGGGGGGGGGGGGGCGGGTGGCGGTGGTGGGGGGGGGGGCTCTTTCGGGCACCCTGCTGTGGTAAGGGCGTTATTAAACTGGAAAAAAAAATGCAAAATGTTAGTGGGACTAAAATATTAGTGACAGGCTGGAAATTTGTCCCCTGGAGCATAAGAGGATGATGGGGTGACGTTACGGACGTTATATGACGTTATGCTCAGCAGGGTTTCATGTTCCAGACAGCAGCGACCGTTTTTAATTGCGTCTCTACAGGAACGTTGTTAGGACGTTATCTTGGAACATAAGGAAAAAATGCCAACCTTCACTCAATTCTAAGTAACCAATAAAATGAATAATCAAAAATTCAAATGGCAGAGTGAACCCAGCCAGGCCTGTGACACTGAATCCCCAAAGGACAGAGTGAACCCAGCCAGGCCTGTGATACTGAATCCCAAAGGACAGAGTGAACCCAGCCAGGCCTGTGATACTGAATCCCCAAAGGACAGAGTGAACCCAGCCAGGCCTGTGACACTGAATCCCCAAAGGACAGAGTGAACCCAGCCAGGCCTGCGACACTGAATCCCCAAAGGACAGAGTGAACCCAGCCAGGCCTCTGATACTGAATCCCCAAAGGACAGAGTGAACCCCGCCAGGCCTGTGATACTGAATCCCCAAAGGACAGAGTGAACCCAGCCAGGCCTGTGACACTGAATCCCCAAAGGACAGAGTGAACCCAGCCAGGCCTGTGATACTGAATCCCCAAAGGACAGAGTGAACCCAGCCAGGCCTGTGATACTGAATGCCCAAAGGACAGAGTGAACCCAGCCAGGCCTGTGACACTGAATCTCAAAGGACAGAGTGAACCCAGCCAGGCCTGTGATACTGAATCCCAAAGGACAGAGTGAACCCAGCCAGGCCTGTGACACTGAATCCCCAAAGGACAGAGTGAATCCAGCCAGGCCTGTGACACTGAATCTCCAAAGGACAGAGTGAACCCAGCCAGGCCTGTGACACTGAATCCCCAAAGGACAGAGTGAACCCAGCCAGGCCTGTGACACTGAATCCCCAAAGGACAGAGTGAATCCAGCCAGGCCTGTGACACTGAATCTCCAAAGGACAGAGTGAACCCAACCAGGCCTGTGACACTGAATCCCCAAAGGACAGAGTGAACCCAGCCAGGCCTGTGATACTGAATCTCCAAAGGACAGAGCGAACCCAGCCAGGCCTGTGACACTGAATCCCCAAAGGACAGAGTGAACCCAGCCAGGCCTGTGATACTGAATCCCCAAAGGACAGAGTGAACCCAGCCAGGCCTGTGACACTGAATCCCCAAAGGACAGAGTGAACCCAGCCAGGCCTGTGATAC